>NW_005187440.1:992927-1064236 GCF_000239375.1 Pundamilia nyererei | reverse complement strand
TCTTTTTATCTATTGCGTTATTTTTGCATTATATGGGGATTTGGTGTTTTACCTTTTTTCCTGTATAGAGAAGTTTTGGCACCCCCTCCTCAGAGGTCTTTTACAGAGGTCTGTTATTTGGACTTTATCCATTCATCCATCCACTTCAACTTTTCAAACTCAGGGGTGTGAGGTGACTGACCATAACAGGTCACCAGTCTGTCACAGGGCTGGGTTTGTATCAAGTGATAAATAAAAACAAAACAAAACATAGATTTCTGTCAGCTAGATATCACAGATTTATTGCCTTAACTGTAACACTTGTAAGTCGTCTTCCCAAAGTCTGTAAAAGTGGTCTGTTTGTAGTTTATGCTGGAGGAGAGACATAACTTTTTTTAATTGTCATATTTCTACCATCTGTATATTAATTTAAAAATCATGTTGCAAAACGTGAAACGCTTTCAGAGGTTTCATTCATCCAAGTGTCATTTTGTCACCAGTTTTTGCTCTTAATGGGATTATATGGTCATAAGTTATCACTGTGTAAGCACATGTAGTTTACAGACTGAGGTGTTCAGCGTTTTCTCCAGTTGGCCTGTGTTCGATTTTCTTCGACATTTGGATTACAGTGCAGTCTTTTAATTTACATTTTAGGGTTTAGTTTCCTGCTCGTCTGCAGAGCAGCTGTGTCCAGATAAGGTTTTAGTTTTTCTTGCTGAGACACACTTTAGTGGCATGTTCCCAATAAGTTTCTGAAACGTCTTGGCCATTCTGCCTTAGTTTGCCCTCATTTTTGCTTTTTGTGCTTGTTGCCAGTTTGAGTGAAACTGGGTCACTTCTCAAATCTCTTGGTCTCAATTGACCAGGTTAGGAACTTTGTTGAAACATTTGTTGAAACACTTGGACTGTGACTTCTGCCTGTTACCCGGCATCTAACCAGTTGGTTTTCCCCATTCCTAAATCTAACTCACTTAAAGAGATTGTGAGAACTGCAAGCCAACAAGTTTTTATAAAATGGTAGCTTCCTCGATGATTTTGGCCACCAGAACTGAAGTCTTTTTGTTCCTTTCAGGTGAGACTCAAAGCAGCACCAGCTTTGGTCCTCCTCTTCCTGGCTTTATTGCGCCTGTCTGGATTGCTTGACAGCTCCGCTCCCCTGGCTTCATACAGTTATGGTGCACTGTCCGGATGGGTCTACCTGCGCTTCTACCAGAGGCACAGCCGGGGCCGCGGCGACATGTCAGACCACTTTGCCTTCGCAAGTTTCTTCCCAGAGGCAGTGCAGCCAGCTGTGGGACTGCTGGCAGGGCTCGTCCACTCTGCCCTGGTGAAGATGAAGGTGTGCAGGAAGATGGTAAAGAGATACGACGTGGGAGCGCCCTCCTCCATCACCATCAGCTTACCTGGGACAGACCCACAGGATGCAGAAAGGAGGAGGTGAGTGAGCGCAAACAAGAAGGAGTTAAATATTTACATCTGTAAACATATGTCCTCATACACTAAACTGAAATTGAAGCATTGAATACAACCAGCCTCAGTTTGTCTCAGTAAAGTGTTGTATAAAATGTTATTTTTGCCTTCATCTATTTATATTTCAAATTATGGTCTAAAATGCCCACGTTAAGGCCACACTCCAACAGTCCCTGCATCATTAAATAAATGGTGCGAATAGGTTCCTAATGGCATTCTAATGCCGTTCTATTAAAAGAGAACGTTTGAGTTATGGCTCTTAAAATGTCAGACTCTCAATACACATTCATTAATAATACAGTGTTAATGGGATAGCTACAAAATATACTTTATTGTGTGTGTTTGGTGTCATGTTTGGCAAATTTACAAAGTAAGGGAAGAGACAATAATCGTAACTGTAAAAAATGTACAAAATAAGAATTGCATATTAATTTAAATACTTATGTATCATAACTGTATCATTAACATGATACAGTTATTTATTTAATTTTTTACAATATTACAGTAGTTGTTAGTAGCCATGTAGTTAACCAAAGAAAAGACTGGGTGTGACATGTGTGTTTTGTCTAGAATAGCAAAGTCTGCCAGTGTGTTCAGTGACGTCTGTGTGTAAGCACAGATATCTTAAAACAAGTTACTGTTACCACTTTAGATTATGTTTGTTGATGTGAAACAATTGTGAATTATACATTTGCAACTTTTTTGGCTACATGTTTGGAGCGAAATAAATGCCCCCACAGCAGCAATGACTTCTTTGACATTTTAATAAATTTAGAGTTGACTTTTGAGCAAAAGTTAAGTAAAACATTATTTAGGATTTTTTTTTTCACTGCTAGATTTGGGTACTCCTACTTAAAAAATCAATCCTAAAAGACAACAGAGAATTTGGTGAGGTAGCTCTAGTAAGTATTGATTTGTCATAACTAGGAATGGATGGATTCAGTTTGACAAAAAGCTTGATTGGGTGTCACGACAGCAGCCAATCTACTCAATTTAGTGTGACTTTATTCTTTGTTAATTACGTCACACCTCGGCACAACTAGTATAAGAGGTAATGCACCATGGAGGAAATGAAGAGCAAAGAGTCAGCAGTAGTTTTGTACGTTTGCGGTAGTTTTTGACTTAACCACCAACTTTGGTAAAATGAGTTGATGCATGTGAAAAGCTCTATTGGTGCTTTTCCTGTCAGGTTCTGTGTTTCTCTTAATGTTCAGCGTCACAATTGTTGGGAGGCTTTAATTGCACAATGATGTAATCTTAATTTCTAGTATTTCGTTTCCACTGACTCCCTGATGTGTTTGAGACAAAAGGTGAGATTAGTGCAGTATGAAGTAGTCTAATCAGAATTACACGCAGTTAAAATGGATGTAATTCTGATTAGACTAGTGCAAACATAATGTTTCTGTTCTTTTGGCACCATTCAAATAGTCACATTTTATTTTACAATTAGAAAAGCAGTGTTTGGGTTGAGTCTGATGTTGCCTCACACAAAAACTTGTGTCAGATACTTGAAGCCAAGTTATTTGAACTCCCTGAGGGGCCCACTTGGTAGATGTTGCTCGTTTTTTATATGTATTTTTTATTTTGGTGAATTTAAATATTGTTCAACATTATCAGCTTTTTAGTCTTTATCATTAAAGACTCTCAGTGTGTACGTATGAAATTCCTACAAGAATCCCATAGAGACACATTACTCACTTCTTTTTATTATGTCAGTAGTTTAGTGTTTTGAGCCCTGAAATCATTGAAGCAAAGCATTTCTCTTCGTCTCATCCTTGTAGACAACTGGCCCTGAAAGCTCTGAACGAGCGTCTAAAACGCGTAGAGGACCAGTCTGCTTGGCCCAGCATGGATGACGAGGAAGACGACGATGACGACGAGGTCAGAACCGACACACAGCCGCTCCTACCAGGCGGACGTGAGCCCTCCTCCACACCAAGAACAGCAGGGGGAGCCATCAGTGCCTCCCTCTCCTCCACCTCCTCATCATTGATGTCACAAAGTGGCGGAGCACCTTCCTCGGGTGGAGTGCAGCACCCAGAGTCCAGCATCATCAGCTTTGAGGATGCACCTTCAAGATCATAGCAAACAGAACACAAGTGTACAGATATGCACGCTCTGTTTGAGGTCACTGGCAAGTATACTGGTGTGTTCAGAGTTCCTGACTAGTATACAGGTTTATTCAGTGACAGCTATTAGGCACACACACACACACACACACACACACACACACACACACACACACACACACACACACACACACACACCCCTTTGACCAGTGTATACAAACAAACAAACAGCTGTGCACACTCAAACTCTGTCAGCATCATTGTGAAGCCCAAAAGACTGTACAGTGCTTTCAGTTGAGACACGATGGTTGTAAATGCTCAGTGTAGTTGGGCAGACTGAACACTAAATTCTTGACTCGCTCCTGCATACAAACGAAAGAAAGTCACAAAAATTCTTTCTTTTCCAGACTTAATCCCAGCTTGCAGAAATCTGTTCACTGCTTCGTGTGTCCTATTTCTTTTTTTTGCTTTCTAAATAAATAATGAAATGGGTGTATGATATTCTTTTTTTGTAAGTTTTACAGAGCAGCCATATTCATTCTTTTGTTTTCCGCTGTGGGGTAAGCTGTCCGTGACAGAGGCTGGGTTTGAGTTCCTGATTCTCGATGAAAGACTGTGGCGCGTCAAATTGAGAAGCACTAAGTCAGATTAGCTTTGGGTTCACTGGTTCCAAATATAGAACCAGGTGTGGAACGGAGGAAGCATGTTACTCAGCACCAACTGCTGGACCACAGGAAAGAAGCTGCTGCGGGTCTGTCCTGCTGATGAACTGTGTTACCAAACATCAAGATTTGAAAAAGTGCCAGGTGAAAGAAAAATTCCAGACCAGGTTAACTTGCCACCCGATACCTCTCTGGAATCACAAGCAGAAGTACAAACCACATTAACCCTACCCACCCTCCTTTTTTTTTTTTTTTTTTCTTTTCTTGTCAGTGCCCCCCCCCAAATAGTCTATTCACTTATTTAATTCAACAAAAATTTAACTTTTTTGGACTAACAAGACATGTTGGTGGTGTTACGCTCACACAGATCTGTGGATGATTTTCTTGTTTTGCAAGCTGATTTTATTTCTTTCCTGATCCTAACCTGTTTACACTTCTGCATTCAAGATTCTGAAATTATGCTACAAATGTGTGAGCAAGTGCTGTTCTGTTATCTGGGTGCCTACAATGAAGGGAGGGTGGTCATTGTCTGCGCTTCTTTTATCCATTTGCACCATTAGAAATGTGGTATTTAAAGAAAATCACATTGATTTATGAGTTACCGATTTTAAGTTTTATAATTGTTGTAACTCTGGCACTGGTCCATGAGGACAAATGATTCCACAAACAGAGGACTGCTGTCCTGGTCAGTAGTCAACATGGCACAGGTCTCACAGTCACATCCTTTGGACTTGTAGCATTACCATCTCTAAATTTATACTTCCAGACCTGACTCATGGTGAATCGTTTTCTAGGGTTGTTGATAGCAGCTAAATTATTTCATCTAAATAAACATGAACTTCATTTACACCTAAAGGTCATCAGTTCACTGATTGTGCTGCCAGTCATTGCTGTTGCTGTTGCATGCTATTGTGGAAACAATCAAATCATTGAATTTGCAATTTCCCTCCTGTCCTTTTTGATTAGTCATTTGAAGCAAATGAATTGTTTAGCAATGATGACAAACTGAAACCGTACTTTGGATAAATACGTTTGCACTCATAATCATAATCATAAGCTTGTAATTTCAGTGAGAAATTACAACTAGCTGAGACTGTGAACCATGGTGTTTTTTTTGTTTTTGTTTTTTTTTGTTTTTTTTAAATCACTTTAGATTAGAAGAGCAAAAGTCCATGAGGTTATATTCACACCCTCCTTCGGCCTCTATGATTCTTCCTGTGAAAACAGGCCAAACATTAAGACTAAACGCTGATTAGGGTGAACTGCTAAGAATTAAGAGTTACCTCTACTTTCCTAAAGATATTTAAGAAAATTACAGATTGTTATTATTATATTATTGGGGAAACTACAGAGCTACAAAAATGAGTATGATGTTACATGTGTAATTCCATTTAATAGTTTTGAATTCAAAATAAATATTAAAATAGGTTGTTTTTAATGTTGTTTTATCAACATAATGAAACTTCCTGTGTCACCACACCTTCAAAATAAAAAAACAAAAACAAAAAACCCACATAAATGTAGCCAACCAAATTGAATTCCTCCTAAGTGGAAATGTTTATCTGTGGCTCAGAAGGAGTGATTCTGAGCACGCCTTTGAAGCTATGAGAAAACGGTCAGCCTTGTGTCTGGACTCAAATTTTCCCTTTTTTTTTTTTTTTTTTTTAACACTGAAATATAGAATTGGGTTCTTTGCTTCTTAATAAATGGCAAAAATAGCCTGTAGTCTGCAGACCTTCGCCCCATGTGATAAATTGAAACGGTTGATGGAATGAGATGTGATGTTGACAGGGAAGTGATAAGCCATATTAGAGGGATGGAATTCTGTGTGCTGTCCTGTTTATTCTTGTTTTATCTCACTGTGCTCATATTTTGGCAAGCCTGTGTATACATGGGATGATTTGGGCCTCTACATTAATTTGAATGTTACTGTTTCTGTAAATGAACGGACACAGGAACTGATCTTCAGAGTGGAGCAGGTGAAGCTGCAGTCAGACGTCTGATACTTAACACTGCACCCGACCATCAAACACAGTAGCAACGGATAAAAACAGTCAAGGCAACTTTGTACATAATTGCATAGAATTACAGTGCAATTTACAGCTTTATGGTGTCATTTTCATACCTTTTACATGCAAGATAGTCCGCAAATAGTCAAATAGCAGTTAAAAAGTGTGTGTTAAGCTTGACTGGCTGCCCAATTCAGCTTGCATCACAAAATCAGCATTGCAGCAAAACATGCTAATGCGGTTGCCTGCAGATAACTGTGAAGTTCAGTGATTTGGTGAAGTTGTACCTTTTTATTTTTTTTATTTTTTATTTTTTTTTAGTGGTTTGAAGGCCGTGGAGCATTGTCGCTGGCAGTCTGAGGTTTCAGACTGAATCTCGTCAGTCTGACATTCAGCCAAACCTCACCTCCAGTCCTGTTTCCAATGTTTTGTTTTTTATTTATTTCCTTTCCCCCCCCTTGAATTAAAATGTCATTAAAGTGAAGAAGGCAGATCCTGTCTGTGTGTCTTATCCCTTTGTACAGTTGGGTCAAACTATAAAAACTGCAGACGAGCATAATGAATGATGTCAGTGCTGTTCAGTGTTAAATTACAGTGGCCTCTCTTTTAGGCTCTGCAGAAATGCTAGCATTGCAACTTGGCCGACATAAATTTGGTTCAAGTCTTTTTTTTTCCCCCTTCCCCTGTTCACATGTATCATGTCTTCAGCCGGGCATGGTGACTTTTTTAAAGCTTGTTTCATTCCACCCTTACATTCATCCTTAAATGTATTCTCACAAATCATTTCCCAATTGGATGTCCAGTTACATAATTTTATGTTCAATTTTTTCAGGTCTTAAACAAGCTCCTTGCTTTGAGACACATGAGAGATGGATGAAAATTGTATGCCCAAGGTATAAAATTGGAAGACGAGTAACTGAAGGGCTTCATGTGTTGTTACATCAGAATTTAAGACTTCTTTTAGAACTATTGCCTCTATTAATCTGATTGTTTTTCTTGTCTTAATTTTCCAGTGAGTGTTTTTACAAATGTGGAGCTGAGAAAAGAGAGTTGTAACAATGACATTAAATATAATCACTGCTTGATATGGCTGGGTTATCACTTGTAAGGTACATTTGGGTGTTTGGGGGATGCTGTACATGTAAGGTTGTCAAGTCTTTAAGACACTTTGTGAGACAACATAGTCCTAGGAAAAATGTCATTGTTTTGGGAAACACCAAACTTCATGAGCTTTAGATAAAAAATGGTTAAGAAAGATGAGACTGTTGTGTTTTGGCAGAGTTGATCACCCACAAGGTTTATTTTTCTTGCTTTTCATTACTTCCATTTTCCTTCTCTGTCTCTACTTTTGCTCCAGCAGATCTCGTTCACACTACGGACATCTTTCTCTCTCTGTACTGTGGCATTTGCACAGACTTCTGTTGATTTTCAAATATATTAGTTCATCTCAATATGAAATAAAAGGCGATTGTATGAAATGTTAGTGAATGGTGTATTACTCTTGTGGTAATTGGTACCTTGCTGTGGAGCTACTATTGAATTTGTGGGCTCAGTAGTCATGTGAAAGAGTTTTTACATGTCACTATAAGTCACACATCAGACCTTTAGAATCCTAAATTTAGATTTTTGGTTTTTTTCAGCTTTCCTGAGCATTGCACAGTCCAACCTTGATGGGTGAATTTGCTGTAGCGTCCACTCCTGGGAAGACTGTCAGTTGTTTTGAATGTTTTCCACTAGTGACTAATCCTAATGTATAATGATGAATTTATAACCCTTACCAGAATGAAGGGGAGAAACAGTTGCTTCTTTAAGATCATTGTTGATGCACTTCCTCCTTGGCATTGCATTAACACAAATACTACCAAAGCCTTTTCTTTTATAGAGGTGATCACACAGTAGTATTTATTAGAAGGACTTGGCTAATACTTCTTAATTCCTAGTAAAGTAAAAAGTGTGATTAATTTGGCATATATTATATATTGCCAGAGGTGAGGAAAACCTGTAGTGTAACATATTTATTTTGTTTTTCATATTTACAGGAACATTTTTACACAATTTCGTCTCCCTGCCTCTGAATTGGCTTGTTTTCTGAAATTGACCGCCAGGTGGGGCAGTAAGCACAAAGTTTTTCCTGTTAGGCTCTGGCTCTGGCACTGTTTAGAATTGGACCTTAAAGCTATAACTTGGGTTCAATTAACTCGGTTCTTAAAATATTTTCGCCCGTAGGGGCATAACCCCATCATTTATTTTATACTGGACCAGTACAGTAATGGCCACTGTCACTTGTTTAGCCCAAAGCTACAATTAGCTGGAACCTAAGGAAAACGAGTTACTGTTAAGGTGTAAGGAAATGTTGGAGTCAGTCGTTTTGGACACCGCGTAGTGGTTTAAGTAAGATTATTTTAGATTACCTGTAATTGGAAACCCTTGTAAAAGTCTTTTGGTTGGATAGAAACACTTACGCTGTTTTAAAACACATGTTAACCTGAGTGAAAGTCTTTTTTTTTTTTAATTCCACCTGTGAAATAGACTGTGTTTATGGCTCACATAGTACCCTGAAATTACACATTTCCACAAGTGTTCATACCAAGTCGTGCCCGCGCAGGTGTGGCTCTCAGGCTCGTGCCCGCCACCCCTCCCCCTCTGCTAGAAACTACAAACCTTAGCGGCTCGCTCTCGTCAAGTAATTCATTGTATCAGATTTAGACGGGAGGAAGCAGCGAGCGAGTCGGCTGGTCGGAAAAACAACTTTGGTCCGGGAAACACTGAAAAACCCAACTGCTAGGCACATAAACTGAAGGTAAACAACTTTCTGCGATATCCGACTATGATGAAATGTTGTTTCTTTCGCACTGTTATTTTTAAAAGTGATGGAAATATTTTTTTAAAGTTGCCCGGAGCTGAGCGAGGCCGTGCTAGCAAAGCTAAAAGCTAGCGATGTTAGCTTACGGTAGCTAAGTTAGCCTTTCCCCGAGCCGACCTCTATTTTAGTGCCGCTTCCGCAGTTGCTGTTCAGTTGTGCTGAAGAAAAAACTAGTGTGTGCTTATCGTAGAAAGTCTTTCGACCCCTGCCTCCCCCTAAAGAAAATTATCAGGCTATACCGGGCACTGTTTACAAACTGTGCAAACTTAGCAAGGCTTATAAATGGAACCGCAAAGATTGGTCTAGATTGTCGAGTCTTAACCAAACAATGAGGCGATTTTCCTGACTTGCCTCGGCTGATCAGGCGGTTCTCCGGCGTCTCTTTTTTGTCTGTTAGTATGGCTGTTAGGCGGGTTATAATTTTCCCGTGACTAGTTAAAGATAAGAAGGGCGGTGTGAAAGAGCGTTGCAGTTTCTTTAAAACCTAAAATTCATATTTCTCGTCATTTTGTACGCTTTAGAAGGCGTCAGTTGTACTTGGGCGCACCATTTCTACTTATTAGGGCATTTTAAGAGTTGCGTTTTCTTTGAGACGCTTTGTGGCGAGAAGGTTTTACCTCTGGTAAATCGTACGTGTTATGTGTGGATCTCGCTTGGTGTGTAGTTTGGATGTTGGCCACCCACCCATTCTTCCACTGCGGACACACTAGCCATCTGTTGCCTCTGTGATGACGCCATTTTTCTGGTGACCCACCCAGTGGCTAGCTGGTTAAAAAAATGTTTGGTTTAACACTCCCGAGCTCTCACAGGCGACACAACTTTTTCTGTACCTTGGCTATAGTGGACGACCATGTATAGCAGAAGTCAGCTTTCTAACCCGCCACATGGGTGTTGCTTGGTGATACCAAAGTGATCCATCATCATATTTATGCGTTATGGTTATTGTTGATGTGACAGTATCATGGGTGTGATCAAAACTAAAGATCTAATGCAGTCTTTGGGAGATGGTAGCAGTGTATGTAATTGTCAAGTTGACAGAAGTATTTCCTGTTCTTTTTTTTTTTCTTTTCTTTGACTAATAATGAGAAACTGTTACATGTAATCTAGTGCCGGAGCCAGTGACCACAATCTCAAAGCATAGCTTTTTGTTTAGCATATAAATTGATTTTAAAGTACTGTACATTAATAATCAAAGTAAATATTTCTTGACATTATTCTTTTCCATGTAGAATAGCCTCCAGGGTAACTCCTTCATAAGGTTCTATCACTCTGAATCTGCCTCCTAATACACGAGCAAGGTTTTACTGCAGGACTTGCGGGTTGTTGCCCTTGAAGCTGTTAACTAAATTCATATCCTCTCCACTGTAATAGAGGAAGATGATGGCTTTTGAACAGTATCCAATTTAGATAAATGGTCAGCTTTGTCAAAATAATTTCATACCGATTAAGACTTCTTACCCATACCACATATATTTCAGTACATGCGTGATGACAAAGACAAGCCCAAAGTGTAGGATGGTGATGAATGGGTGGCTGGAATTTGTGTGCTGATTATTGGTAATTGTTCTGCAGCCTTATTATCCACAATAGTGTCTCCAGAGGTTTGTACCAAAGCAACTGTAATTGTTTTTATTTTATTCTTTAAATTGCAGTTGGTACCATAATCATTTTTAAAATGGTGTATATTAAATGTTTAACAGTAATTTTATTGGCTGTGCTTATCTGTAGATCAACTGGTCTCATACACTTGATGGTATGCTTAACCTAAGCTAATAAAAGCTTCTGGTATTGATTATGGTAACTGGAGTCTCAGAACTGAAATGCATTTTGAAATTGTTGTTAACAAGAATTGATTGAGCCTTTGAAATTTGACAGTAGTGCTTTTACTTATGGTTTTCTTTTTCATTTTAATTGATGATTGATGACTGTGCCTCCTGTTTGCGGAGTAATTCAGTAAGATGTAGTTATCAACGAACAGTTATCAGAATGTAGTATGTAATAGGAACCTACATTTCTACTATATGTATTGTATTAATAAGGCCCACGATGTTGTTCCCTTTAATTTAATGTTGTGTAAAGTACACATTATAGTATGTGTGTTTCATTGTATGTTTATAACACTACATGGCTAATCTGTTCAATGCTGTAAAAAACATTTCCTGTTTATAGAACTGGGCTTGAAAGAGCATCACATATGTGCATACTTTAAAAGTAAATTTGAAAACCGAGACCAGAATTGCTCCCACAGTAACTTACAGTGGTTTTTATCTTCGTGTATTGTGATGCCCAACTGGAGCTGCTAGTGCTATTAGTTAAAACATTGAGTGTGGTAAAGTTCATTCAAGTATGAAATGCACTGAAAATTCAAAAGAAAAATTGGATTTATTTTATTTTGTTTATGATCAAAAACTGTGGCATAAATAGTTATTTCCTCTAGATTCGTACCTGCCTGAAAAATGAGAGATGAACTGAACCGTGGGTTTAAAGAAATGCTACACCCTTAAAATAAATGAATTATCATCTGATCGCATACAGGGCAAAACCGAAACCGTGACGTACAGATTCATCTGCACTGTTTATACCGACAATGGTCTGATATTTACAGATGGCTGTCTAGCCACTTTTAGCAAACCAGCAGGGACAAGCTGGAGTACACACAATGTTGAATCAAGTTCAGCAACATTGTACTTGGTAGACTGAGATGACATCCAGTCAAAAAAACATGGGTTTGACCAGTGTGAAGAAGCTGTTTTCAATTCAATCTTTCACACAGACAGAATTCCTAGATCACAGGGGACATGGCCAGACAGCTAACTCGATGAGCAAATACTGTAAGGTCATAATTTAAAGGTCTGTCTTGACCAAAGGTAGCTAGTATAACAAGCTCGTCTTTGTTACTTTGACATGTAATGACCTGAGTTCCAAAGTAAATTCATACACCGTGTATCTCTAGCCAAACTGCTTACAGCAGGTGACTACTGCCTACATTAAGTACAGGTTATGTTAGGGGAAAAATCGCTGAAATGCAAATATTTCTCTTCTTGAATACAACCCTTGTGAGCAGCCTAGTCATTTCATTAGCTGAAGATCTATGACATGTTGTCAAGTCTGTAGTGCTTTAGCAAACTAATAGCGCATACATTACCAAGCAGTTTTAAAGGGGATATTTTTATACTGCATTTTTCCGTTATGTATGTGCTGTACATATTGATAATAAATTGCATTTCTTTGGGCTGCAATTTATTATCAATATGTACAGCACATACATGTTAGATCACAGAAGAAGCTTGTGTCAAGTATCTGTCAGAAATTGAAATATTTATCAGCCAGCAGTCAGTTAACCAGCCTTAAGTGGGGGTAATTTTCCACCCTGGAGAATGTATGTGTGGGGTTTTTCCTCACCAAGCATACACACCTTATCAATGCCACCGTGGCACTTTCTAAAGGTTTCTTGTCTTTTTGTTTTGTTTTTGTTGTTGTTTTCTTTCTAGCAGACAAGATAATGAATCATCAGGTGCACAGTAATGTTTAAGGCTGTGTCATACAAAGTGAAAATGCTGACAGAATAGCATTTCACTTCACACTTGAATGACGTGTGAAAGCATTATGGAAGTGTTTTTGTGTTTGAAAGTGGTTGTGTATCTAAACAGGACTGCTTTTCATAAGTAACCAGAAATGCCTACTTGATTTTTTAAAATATAATATTTTAACAAACTAACAAAAAATTGCTGGCTAAGTGTATATTAACCAGTTGTTATTTGTTGCTCTCTGCTTCTCTGTGTACTCTTCGCTGTAATTTGATCCTGTTGGTTGTCAACGTCGCTCTCATTTGAGTTAATCTAATAGACTCTTGCTGACTACCATGCTAATGGGGTGGGGATTTGCACGTGTAGCCTAGTCCTTACTATCTACAAGGTTATGAATGACAAGTGAAGTAACATGTTACCTTGGTTTGCTGCTCATCCAGCATACAACACAGCTTGTATAACCAGCTGTGTTTTGCTAAACTCGAACAATATACTATCTTTAGTGACGGTCAGCTTGCCCACTATCTGCGTTATCACCATGATGTCGATGTCTGAGAATGTGGTGTTTTTGAAAAGGACTTGTTACGTCACTCCTGTTAATTGACAAACATGTTTAAATTTAGCATGGCTATGAAAAATGGGCTGCCTAAATTTTAACAGCCGATGATGATGTGTGGAAATCTTCAGTTCACATTCTGTTTGTTGTAAACAGGTAGACAATGCTCAAGTTTTATTTTTTCATTGAGTACATCTGGATTTTAGAAAAGGAATGATTAACTAACAATTATCCTGTCGTTTAAATGTACATCTAGAGACACTAAGGGCACTTAGTCATTATTCAATGATGCCCTCTTGAAAGGTGCATGTTTACTTCATGCATTGGTCCAGAGATTTTACATTACAATCTACACGTCCTAAAAAAAATTGGCAGGTATGTGGAAACGTGCACAGAGCGTCACAGTCATTGTCTGATGACAACATTACGTCATAGATCCTAGCGTGCTCACAGCTCCAGAATCTGAAAACACGCTTTGTAGCTTTCAATCATGTGTGGGATGGGCAACATTGTTATGTAGTTTTTGTACTTTGGCCATCAGTATTCACCCTAAGAACTAATAATCAACCTATATTAATCTTTTGACAGCACTTCTGTACTAGGTCATACTTACATTGTGATAATTGTATTTACTGAAATTAATGCCTAAAACCAGCTTTATATCATTTCTATTGCGGAGACCCCTGCTAGCTATTAAGCATGGTTGGTACGTTTAACGACTTGACGTATAACCAACATTCATCAAAAGGAGGTCACAGATACTCATTTTTACCTAGTGGGCAAATTGACTGTATACCCACCTCTAGGCTACAGCTGCCCCAATTCTTGTCTTTTCCTTTTATTCTCAAGTCATGGTGGGGGTGGTCTGATCCTTTTTTTTTTTTTTCTCTCCTTTTTTTGGACGCCGATGTCCTACTTAGACAATTCATCTACCATTTATGAGATGCTTTCCATGCTTTTTAGATTTGATAACTAGAAATTGAAAAGAAAATGTGTAACATAATTATTAACTAATTTATGTTCACTTGCTTCATCCTCTGTTTCTTCATTTCTATGGGAAGGGGCTAACTGAGCAGAGCAGCGGGCATAAGATGAAGACAACGCAATTTGTTCCTGAGCGCAATACAAGCCAGTCCTGGCCAGAGCATTAACAGCTCTGTCACAGTTGCTCTGCTTGGCAAGCAAATTTTAAAAAATGAGAGAGTGAAGCCCACAGGGAAGAGCAACATAGCCAGCGAGTGACAGGAACTCTAGCATGTGTGAATTTAACCTGTGGTTGATGAATGTGTTCTGTGGAAAAAATCTTAGTGGTGGAAGTAAGCCCTTTGTCCAGATGTGCTGTGCTTTAGGAAAACGCTGCCTTTTCATCAGAAATTTACTGATTTTGTTGCCAGAAACTAAAGACTGTAGGCACATGTATCTGAGAATTTCAGTTGCATGCAAATTACTATATGGACGCACACACAAACATAATGGTATATTAACTAATTTTTATTTTCATGCAGCTGGGGTTTTATTAAACTATAGTACATCAATAAAACTCTGGCACCCTAGCAGATTAAAGGGGCCAGTTAAACAAAGATACATCTCCAGAACTGCAGCAGATTAACACCATATTTTAGCTGATGGATTGAAAGACAACAGGAGAGGTGTCAAGCAGTTTGCTCTCTACCACGCCTCCACCTGACTCACTATGATGGAGATAGCAGGGTAGAGAATGATGATTGGCACTCCACACTGCTATACCTTCTCAAACCAAGGAGGAAATATCCATTCAGGGATGTGATTTATTAGCCCTGCTATGTGAGGTCCCGTTGTCCTTGTGCTGTTAGCAAGTACACAGTATATGTACTGTGTTGGTGTGAAAGTCTAAGCAGCAGGGCCACCATGACAAATGAGCTATGTTTGATGTGTGCTCAATGAATAAAGAGAGCGTTTCAGTGTGTCCAGCTGAACAACGCTAGCATTTAAAACGCATTTCCTATTCAAATGAAGACAAGTCACCTTCTTTTGTCCTGTTTAGTGTCTCAGATTTTTTTTTTTCTTTTTAAATGTGGCTGTCATTTTCCATAGTTTAAACAGCAGTGCATATTAAATAATTGTAAAATATCTGTGGAGGTTCAGCAGAAAATCCAAAACACTGGCACTCATTTCGTGTCTTTAACATTCAGCTGAGTGCAATTTCCCAACATGGACTGATCCTAGCTGCTGCAAACCAGTGACACAAGACTGCATGTCACTCATTTGCACTAACTTCCCTTAACTCTGTTGGGCAAGTTCATCTCACACCCACACTGGTGCGCTTGTTGGGTCATTTACAATAATGAATTACTGGAACCTTGACTCAGTACTTCCTAGTAGCTCGCATCTTTGTGCACCACGCAACACCTTTGTGATGTTGTGTATAGGTAGTGCAGAAAACGTGCAGTGCAGTTAGAAGAACAGGGGACAGTGTAAACACTACACGTATTCTTAAGTTACATGCACAAGACATTGGATTATTAATGAAAGTGGGTTACAGTTATTTACTCAATTTTACATCGAGAATGTGAACAACGTAATTAACCTTTTAGTTTTTAACAAACTATATGTAGTAGCCTGCAGGAAGTTTAACTTTACCCCAATACAAAATGATTCCTGCTCTTTTCTTTGCCATTTTTATCAAGTATACCCTGTTTTCAAATCAGTTTGAATAGTGATACCAATATATTTCTGATTATTTTCTGATTTCATTAATCATTTCACAACTCTGGGGGGCTTCTGAGACTGAGTTGCTTTTCAGCTATGTGGTTTAAAGGTGTTAAGTGTAGTGTTGCATAGTTCAGGTGCACCTAGCAACACTACCCTTCTATGTGGCACAAATGTGACTCAACTTTCACATTTTTCTCTGTTCTCATGCTCAAAATGGGCAGTCAAACAAGACCTGAGTAGCACAAATTTTATTTGTGAACAGGAGAGTAATTCTTCCAGTGGTTACAGTCAGTGCTTTTTTGATGCTCTGCTATAATGCCATGCTATACATATACTTCATACAACGCTTTTCCTGTGGTTCCCTGATTAAAATGTTCCTTTTTGTATTCCACCAGGGATGGCAGCCATCCGTAAGAAGCTGGTAATAGTGGGGGATGGAGCGTGCGGGAAGACTTGCCTTCTAATTGTCTTCAGCAAAGATCAGTTCCCTGAAGTCTATGTCCCCACTGTGTTTGAGAACTACGTTGCTGACATAGAGGTGGACAGCAAACAGGTGAGACAACTGCAGGGATTCGAACTACTACACTGCCTACTGATACTTAATGTCATGTAAGAGTGGTGCTTTGGGGTAGATGCTTTAGACCTGTTGACCCATCTGCATAAGTGACTGTTTTACTCTGTGAACAAATGCCATTTAAAGATTCTTACCTGAATTATATTTTTTGAATATTTTAATAAAGTAGGTGACTCAGTCTTGGGTCTTCTAAATGTCACAGCACATCTTTCCCTTCCTTACTAGCTGCACTGGTTTTTGTGCTGGGACTCATTTCCTGGGTGCTTAATCATGCTGAGTGCTTTAATTCTACCTTCAGGGCCAAGTGAGCAAGTGTTGAAAAAATGTACTGTTCCATTTTCACATCTTCCTTCACACAACAGCAGTCATCTGCTAAGTCTGGTTTCTTTTTGAGCTTGGTCATCATGTTTTACAAAGTGTCTGTAGCTTGTGTGTTTGCACTAAGTGAGGATTATATAAAATATAGTAGGACACTCTGCTCTGGAGTTCAGTGGATTTGATTATTTAGCACTCCACACATATCCTGTGTGGGTGGAGTTAGTTGTTCCCAGATAACTGCGGCAGCCAGCCTCATCAGTCACAAACTCTTGAGTCCTGACCTCTTTGTGGGTTAATAGGATTCTGGGACGGGAAGTCTTTATTGGCTGTCTGATTTCTAACCTCCTGTGCTGCTGCAAAGGATTCATGCTTCTTGAAGTGTGACACTTTTCCAAATGCCTTCTTTTACCATTTAGATTTGCATTCTGTATAGAGAAGATGTTATGTCACTGTCGTGTTTTGTATTGTCTCTGAAATTAAATGGCACGTGCAGAATGAACAAGAGCACAATTTATGTGAGCACATTGTTGGTATTTTTTCCCCTACCTCTTACAAATTTGGCACGTGTATTACATATACCAAGGCTTTGCAGAAATATTAATTTAAACTAAAATTGCTCTTTGAATGTGATTGATTTTAGGCAGCTTGTGGATGTTCTCTTATAATGTAATGCTTTATATGGCTTTCAAACTGGGTATTCAAAAGGTTGTGGAGAGAATATTTGAACTATCGAATGGCAACAGCTGGGGAAAAAAAATGTATTTATCATTTCCATATCATAGATCATCACTCTTTCAGGTCTTTTTCAAATTATAATTAGTGATTATGTTAGTAATCCTTGCCAGTTTAAGGTTGTAAAAAAAGCCTTTGTTGTCAGGACTGTCTGCTGCAGGTGTTGCTCACCTTCTTTGCTGGCTTCAGTGTAAAAGTTATGCTGATCAAGATGAAAATTACACATTTTTCCATCCCCTTTTGATCAGTTTTTAAAAGTTTTCCTTGTTCTCCTTTCATCAAATCTCATCTTTTGTCCTTCTTTGCCTTCTCTTTTCTCAATGTTGGTCAGGTGGAGTTGGCTCTTTGGGACACAGCAGGTCAGGAGGACTATGACAGACTGAGACCTCTCTCCTATCCAGACACTGACGTCATCCTCATGTGTTTCTCCATAGACAGCCCTGACAGCTTGGGTGTGTACAAAGCAAACACATTCTCGCAGTTGCATACACTCATGACATAAATAAAACAAATTCTCTCTTTTCTGTTTGCCACATTTCTGATTTCATTAGAAGATATTTCTGGACTGTTTTGATTGTGCACGCAGAGTAACAACTCGTTTGTTATGTAGTGTCATCCATTCCTGCTGTTAAACAGAGTCGTATCTTTTTTTCCTCATGATGATTATTAACAGCACTTCCATGATCACATGGAAATGGCTGTACATAAAAGTGATAAAAGCAGCAGAAAAATTAAACTGCCAGAGATTAATTAAGATTCAATGAAAGGACATAGTTGTAATAAAACAAAGTCTTATTGCACGAAAGATTGTCATATATCTTCAAAGCAACATTTTTTGCTGACCAAGTAAGATAACATTTGATACTCAGTGGAGATAAAAGCAGAGCTCTTTCTTCTTTTCAGAAACATAATTTAATTATGTCTGCATAAGCTTAAATTTTAAAGACTGATCAGAACGCTGACATCCTCCAATTTTACTCTGCTAACACATTTAAATGTAAATGCAGCTGCTGTGACATCAAACTGCTTTGTTTTTTGCAAAGAATGCAATGATGGTTTGTGGTGCCCACTTTTCCTATGAAAAAATGGGATTAAATGGTAAATAGTACTTTGTTTCTCCTTTAAGTGAGACACAGAGGGCTACAAAAAGATAAACAAGTCCACTGGAACAGGGCAGGGATGGACACATCATCACTGGAGAATATCTTAAAGCAAAAAAAAGAAAAAGAAAAAAGGGTCACCTCAGGCACAAAGGGCTCTCAATTAAATTTTAGTCTGACAGTTATAACACTTAAACAATTGAATTATTTGTTTGTTTATGCCTCCCGTCTCTGGTCTTTGTCCATTACAGAAAACATTCCAGAGAAGTGGACCCCGGAGGTCAAACACTTCTGTCCAAACGTTCCCATCATTCTGGTCGGAAACAAGAAAGATCTGCGTAATGACGAGCACACACGGAGAGAGCTGGCCAAGATGAAACAGGTGCCTGACTTTTTACTTGGTTTGAATTAACATGTTTGTTCTGAACTAAGCGAGAGTGAATCTTAAGTGTTCTTCTGATTTTTAGATCTTGAATTAGTGGTGCCGTGTTTCTGCCAGTCACTATAGCAAAAGCTGTTTGAGATTAAACACTTATCTAGTATATGTGTGTTCCTAAACTACCACTTTGTTTTTCTCGGCTAATAGGAGCCAGTGAAATCAGAAGAGGGCCGAGACATGGCCGGGCGGATTGCAGCATTTGGCTACATGGAGTGCTCTGCTAAGACAAAGGACGGCGTGCGGGAGGTGTTTGAGATGGCCACCAGGGCAGCACTGCAGGCCCGTCGTGGGAAAAAGAGCAATAAATGTGTGCTACTGTAAATTGGCCGTCATATTTGGACTGTTTCACCCTGGGTTACTATACCTGGGGATAGGGCTTGGGAGGGACAGAGGGATTACAAGATGGGAGGGAGGGAGGGGGAGGAAGAAAAGAGTGCAGTAAATGACTACCGCTGTAACCTGGCTGTTTGTTGGACTGAATTTACCCTGGGACTTGGGTTTGAAAGGCTTTGATGGCAAAGTACAGGTGGGGAGACGAAGGGAAGGGAGGTGGTAAACGACTACCGCTGTAAACCATTGGGCTCTTTACCTGTGGGTTTACCATCTGGGTGGGAAATTTACACCAGCGACCAGCCAAATGCTGGAACAGTTACTTTTCAACAAGCCACTTACACTGACAAAGATCCTTAAGATCGAGTCCTTCGTAAAATCTAGCTGACTGGTAGCCCTGATAAAGTTGCTCATGAATTACAGGGAGTTGGGGACAATAACAAAATTTTTTAAAGTTACCTGAATGGATGACCAGACAGACGGAAGGGAGAAACGGACAGCACAGTAAATGAGTACCACTGTAAAAGGCCACCAGTGGACTTCATCCCCAGGTGCTCATGCCTGGAATTAGGGCTAAGATGGTGTGAAGTTTGGAAGATGGAGGGATGGGATGTATGAAGTTCTGAAGTGGCCACGATAAGACAGGGAAGCCAGGGCATCACTTCCTAGTTTTGCACTTTTATCTTACTCGTTATATGCTGTAGGTCAGTTAAAACAGCCCTCAATAGGAGACAAATCGCCAGTTAAATAAATTGAGTGCTCCTCAGAATGGTGCTTGAAACAAATTTGAGGTGTATTAGCTAGCACTTCAATCCGATGGAAGAAAAACTCTCTTATTGATAGGATTAAACTAGTAGTCACATGCTGTCAGGTGGGTTGTGTTATTGGAGAGGCATGGAGCATGCTCACATGCCATTTAGTTTCTCTTTGTAGTTAATCCTCTGTTTATAGACTCTGTGACAAACACATTTAGCCTCTACTCTTACTGGATAATCTGTTGCAGACACCTGACATTGAGTGCTGTTGTTATTTGAGACTAGCTGCTTGTTTTAAACGAGATCTGAAGTGTAGCTTATCACAATCTGCTTGCTTCAGATGATCTTAGTGTTTTAGAAAACACAGCCAGGTTCAGTTATTTCCAGGTTAGCAGCAGTGTGCCTTTGGTGGCCAGACAAGATGAGCATAAACATGCAGCTGGTTTGTCTACTTTAGTTCACATCTGAGGGTTCTTTAACATTTAAGTTCATCAGACTGAATCAGTGGAAGTGGCGGGTGAATTGTGGTCCCATTGGAAGACAAAGGTAGCTTCCTGTGTTGCGTAGACCCACCTGAGCAAACTGCCATGGCTCTGCTCCCATCCCTTCCTGTTCCACAGCTGGCCGCTGGTGCTCATCCTCCTCTGGTTTTAGGCCAGGACAAAGAACAAGGAGGGGAGAGTAATGTTTACATGCACACCACTGATTTCCTTATTTGGGATGAATGACTATGAATATTACGTGTGTGTGCCTTGTGTAAGCATGTAGAAGGGTCATGTGTACATTAAGCAGATCAGGTAAATTTTTGAGGGGGGGAGGGAACGGATACCTGGGATTTACCATCCCTTTTACAGGTTGCCTGTTAGTAACTCTCATCTGCTTTAACTGTTAAAGAGAGACAAACAACAAAGTGACATGACCTTTTTATCCCAGAACAGTGCATAGAAATGCCAGAATTGTCAGGTTGGTCAGCCAGGTGGATTTCGTATAACATGCAGGTGAGCCACATCAAAGAAATAACCACCTGCTGCTAATATAGTTTTGTTTTGTTAAAATAAAGAAAAAAGAAAATGTAGGCATGGCCAGTCTGAGGATTGGTTAGTCACCAGCCTTTCCTGACTTTACTGTGTATTTTGCTAACACATTCTGGCTCTCTTCTGTGAAAGCGTTGCACCCTCCTGTTCTTCTTCCTGGTCTACAGGGAGGAGCCTGTTCTAGAAACCAGTCTCGTGGTGTTTGTTTTTATACTTTATTTCCAACTTCTTTAAAAAAAAGTCATAAACATATGTTGTCTATCAGTATTTAAAAAAATAAAATAAAATAAAAAATAAGAGGTGGAAGACTAGGGAATACTTATGTTGCTTTAGGTTTTTGTTTTTTCCTTCTCTGTGCTTTACCTGAATCTTTCTGATGATTTACTGTTGGTTTTAATAACCAATCAATCATCCCGCCAAATGCTGTTGTTGGGCAGTCAGGAGAAAGGCTGGCCTCTCGGCTGCCTGTCTAGAGCATCGCTAGGACAATTAGTGCTGGCTTTTTTTTTCTTTTTTTTTCTGTTTGTTTGTTTTTGAACACACTGTTAGCTGAAAAGACAAAAAAGGAAAGCAAACTTTATTCTCATGTACAAATCATTTTTATTTCTAGTTTTTATTGTATTTTTAAGTCCTTATTTTGGATGCTGAAGTAGTGATTTAAACAAAGGAACAGGAAAAAAACAAGCTGTATGCAAAGTCTGTAAATATATTAAAAAAATAGGAAAAAAGATGTGGGTTTGTTCATACTAGGCTATACACACGCACATGACTGGAAACTATTTGTAAACTAGCTTTGGTTTGTGTAATAAATTACTTTCTATAACACACAACTCCTATTCATTATCGTCCGGGTTGGGGAAGAGCACTTTGGCTCAGTCAATATACATGTAATATAAATGAATGGTTTTGTTTTTTGTGTTGTTGTGTTTTTGTGTTTTGATTTTACCGCTCTGTCTGAATACATGACAGTAAAACTAGCACGGGAAATCTAGAGAAAAATCCAGACAGCAGCTGAGGGGAAGTGAAACGACTTGAGATGCAATAGAGCATTTTAAAAGGAACAAATTCTTTTTTTTTTTTTTTTTTTTTTTTTTTTTTAAGCCTTTACTCGAGAGGTACATTTCAGGAAAAAAAGTAACATGAAGCAAAGACTCAACTCAAGGTTGCTGCAGCCAGAAACTAACTTAATGTTACGTGGGGGATGCACTAAATCTAAATGAGCTGCACAATACAGCTCAGGTGATCAGGGTTTAGGATTTAGTCTCTCACAGGAAGCTTCAGTCATGCTCTTAATCTTAAAGTCATCCACACTTAATTTGTGCTACAGAATGTGGTCATTATTTTATACTTTGTGGTCTGAGATCAGTTCAGACTGAGAAGTCTCAACTCAGGATGAAAATATGAAATTGCACTCCCACTGCACCTTTAAACGTCAGAATGAGCTTAGATTAAATAAAAAGCTGATTCTCGCTGAAGTTTGATTACGACCTTGATAAATAACCAGTCGTTAGGATGACTGCTGCCTGGGGAGCAGAAAGTAACACCATACCACTCAAAGATGAAAAAAAAAAACGATGATGTTCCTGCGCTGCAGAGAGTGTGTGGGATGCTGAGGTGAGGCAGTTTCAGCCTGCGTGGGACGGTGCTGGATGTTGTGGGGCAAGTAATCGAGAATCTGCGAGTGTGTGCGGAGTGTGGTGCCACTCGGTGTCCAGCAGTGGTTGTGTAATGCAGCGTGGAGGAGTGGAAATCCAGGAATAAAATGGATTAAATGTATGAGCAGGATGGTACTTGCATGGAGCTGAGCCTACATACGCCTTTGTGTAACTTAAAAGAAAAAAATACCTCTGTGTAGCACATGTAAGCAGTCAAACGGCGTGGACTAAATACTGGTTAAAAAAAATCTGCCTGTGTCAGTTCCTTTCTTGTGCTGCCAGACACTTTGATGTGAACACAGAAATCATGATTTGGAGAGTAATGATCGCCACGGGCATTCGAGTGCAAGAGGACACAGGAACAGAAATTAAGCATTCATTTAATATTCACAGAAGTAGGATAATAATGCCAGGCCATTTCAAAAGGAGGGGATATCAGAAACTCCGGCTACTTTATTATTTAAAAAAACCAATGCTGTGCAGAAAGCTTGAGGCACCATCGTCTCTTTATTATTTTGTTTCCAAGCAGCATGACTTTCTTGTCATTTTCTAAAGTGGTCTTGACCTATGGTTCTGAGTTTTCTGAGTTCTAGTTTTCTGAAGGTCTTCCAAAGCTTTTCTTTAGACAAGTTTTCTTGCACAAACAATGAGCTATTAGCCAAAAACTTGGCTCGGTGGAAGGGTGGCTATCAGGAAACCATTCTTAATGAAGGAAAACAGGGAGAAAAGGCTGATGTATTACAAGTTACACATTAAGAACTTGACTGAAAATCAGCAGGAACAGGTCTAATAGAGTGATGAATCCAAAGTATACATTTGTGGTTCAAATTGTCATCAGTATATAAAGAGGAAGTCAGCAGAGAGGTACAACAGTGAGTGTCTACAGCCATCTGTAAAACACACTGGAGGCTCTTTAATGGTTTGGTGCTGCATTTTAGCCAGTAAGTTTGGGGTGCTTGTAGAAAACTGATGGAAGTAGACTTTGACTCACCATGAAAAACTATCTAGAATGCGTCTGATTGGCCACATCTTCATTTTTCAGCACAAGAATAATCTCAAACATACTGCCAATGCAGTAAAACACCCAGTGGAGCACAATCAGTCATGGATTGGCCTCCTCAGAGCCCAGATCTCAACATGATTGAAGCAGTGTGGGATCATCTTGACAGAACAGAACAAAAGGCAGCCAACATCCAAAGAAGAGCTTTGAATGTCCTGCACTATTTAAAAGAAATAAAAGAAAGCTTGACTAAGAGTTCAGGCTGTGTTCAAAGATAAAGGTGATTTTGATATTGGAGTTGTGCAAACTCTATTTTTGCCTTATATACTGTATTTACGTGTATTTACATGCACATTTCCATAAATCTCTGCACCCGTTTCCCATTTCCAAAACATAAGAAAATGAGAGGTACTTTAAGATTTTTGCTCAGTACCAAGCATATATGGGGGAATTGTGGGGTATGGTTGGAGGGCGACAAATTAAATGATATAGAAAATATGCCTCTAGTATACAGGTAGGAGGTCGTCTCCAACAGTAAACTACAAAAGCCACAGTGGGCGGATGTGAGAGGAACCACGTCAACTTAAGCCTGCCAGACTGCAAAGGACCGACCTCCGTGACTGCGGACCTTCTTGTAGGAGAGGGCCTCATCCAGAAACAATAAGCTGTGTTGTACTCTATTCTTATTTTACCGACTCTGCCCTCGTGATCTCATCTGTTTCCTGTTTGTCACTAAACGGGCACAGCCTCAGTCTCAGTAACGTTTGTAATAACCGTATTAAAATGCTGTTACACTTGCAAAGTGGCAAACACAACACAGACACACAAGAAGCAACATTGTTAGAACCACTGTAGTTTGTTGTAGTCACAGCTACACCCGCTATGACTATACAGACAGACACTTAAAGACATATTAAGGGTATTCCCGACTTAATAAAAAGCACCTCCTCAACTGTGAGATCTCTGCTGGCTAGGCAAGGAAATGGACTGGGGCTCTCTAGAGACGCATTCAGAGCGAAACCCACGAAGTCGAAGAGGAAGGAAGGAAGTTCGTCACTGCCTACTCCACCCAAAACTGGTGGCATGTAAGACATAAGACGCGCTGTCTCTAGCGCAACACTTGTAGAGGAATGAGCTGAAGGGGAGGGTACCGATGCTGCTTTCTTTCTTTTGCTGTGTGGCTCCTTCCCCTCCCGTCTTTCTTTCTTTCTTTCTTTCTTTCTTTCAGTCAGTCTTTCCCTCTCTCCCCCTCCTTCCCTTCCCTTCCCTTTCGCCTAACAGCCGGGGAAGACTAGCGAGCAAAGAGGCTCAACTGCCGGCTTTATATACCGCTCTATTTTTAGCCACTCACGGGCCCGACTATTTTTAACCAATATGAGCTCATTGCCTGGTCCGCCTGTCCAATAAGATAAGAGGAAGATGAAGGGAGTCGTCCAATAGGTGCTAGGAAAAAAGAGAAGGGGGCGGGTTACACAAGAGTCTGTTATCTGCAGTGAAACGGTCGGCTTGTGAGGGAGGCAGCAAGGAAAAAGGAAAGACCTCTCACTTTGCTGCATTTCCAAAGGATCTTTTTGAAGTTCATCATTATTCAGACTCGCTGTTCTACAGCCCAAAGCGGATCTGCATGGAGGCAACGATTTTTTGTCTAATTATGCACCTAAAAATTGTCTTTGATTTCTTAGAAGCGATAACGATACAATACATAGTTTTAAATTGTTTTAAAAATATTTTGTTGATCCCATTTATATAGAGGAGATTTTCGAAGAGAAGTGTGTGAAAATCCAATTAACCTGCCTAAACCTCTTATACCTTCCTTGCAGAAGTTTTCACATTATGTTTTAAATTAGCATTAGCTAGCAATTGTTATTTTAAATATGTTAAAAAAAATAGTTAGTGATAATCTTTCAGTAAAAGCAAACCCCAAACCAAGCTATAGCCCCTGGCTTGAATTTGTAGGCCATAACATTTTGTTTGCGATCCATCCATCCTGCAATAGACGGCCTTCCCAGGATGGGATGCCGTCTATTGTAGGCTGAACACAGAGAACCATTCACACTGACACTTAAGGCAAATTTATATTCTCCAATTAACTAAACCCCACGAATGACTTTAAATGTTGCACTGAAGCTGAAGTACCCTGAGATAACCTGCATAGACAAAGGGAAACTCCACAGAGGATTCAAACCCAGGACCTCCTTGCTGTGAGTCAACAGTGCTGACCAGTGTACCCCCCTCTTCCATCCAGATCCACTGAACACGATCAGCCAAGGGTAATTTAAGATAATTCTCATTATAAAACTGAAAAAACAAACAAAACAAAAAACATCTCGTCAACTTCCTGACAGGAAAAGATCTCATTTCATGTGAGCATCACTGCAATTTAACTCTGGCCCAAGACACATGACTACAGCAGTGTTGACGTCAGAAATGTCTGGCCCCTCAGTCTGGAACCGTTTTTACTCACAACAGAAACATTAAATTTTCACAACAATGTTGTCTCGGCAATGAATAAACATCTATGGATTAAACTACTGCAGTACTATTAGTTTGCTGTGTATGCTACTGCCTTCATTTTATATTTGCCCTTATAATTTGCCAGTGTCGAGTGGCCCTCTCTAATCACATGCATTAGATCATATTACTAGATTATAATTTGCAGATTCATTATTAGAATTAGCCACTATTTTGTTTATTAAACTTATTACTGTGATGTGAGCTAGTTTTAAGTAATTATATGATGCTAGGTAGCTTTATCTTTATCATAATAGATTTGACTTTTATCCATAGAATAATTAAAGGTTTTAAATAAATGGTGTTGACTATGTAATAACAATGTAAAATATTTGCGTGGCTAGGGTTGTGGTTATATACAAAATCTTTAAGGGGGCTGCTGCCACCCATGCCCACCTCTGGAAACATCTCTGTTTAAAACAACTTTATTCTTAAAAGAACATTTTCCCATTAATCAGCATTCATGAACAGTGTTGAGGTAACGAGGTTTTCTAAAAACCAATACTGGCTGAAACTGACTGAGTGGTTTCACATACATCATCCAAACAAGCCTGCAGTGAATCATAAAATGACGAGACTCGGAGTTGTGTCGTAACAATACCTATTTCCTTATTCTTAATTAGCAGAGCCATCCATGCGGCAGCTGCTGCCCAGATTTGCCTGTCACACCCTTATATTTTCCCGATAGTCATCTTTCAATTAGACGATCTTCGGTGGTGGCTTTGGACTGGTGGGACTGGCTGCTCGGTCCTGTGTGTGTGTGTGTGTGTGGGAGAGAGAGAGACTGGTGTGTAGTTTTTGTTATGACTTTGGACGGAGGGTATGACAAGGATTTCCCCGTGATTGTGACTCATCGATACACCCACCTATTCTTCTTGTTTCCAAAAGTTTTATTTTTAACCGCTGGGTGTCCTGTCACCAGTGGGTGTCTGTTTCTCCGGTAGAACAAGAATTACGATTCACGACACAGTTAAAAAACAGAAGAAGAATAAAGCTGCCAGTTGGGTGTTTTAGCTGTTACTTCTTAAAAATGCTAATGTTTTGGATCTACTTTTAATTCACTAACAGCTGCCGCTCATCCCCCAACAAAGCGCGCTCACGACAGCCGCGCCCCCGCACAAAAGGTTCCAACACATCATGATGTGAGCGCGGAGGACGAGAACGGTCAAGTCCACTCCCTCCAAAACACTCTCCACCCTGCCATATAATCCATATCATCTGCTAAAGAATTTCATTCCCGACCTCACCGTGGGATTAAAAATTAAAAAATATGGCTAATTTAAAACTGGCTAATTTAAAAATATATTTAGCCCAATTTAAAATAGCCAAAAACCAAATAACGGCAGTCGTAAATGAAAGTTGAACCATTCATGAGGATACAACCACAGTAATTACTTTTAGCTATGTACGCGTTCTATGTTTTATTCTAACATCTGAATAGTATATTAAAAACATAACACAAGGTAAGTTTACTCCACTCTGAGATGACTATTATCATATTCGCTGTAACAGTTCAGGCCACACAATGTCAGACTGACCTCTAGCGGTACAAAGGCGTCATTACAACTGTGTCGCTCGGTGTTCTGGTGAAACGCCAGAGATTACGGTTAGTCCAGAGTCTCGCGGGATTACGAGATCACATTCAGGTAAACAGTAAGAAGAAACGTAAGGTGGCAGTATAGTCCTACCCCTCTGATGTAAGTGCACTATAACTACCGTACTGAATAGGTGGCACAGACAAGGTTACACTTTAGCACCCTGACTAAATTATGGCCAACTTTTCTTTCTTTCCAGATGTTTATAGTTTCGATTGAAATATGAAAGTCACACGAGCATGCTAAATCTTTTCTTATAGGACAAATATGGCACATAACCTGTATATAAAGGAGTTAAATAAACACTGCTGTCATTGAAAGTAATAATTAAGCAAACAGTAATATAAAATTTGAAGTGACCTAGCTTGAAATAATGGTTCAAGCTAATTATGACTTTATGACTCTAATTACTCCCAGCCCCATTATATCCCATAGTGCAGTAAATAAACATGGCTACAGTTTGTAACGTTTGACCTTTCAGAGCTCTGGTGTTGATTCTCAGTCTGTGATTATTTGCATCAAAAGGCCACTTAAATGAAGCTGATGCTCGTTTTGTTTTTACATCACTTACACTGGTTTGTGAACCATTACTGTCATTAACAATTACTGGTCATCAGGGTTCATGTTATGTCTGCCTTATAGTGGTCCATAAGCCAAACAGAGGAAAACGACGACAATGAGCTGCTCATTAACTGCTGCATTCTCACTCACTTCACGAAACACGGGGAATGTGCATGAGTCAATGGACGTGTCTGTGTGTGCCTGGTTTGCAGAGAATAGCTGCGGTGGGATCCAAGACCACTAACAATTGGTCTTAGCAGCCAGAGTTTGCATGCTAATTGACAAATGACGTAACGTGTCAAAGACAAATCGGAGGCTTTTTGTTCAGGCTGACTGGGAGGTCATTAGTTGCAATTAACAAGCAGACTGACTCTGGCAGGATCAGCAACGAGCTTCTAATTATCCTGCCTTAATGACCTGAGGGTTTAAAAGGTTCCGGTAAGAGATGGATGCAACATTAATATTTTTAAGCTTGTCATTTTACACATTTTCTCTTTAGGTATTAGAAATGTGAACATCAGAACCAGGAGAAGAACCTGCATCATCAGTAGTACTGCTAAGTTCCTGGTGAGGATTTCTGTTTGGCCCATTACTGACAGGTGAAACTGTAGCTTTACCAGTTTCTTGCGCAATTTCAACCAGCTGTTTACAAAATGCACATCGAAAGACAGCAAATGCTGACTCAGTAGAGACTTATATGTGTAAATGATTACTCCAGCATCCCATTTTTCCTCATTTTCAGTCGCAGTAGCGTTATTCTAAAATGTCACGTCTGACTTGACGTTTAACACTTTACCAACAGAAGCCGTAGAAACAGCTTCAAGGTGCAATAGGACAGGAAATATTAAAAGTTGTAGCATGAAATTCCATTTCCCCAACACTTAATCAAAGTAATCCACAGTAAAAACACATAATATATGTGGGATTTTCCCCAAAAATTGGGCTGTATTTTTTATTTACCTACAGTGTACAGTGAAAGTGAAAGAGGGAAACAATTCTGTTTTTTACCAGAAAGAAGAAACATGAAGTGATTTTAAGTAGTGAGTAACTTCCATGTATTTCAAAGGAACTCTATTTCCCTTTTTAACCTGTAAATATGCTTTATTTTTAGGGGTATGGCCATATTATGGAATAGCTTATACTTCCCTTCTTACATCAGGTGTACATCTACATTTTAGGGGTACAGATGACATAATGGAGAAGCTTAACCTCCCCATTTTACATTGTATGCACAACTGACTTTTTTAGTCACGTGGGCCGAAGTATGGAGTGGTTTTAACCTCCCCATCGTATATTGTATGCTTACATTACTTTTAGGGTCACTTATAACACTTAACCTTGCCTTTTGAGGATAAGGCTATAGCAACATTTGTAGTATTGAAAGAGTGTTAGTTACTCACTTACCTAAGGTGCATAGAGTAAATAAAGGTTTTTTGAATCCTTTCTAAAAAATTGTATTGTTACCTCCTTATTCTAGTGTACTATCTGCTAAGTTTTTTTAAAGGTATGATTATAACCTAAATTAAAATAAAAGACATTGTAATTTAATGCTAAATCTGGAGGGCAATATTATAAAGTGCTATGCAATTTTTTTTAACTATCAAAACACCAAAACACAAGTGATACAACACGTCCAAACATAAAACATCTGCATATCTATTGCATAGGATCTCTCTGTCCTGCGTTACCTGTTTGTCTAAAACACAAAACTAGCCCGGGCGGTTAGTGTGGGACATGATGACTGTGTAAAAGCAACACTACTATATGCACTTTTTTACTTGCAGGTGATCTCAGCATGGGTGAAAAAAGGACTGGCACTGCTATAATGAGAGGTAAGCAGTAGTACTGCTGGCTGTACTGTAACTGCAGAAATAATCATGCATTGTTTCTAAGTGATACAAAACAGCACATGAATATATCTGAGGTTCAGTTATGCTTATTTTCCTTGGCCACACCCCGAAAGAATCACTTAATTACCAAGAGATGCATTTGCAGTGACGTCTTGCCCAAGGTCACTTTAGTAGTGCATAGTGTCATCACAATGGGAGTCTCTATGGATAGAGAGAGTTTTTCTCCTTCACTAATTGAATAACTTAATTAATGACTGGGTTTGACCAGATTTGACCTCCACGAACTGTAAGCTTTATGAGGTTGTGTAAACACCAAGACAGAGGACATCTAATCACATAATTAAACCGCTGGGTCATATTTAAAGAAAAACCTGCACTAATTATGCAATAACAAACAAGCTCGGAGAATAAATCATTTACAAAGCAGAAATCCTCAGAGGGAGCATATACTTGTTCATTTGCACGTAACCTAAATTCATTATTTATCCAGGAGAATGAATAAATTGTCCCCGCTAGCCTGTGATTGAACTTGAGCTGGTGAAAAATTCAGCCCGGCGCAGCTGTACTCCAGTGAGTCGGTATCTAATGAAAATAACAGAGCAGGAGAGAAGGCACGGGCTCGGTAATGATTGCATTTGGGTTAGGAGTGGAAAAAGAGAAAATAATGAGGATAAGGAAAGAGACTGAGGGGTAGAGTTTGGTGTTTTGCGTGGGTTGTTTTGGAACTGATTGTAAGATCTCACTCATTTACTTTTAGTGCACCTCTTGGCTCGGTCCCTGATTGTGTTTCATGAGTTGGTCTCACCTGAACGCAGTCCTGAGGCTGGAACCTGCGGTTCATAGAAACGCTAAAACCCTTTTTCGCCTCTCATAAAAAGTAGATTTATTCTTAATCGATTCTCAAAACCTATTTTCATTGAGTGGTTAACACAATAAACATGTGTCTATACCTGTTGCTTTAAAAAAAAGTTTCCATAATCTTTTATCAGCCACTTTTTCTTATTCTATTTATTTTTTGATAAGTATAAAGCCATCAGAAGAAAAGAAAAAGAGTGAGCGAGAGAGTAAGCGCAATAAGGAGAGGTCGGGAGAGAGACTAAGAGAATGGTGCATAAAGATGAAAGCTGATTTCCTCCGTCTCAGTTCCACTTTAACAAGGTTTTCCTGGAGCGGAGTGAATAGGCGAGCACGTCTGCATATGTGTGGCCACAAAGATCTCGGATTTTTCTTCTCCTTCCTGAGAGAGAGAGAGAGAGAGAGAGAGAGAGGGAGGGAGGGAGGGAGACAGCGAGCACATGTAGAGAGGAGCCGGGACGAGAGACAGAACAGTAGAGAGCTGTCAGGCTGCGAGGAGGCAGCAGAGAGACGACTCACTCATTTTCTTGGAGTACGTTTTGCCTCCATCTCTGACGCGTGCGTGCACAGATAGCATCGCGGACACAAAGATGGTAAAGTTTGAGTGTGCGTGCTACTTCTTACCTTCCTGTGAAAAACTGTGAATCATTTTAAGGATCTGGACTTAAGCCTGACACACTTGGACATCACTGGGACTTCACAGTTTACTTTGGCAGGCAGTTTAGCCCTTTCTCTGAGTTCTACACTGAGTTAGTGTGTCAGTTGCCAGAATTCAGTACATTTGAAGCTGGACTTGGACTCCCCGTGTGCGATGAGGAGAAGGATGCAATTGCTGGTGGTGGTCCTGCTAGCCCACCTCGGTGCCACCTTGACAGGAGCGTGGAGAGCATCTCAACCCAGACTGCAGTTCACACACCCTGGTAAGAAGCAGCACGTCCATTTCTGAGCATTTCTCTTTATGTTTCCTTTAGTGTTTCAAGTCTTGGTTCCCCACACGTACATGCAGGTGGCTGGAATCATGTACCGCTTCACATTTTTTCCCACTTTTCTTTCTTTGTCCTTCTATTAATGCCCACACACTGTTATGCAATTCATGTATAAATTATACAAAGCCTTTCTGTTCATGTACCTGTCTCCATCAGCCCTTTTCTTTCCTATATTGTCCTCCAACTCTCTAACCACCTGTATTTAATCAATCATCCTCCAGTAGTCAGGTTCAGAGTGTGACAGCCGTATCTTTAGCCCCACCTTGCTTCCTCCTTTCACTGTGAGGTCTGACACTTTAAGTGAAAAGTAGTGCTTTTGTCCTTTTGTCACTTTTGAATAATAACAGCATATTCTTGCAAGTTAAGAGTCTTTGTAAAACCACATGTCAGACGTGGCAAATGACATAAAAAACAAAAGTCCGGGAAAGAAAAGAAGAAATGAAAGAACCGATTTAAATGCAGCACTCATAAGAGTATTTCAGATAAGCTCTTATTGCACAAGAAAATAGAGTGCAAGTGTAACTGTAGAAGGCACGGCAGGTAAAGATGAACCAGCCAGTCAAGTGGGATAGTGTGGAGGATGTTTGCTGCTGGCAGTTTGGGTAATTATTTTAGTGTTTGTCTCTGATTTCTCTTGGCTAAACTGGGACTTTGCCAGACAAAAAGTCATGCTGCTTCTTCTTCCCGTTGTATTTTGGTTTGAACAGCTTGAACAGCATTATGAGAAAACCTGTACATGCTGCTTCTTTGGCAAAAATACCCAATTACAGTGTTATCCTTATCAATCGAGAAGTTTTTCTAAAGCATAACGAAAGCATGGAGAATTCATGTGCAAAGCCTACTTTATCGACTCGAGATTAATTTCCTGTCAAGCTCAAATCTTTTGCCAGCCCCTCTGAAGCACTTCGTTAATGAAGTTTCAAACTCGAAAGACCTTCTCCATGACAGCACCTCAAACCTCCCGTCACCCCACCTCGCCCCCTCCTCCAGGATTTGGAAATGTGTCCTTGTCTGTTAGTTTCAGTTATGGCTAACAAAGAAATAATTATCTCATGGCAGAAATCCCAGATTCAGATCATCAGTGAATTAATTATTTCTTGGCCCCGGGCCGATCTGTCCGCTGTAGTGAGGTCCACGCAGTGGTGGAAGGACACACATAACAGAACCTCCTCTTAAAAAAAGGGAAAGGACAGCTGTAGCCACTTGAAGTTTCAGCTGTTTGTCGGTGGAGAACTGCATTGTGCTTCTGTGTGCGTTACACATTTTTTCCTCTTTCTCCATGCACTTGTATCACTGTGCAGCATGTCGCATGAACTATGCTGTTACAGGCTGATGCGTTGGTGAACCGGAGTTGATTTTGACTACTACAAGGTGGTGCTGTTCTGCATCAGCTGCTCCAGTTTTACTGTTTACTTTACCCTCGTGGATGCAGCAGTTGGGTGGGGTCTGCCTCGCTGAAGAAACAAGGGGACTCTAGGATGATGTGTGCGTAACAAACACTGTAGCTATAGATGCTCTTGTCACCACTGAATAGGGCAGGACTAAATGCTTTGACCCGTTTTGGGGTTTTGCTGTTTGAGGATAACAAATGTGACGGTCAAAAGTTTTGTGAAAGCAAAATCCTGTAATTAAAACAGGATTTGGATTTCAGCGTTTGCCCTCGCGGCTCTGGCGAATCCCTTTCAAATGAAAAGGATTTTTGAGGCCTTTAGTTACAGCGAGGTAAACTCAACTCCCTTTAATCATGTTTACCGGAGCCACCGTTGATTACGACACCAGCTGATTACACATCCTTGCATAAGCCGAAAGATGCTGTAGAATCCGTACTTTAAATCTGGAGTCGACCAATTGTGACCTAGAAAGTAAAGAGAGAGGGAGAAGGGGAATCCTTTTGGATTCTCCCAGGGGGGAGTTTGGCTCTAATGGAATCTGGAGTAGCTTCGATTGAGTGATTGTGATACAATAGGTGCCTGCATGTCCTTGAATATATATGGCTGCATATTCTTGGACAGGAATATGGAGTGTGTGAGTGTTGGCGTGTTGGTGCATGTGTTTAAAGGCTTCTGCATATGTACCTAAATAGAGCAGCTTCATTTCCAGGATTTCTGCCCATTTTACTTTTTGTTGTGTATTATGTTGAGACGAATCCTCGCATCCTTGAACAGCAGCGGTGTAGGTGTGCGTGTGCGTATGTATATATGTGTCTGTATGTGTGTTTCCTATCTACAGCGGTCAATATGCTCGTCTCTGGAAAGAGAACAAAAAGAAAAGTATGATGTGTTTACTGTGGTGCCCACCATCATGCTGTTGTACACATTTGTTTTTGTTTGTGTGCGCGTGCACGCTCTTCCTGCCTCTCTGTGGGAGCTCTATACTGTGGTCATTTCCCTTCTCATCACCACAGAGGTTTTCCTCAGACACAAGGAGGAGATTTTTTGTTTTTGTCATGGAATTGCTGTAATTACTCGAAATATTTTTTGGCCGCTTAGAGACACTGTACATTTAGCTTTTCCTTTTCCTTTGGGATGCACAGCAGATGATTAACTAAAAGAGAAAAAACAGTACAGGCTGAGATTTAAGTGAAGTATTTCACCCTATCACTGGAGAAAATTGGCTACTACAAAGAGCTTTGAAGCAGAAACCAAAAGCATCCCTCAGACTCAAGTGAGTGGTACAGCAGCAGTAAATTGATGATGAAGTAATAGAAGTAAAATAGACAACTGAGGGAAAAGGTACAGGAGACAAAAAAAAACAAAAACAAAAAAATTTTATCCACTGAGTTGGTGCCTCAGTAGCAGCACTGCTGATGAGACAGTTCAGAATGTGAAAGGGCGTACAACATTGGGACCATGGGACAAAAGCAGTGATGTAATGAAACAACAATGCTAACGCTCACTAGCCTTATTGACCCCTGGATCATTGAACTAGCATGCTTCCTCTGCTGTCAGTCATGCCTGCTGTTCACAATCCCGAGTCTGTGTCTAGAATAATGACTGGATAAGTTGATGGGTGTTTTCTTAGATTTCAAGAAAAAAACTATTGGTTCATTCAGCAAATGGCCCAAAAAGTCACTGTAATAATTTTACAGCAGCAAGAAAAGATGTTAGTTATTATAAAGTTGGCCAAGGCAGTGTAGGAGGAGATTGTGGTGGATAGAGCATGTGAGATAATTATTTCCAACTGACAGCGAATGTTACTTTGTTCTTTTTTTTTTAAACTACAACCACAAGCCTTGTCTGAGCTACTTTAAAAAACACCATGTTCACCCCAGATGGGACTCAAACCCACAATCCCTGGCTTAGGAGGCCAGTGCCTTATCCGTTAGGCCACTGGGGCTCTGGCGGGGTATATATGTGGAGACAGTTTGTGTTATCAACTTTGCTATGAACCACAACAGATGTGACTTGAATTCTCAGTCACTGGGTTTGGAGGCATGTAGTATCCTGCAGTATCTCTGAAAACTGCAGTGATATATATATATATATATATGACAAAGGTCCTTTTACCTTTTACTGAGAAATATAACTGACCAAACAGCTTTGTGTGTGTCTCAGAATTAAAAAAAACAAAACAAAACAGCTTTAAATACTTAAATGCACGCTTGATTACCTCCTAACCCCCACCTATCTCTTAATGGCTAAATGATCCCATTTATTCACTCGCCAATACACACACAGACACACTTATGTATAATGAGTCCATTATCCCGGCCATTCAGTCAGTGATAGTGTGCATTTCTTGAGGGAAAATGGCAGTTATAGATACGATCTGTGTCCCCCGCACACATGCAGACGTACACATTTGCTTAGGAATGTGTTATGTGAAACCTGTTTGGTGGATTGCTGCATGAAGACCCTATAAAATAATTACTCTGGATGCAGCATGTGAGACTTCACGCACACAGTAACGCTGTATACCCGAACGCAGCTACACAAATGTGTATGTGTACAAAAACACAATCATTACAAGTTCCTAAAGAAGAAAGCAGTCCCTTACAGCTGCATCAGCACCAACCACCCTTCCAACTCTGAAACTAAAGGAAGCATCACGATGATGTGGCGAGGATGAGAATATCATCCTCGCCACATTACCACAGCAAAACTTCATAAAAGCCTCAGAGGAGCTGCGGCTGGCTTATCTAAGTGAATTCGAACCTATTAACTCACACAGAGGCTGAGTCATGTTTTATTCATGTGGCATTCACTTCATCAATTGGTTTGCCATAGACATTTAATAGCAGTCAGTCTCTGTAGTGAATTGGAATGAAGTCAGAGTTTGCTTGGTGTGAATGGAGACACTGGCTTTGATGGCTCACCTTTAAACTACTGATTCCTTGTGATGTGGCGTAATCCGGGCATTTTACTCATCCCGCAGTTTCTCTCTGGACAAATGCCCACATTGTAATGTGAACGTAATGAGTCGTTTTAAATTGCATGCTATTAAAATGCAAATTGTGTGGTTATTATACACAGTAGATTCGTTCATCAACGTCCAGATGCATGTTTGCTCATGCGCTTGTCCGCGGGACTCAATCTGGGTTTTCTAAGAGAGAAAATGTTGCTACAGAAAAAGCTATAGTTAAGATAAATCCTTAAATAGTTTCATTTTTATCTCTGTGATATTTAAGGACGGTTAAAGCCCTGGCATTGCCCATCCACGAGCTGACTGGTTTTGATAACGCAGAAGGACATTTATTATGCAGCTGTGTTGTCTGTGAGACACACAAACCAGCAGCTGTCAGCATATGTGGCCACTGTTTGCCTTAAATGAGTAGAGAGAGATTGTAGAAAGAAAATGCAGGTTGTTCCAAAAAGATAGGACGGTTTATTGGTTTTAAACTTGATGTTCTCACCTCACAGATCACAGATATTTGGAATCCCAGATTTTAGTGCTATTCAGGCTCATTAGCTTAATCTGTAGCTTAATGGATTACCATTAAGTATAAATACATCTTAGCGTGTTTTCCAGCCGAGAGAAGCAGATAAACAGTTAGCACTCGACCTCGGCTTACTTTTATTTCACTGCTGTGTTGAGATTCCAGGTTAGGAACAGTAATCTGTTTTGTTCCTTGTTCGCTTGACTGGCGTGCAAAAGTTCGTCTCCTCTCTCCAGCCTGACCTTTCTCTTTCCGCCTGTCCCAATAAAGCACAAAAGCCTTCAGAGGGATATTAAAATCAAGAAATATTTCATTATTCATTTATTCTTTCAGATCTGTTTCTATCTAGGCCAGTGCTTTCCAGGCTCTGGGCTGAGGATGTTGCTGAGACTTGGATTTCACTGGGATGGGTATCTGGCACAGAATCCGGATAGTCTCTGTTATTAATTTTAATGGTACCAGGCCCCAATGGTGGCGCAGTTGTTGCCTGTCACTGCTGAAGTCAAACGGCAGCTGTTTGCTCATCCCACGCTTCATAAAAGACTCAACTAAGACTGCCTTTTCTCTGGAAGAAGACCTTAATTTACTAGCTGCTTGCTTGCAGACTAATTTGAAAAGTATAGCTGCTACCGAGGCTTTTGAAAAGACTTCACCCTCCTCTGCTGTTTAAAATGATTCCTCCAGAATATTTGGAAGACCTACACTAAACTTTAAGTACTTGCTAAGACTTAAAAAAAAACCCTGATTAAGGGACTCTGAGGTGGACGGGTTTCTCCTGTTTCTGGACAGAGACGTGAATAGAGTCTAATTACACCCTTGCTTTGGCAACAGCAACCCATGACAACAGTGGACATGCTGTAAATTTACCCTCCGGAGGTTTCTGGTGTTAATATGTGAGCGCTATCTTTAGCCAGTCATTAAATAAAAATCCACAAGCTTCATATTTCTTCAATTTCCCTCAAGTATTAATTTGCTCCAATCTGACCTGCTGTCAATAAGCTAGAGCTGAGTTTCCAACCATTCCTCTGTGGTTCTTTCTGTGTGTCAGCAAGTCTTTTCAAGCAGTGTGAGACTGAATTTTTACTCCCATTATTCAGGTGTTGTTTAGGGAGTTTAACTTTGTTCTACTGTGTACTGAAAGCCAGACAGGGGGAAACTCAGTAAAGACGCAAACAACAAAAGAAGCTCAATATTTTTTAATGAGCTGACGCTTCAGAGTCATGAATGGAGGGGGAAAAGTTTTATTGGGCTGTTTTCTGTGATTTTGGTCTTCATCTTTGTCCAGATGTATATTTCTCACAGCTTTCCTTCACGTTAGCAGTATTTCTGTGGTATTGTGGGATTTTAATCCACAAAACACACTTGAGGTCTTCATCAGCTGCAAGCCAGAAACAGATGGGATCAATAGTGCTAAGATCTACTCTGACCGTTAGTTTACCTCATTAGGTGTAGTTTAGGCCAAGCTGGAGATGGAGGATGTGAGTGTAAATGTAGAGGATACAGAGGTATATTAACAGGAAGTGGCTGGAAATGTATATTTGTGTTTAAACTAAAGTTTTCTCTCTTAAAATCCATCTGTAATCGAGACTATAGTCTATGATTATGTCTGGATTTTACTTTCTGTTCTATGCCCATTTTCATGAACAGTCATTTTTAATTATTTTTCACCTTTTGAATGAAAGCATAGGACATCTAGAATCAGTCGACCACGCTTCCTCAGTCAGTTGTTTTTAGACTGACTGTGAAGGACTTCTAAGGTCGAGGCTCACTGAGAGTATTTTAAAAATGTTTGTGACTACAGCCGATCTTTAACCTCTCATGTTACCGATCTGACGTTCCCATGTCTCTGCAAAAGAAGCAGAAACCACAAGAATAAGATTCTCTCTGTTTTAGCAGCAGTGGAAAGATCAGACATGTGCCACAAAAGGTTGGAAGTCAGACTTCCTTTTCCTGTTAAGAAGCAAGAGGATGCAGAGTAACAGATAATGCGTTTGATCATCTGGGCTGGCTTTAGAGTAGAGAGTCTTCACAAGTTTGACCCTCAAAGTTGCCTGTAAATCGCTGTAGACATCACGGCTGTCCACAACCGTCAGGGGACAGCTACTTGTCTTCATGGCTGCCCATTTAAAAAAATATCCATGAAGCACGCTACGCATCTAGTAGCCATTTTTCACATTAACAGGTCAGTGTGGATGACGATTGTGCTGCAGAGCAAGCTCATCAGCAGTGATGTGTTGCCTCACAGTCTATGAAACAACACAGTGGTGATTTTATTTAAGACTCTGTCACCAGTCCAGGCCACTAAGGGCAATTGTTTCCTCTTTGGATGAGCCCACTGCAGAGTCATGAACTTGAAGACTCAGAGTCAGCAGAATCACAGACAGATGTCACACTGACTCAACTGAATCTGAAGGAGGAAAAAAATTATCACATGCCTTTTGGATTTTTGTCCATTTTCTCCAAATAGCTTATAATCTATACGTTTTCACTATTAATGGATTACAAAACTGTTCTTTTTTGAGAAACAGGAGCTAAGCACTAACTTCAGCAGTCCTAAATGTCTTTTAAGGTTCTTTGTGTTTCAGATTGTGAAGCTCAGGGTGGGAAAATAGACAAACTTCAGCTGTCCAATGCAAAACATTTGTTTTTGTTGCCATTAGCAAATGAGTTAACCCAGAACATTGGTCTGCACTGAGGTCCCCACACTAGGCTGCGTATAACTGTGAGAATATGAAGCGAAAGACGAAAACAATGAGTTCTCAGTGATCCTTCATTTACATTAATTAGAATAAAAAAACAAACAAATTAGAGTAAAAGTAAACAGCGGATGGACTCCAGTGTGTGCGTGTAGCGGCACAGCGACCTAAACGAACAGTCTAGTGATGATGATGATGAATAATCGTTCCCTCTAGGGTCAAAGGTCAAGCTATCCACGTGGGTCTGGTCTCTTGGTGACACAGTCCAGATATAGTGCGTGTCTGTGTGTTTGGCTATAATTCCGCTCTGGTATGTTTGCGTGTATGTGTGTGGGCGCATATGTTTTCGATGTGATAGAAGAGTTGAGCCTGTGCGGAACAGTAAGAAAAATTAAAAATGGAGTATTTCAAAAAAGACAGAGGTATGATTACTGAATGTCAGCCGAGTCTATGTGCAGTCTGGTTGAACAGTGCTCGGCATTCCAGATTCATGTTGTGTACTGCGTGTTATTTTGCAGATGATTAATTCGGCATCTGGGACGCCTCACGTCGGACATCAGAGTTTCATTCATCATTATTGCTCATTGTGGATTCTGACACTCAGCGGGAGCTTAAGGCGGCGCGATCACCCTCTGTAACACAGTCGGGCTTTGTGAGAGATGCAAAGTAGCAAGAACTTGGCATGAAAGGGAGAAAAAACAAGGAGACAATTAGATTTTATTGCGAGCTAGAAAAGATTTTGTGTGCACATACTGCTCGTGCATGTCCCCACATCGAATGCCCATCTGTGTGCCTATGGGCTTTGTTCCCAGGCTTCTGCAGGCCTCCCACTGTAATTGCACCAGTAATTGGTGAAGTGATAACCCCATTTCCACAGGAAATGTGCCCCGGTTTCCTCGCCCCCACCAAGACTACCCCCTCCCCGATGGCGCAGCTAACAAAGTCCTCCCCCTGGGAACGCCGCACCAGACAGCTAAAGTTCCCCAGGGCTCAGCGGGTAGACGAACAGACAGACAAAAGCAGTCGCACAAAACTACACACACACACACTGTATGCAGCTTATAAATGGACAATGGTTTAGGCCATGAGCTAATAATTGGATAGATTAATGATAAGTGTCGCTTGTGTGTGCACGCAGCTATAAGTGGAGTGTCTGGATGTGGAAGAGATTGCAATAAGACACCAGGAAAATAACAAAGCTGGACTCCCGGGAGTGAGATAACGATTGAAATAGCAACTTGATTCTTTCATCATCTTTTTCTTTCAATTTTCTCTTGTATGCCACTCACTTTTCAAACGTGTCAGTACCAACTTTTGAAAGAGTTGCAGACCTCTTCTGTTCTTCTTGAAATAGCTTGCAAGTTCCTCACTCAGCAGGGAAAGTTTCCGTTCTTGAAACCTCCTGCTCGCTAATGAAATCAGCTCACCTGTCCAGCGGTGCGCATAGTCACGTACTCATGATGTGTTCCTCTGATGCTGGCATGGAAAAGCTGTGCTGGCATTCGCTGTACTGTGTGTCAAATTGATGCTTCTCAGTGTCATCCCTGCACCTTGGCTGCCAGCCTCACCTTGACAGCCCACCTGAGCTCAGAGCACAGAGTCACGTCCATAAGAGGAAATCTCAAACATCAAACAAAATAAGTCATAAAGTTAGAACTGCAGAGAATATGTTAAAAAAAGAAAGAAAGAAAGAAATGGAAGTACAAAACATGATGTCACCCATCGGTTTGTGGGCCAGGCCCTTCTGAAGACTTGGTTTTAGCACTGCATCTTAGTCTCTGTGGAGGCAGCAGTGACCCATATTTAGATCAGAGAGCTAAGTTATCATCTGGCACCAGCAAATTTGGTTAGCAAGCTGCATCCATAAATAGTAGGAGTGTTACACACATAAGCGGTAATTAGTGTTCAGAGACTTTTGTACTTTCTAACACTCACACTCCGATGAATGAATTAGGAGCAACTCAGGGTTCAATAACTTGCCCAAGGTTATTTGGCATGGAGACTGAAGCATCCAAGGATCAAACCACCAAACTTCAGAAGACGCCATAAAATAGTTCAGAGGCACACTTCACTGACTCACATTAGTGGAGGTGAGGCCTAGCAGACAGGAAATCAAACAGCCACCTGTGCTGGCTTCCACCTGGATTCAAAATGAGCTCTTAAAGTCGTCATGAATTGAAATATTGTCTATAGTATAGAGTATAGATATTGTTGTTGTTTTTCTGTACCAGGCTGTAAATTCCAGCAATTTATTTCAGTTCTGAAGTTTGGCATTACAATGTGTGGGCATATGGGGAATTAGTTCAAGTTTGTTTTATTTATATAGCACATTTAATTACAACAGCAACGCTGACCAAAGTGCTGTACAGAAGTACAAAATAATTAGTACCAAATAACTTATAACTTATAATATTAGTACCAAATAACTCTCATACTGTAGAATACAAATGTCTTTTGTATTCCCTGGCATACAAATGACTTCCTTTTGGAGCCAGCCTTAAGTGACCATTTGAGGAACTGCATTTTCTTTTTTCTCCATGTTTCACTTCTGTTCTTCCTCCTGCTCCTGATGTGACTGTTGGGGTGGAACGCCAAAGTGGATGTATAAACCCACACACAGAAATCTCTACGGGCCACTTATCTGTTCAGTTTTGAAGTTATGCCTTTTTTTCTTCTCATGTAACAAGCAGCGCTTCTGACCATCTACTAAATTTGTTATGAAAGGTACTTCCAGAAGACAGATGCCAAGACAAATACTCTCTGCACAAGAAAATTAGCTCCAAACTGAGCTCCTGACAGGCTGTAACTAGTACCAGTAACCATCCTCTGTAAGAGGAGGTGTCATGAAAACTTAAGTTTTACACTCATCTGTTTCTTCAGTGATTTTTCATTCTTTGTTGTAAGCTGCACACGTACACAGCAGGTTGCCTCTGCTGCAGAGTGCAGACCAGTCACTGCACTGTGTCTGAATCAATCCCTATAGTGTAGTCCTGACATCTATAGCTGAGTTATTTATAGAAAGTAAATTAGAACTCATTTCGAAGTCTCTATTTAGTGTCATATGAATGTCGTCTGTGAATTATGTAGCAAATGACATAATGCATACAGAGCCTATGATTAGCATAGTTTGCTGCGTCAGGGCTTGTAAAACAGAGAGAACGACAAACATACTGAACATTTTCTGCCTTAAACGTCTTAAACAAACACTATCGAGCTAAATTGGATTTGAAACCAGCTTGATCAGCAAAAAAATCATGTTCGTTTGATCATAATATGCAATCTTTTGTGCGCGCATATCATGTGCGCGTGCATGCGAGTCCGATATGTGCAATGCAGGAATGTTCTTAGCCGGATCACACGCCGCACATTTGCACTAATCATATCAAGGTCCATCAGAGCTCCCATGACCAGCAACCTTTAATCTAATGTTCACCGTGGACCAAAATATCCAGCCACTCACACATAGAAACACACACACAGACCCTCAAAATGAATAGTATGTAAATAATAACACTTACCGAAGGCGAATAAGGACAGGCAGATTGTTGCACTAATATAAAAGAACCATTCATGCAGAGACAAAATCTGTGTGTGTGTCTGTGTATGTGCGTCTGGACTGACCTGTAGGCTTATTTCTTAGCGTGTCTGTTCTTTTACATCTTAACCTTTTGCGTCTTTGATTCCAAGTGACAGGAGTCAGAGGCCAATTGGCTCCGATCAGAGGTCACGACCCTCATTGACCTCCCTGTCAGTTTGATGCTGATAAGAGTGGTTGAACTCTGCAAGAGCTTGCACTGGCAAGTGTGCATTTGTGTGTGTTTGAGTGTGTGGCAAAAGAGCAGATTGTAGTGCTTTGATGGATCAGAAGTAGTTGGTTCCGTTTTAATATATTAGAGTTACACTTTTAATTATCTCTGCTTTGTCTTGTCTCTTTAAGACTCACGTCACTTCAGTGGGACAGCTTTTGATAACACTATACAGGTGTATGCAGGGTTGAGGAAGTAAGGCAGTTTTTAGCACGTCTCTCCCTCTATAGTGCCATAACTACTACAATCCATCAGATTTCTGTGATCAATGGTTTTCTTGGTAGACTAGTGAGAATAGTACAACATGGTCGAAGAGTAAGTAAGTCTTTTATTATGAAAGGTCACTACAAAGAAAGGTTAAAGAGAGGGAGAAAACAGTAATTACCTTCACTCTCTACTTTACGCCCTGCTATCCACATCTGATGTATTTCTCACCTTGCTCGTCTTTGTGTGCCACGTGACAACCCCCTATCTTGGTATCAGATGGTTTTTCCAGCTTTCAGTTTGATTTGAAGGGAGCAGAGAATCCGTTTAACAACAACAACAAAAAAAGAAGAAAGAAATCAATTGTAATTCCGAGCTTCTGAAAAGACCGCTGTCTCAAAAAGCGTATTGCATCTGGGTCGATAAACTCTTCACAAACTGCCACGGACAAAACTTTGGTCTTTCTCTTGCGCTCTGACTGCGACTTTTCAGACACCTCCATTCTGGAGCTTTATGGGGGTGTGAGGTGAAATTGGTTGACTTTCCATCACCGCGCTTTGCTGATAATGGCCAGAGATTCTGGTGATGGTGGGTGTCTGTGTGTAAACATCCTGCTGAATGTTGTCAGGGGCAGACAAACAGGCGGACAGGGTCACAGATGATGCTTGCTGCATTGTGAAATATCTGTAAATGCATGTGGTCAGTGGTATGCATGAAAGCTTGTCTGTGTTTGTTTGCCCTCCCATTACCTAAATGGCTTGATGTCTTGGAACAACACTCCATCATTCCTGTGTTGATGAGAGGTGTGGACCAGATTATTATTATGTGTGTGTGTGTATAAGAGACCTGGGTGGTAGGGGGGTGTAGAGTCCAAGAGACACCCCTCAACACAACACAGACCCAACCCCCCCCAGCTTTGAAATTATGTCGGCATGGTTGCCGTTACCAAGGCAACTGTCCCATGAGTAAGGGTGGGGTGGGTGCAGCTGGTGCTTCATGACTGAGTCAAGGGTGTGCGCGCGCGCGCGCGCGCGCGCGTGTCTGTGTGTGTGTGTGTGTATGGTGGAGAAAGAATGTGTTTTTTTTCTCCATATTGAATAAGAGCCATTCATCGTGGTGAGGTCAAGATGGTCGATGTCTGAATGGTGCAAAGTTTTCCTGGGTGTGTGTGTGTATGCGTGTGTGTATGTGGGTGGGTGGATGTGCAGGGTAAAGACAGAGTTGTAACCAAACTGAGATTATGGGTTGGTACGTGTTTGTGTGGATGCAAAGATCTAAATTTGTTTCAGCATTAAACATGTGCTGCTGACTCACCCACTGCACCCACTTTCCATCTTTGCGCACACACACAATCATATAAATATGTGTGTGTGTGTGTGTGTGTGTGTGTGTGCACGCGTGTGCATGTGTGTTCTGGTACATCCACTCTCAGTTCCCATCTTGGAGTGTCATCCTCCTTGTTATAATGCTGATTTAATGAACTCCAAGCTATGAGCTGTACTTTTCAGCCCGTCTTAACCAATAGGATCTTGTGACGCTGAATGGTGCCGTTATTTTTTACTGCAGAGGTGGTTTCATATTCAATTAGGCTGAGTTTTTTTTAAAACCCCCCCTTCATATTGAATTAAGCAAGGTCATGCTGCTCTTGAGGCGCACACGCTGTAATTCAAATGAAGTGCTGGATGCTTGAATGGGCCGAGCAAGGCATGAAATCCACCAGGCTTTGATTGCCTTGAAGAAGAAACACCATTCTGTTAAATATAAGCTGTGAAGTTGAGTACGCATGCTTCAAATTCAATATTCAACATAAATAGACCACTTTTAAAAAACAGTGAATGTCTTCTTATCATTATTATTTTGAAATTTGGTAGGGTTGGAGACACAAATCCCTTCGGGGTTGCATCAGGAAGAGCATCCGGCGTGAAAAATCTGCCAAATCAAACATGCAGCGCTACCCACTGTGGCGACCCCTCGTGAATAAGGAAGCAGCCCAAAGTAGCTCTTTTAGGAATGTGTAAAGAAAAGAGACTATAAGCTGAAAATTAACGAGTGCCAATCCCAGAAAGTTGACGATCAACTGGCTTATTGAGCATGCATCAAGAAATGAGTGCCATCACGAATAGCACATTTAAATGTAAACACAGCCCCACTTGAAAGTGCTGCAAAGCTTCTCCAAGATGTGCATCTTTCCATTCTGGTGTTTTGATGAATGTTGCACGCTATTTTTGGGTAGAGCTACTCAGTTCTATTGTCATTATCATTGTCAGTTGTGATAGAAGACAAATAGCAGTAGAAGAATTCAAGTCAATCGAAGCTGATGGCAGTGCACTACTCACCATTCATTTGCTGATTAAGGGGAAAACACTTCACTGTTTGCCCAGTGAATAAAAACAGAATGGCAGTGATGAATGGAGTGGTATAAAAAAATAGGGGCATGTTTTCATTAGCACTGATTAGAACAGATTTTCTTCTCTTTCTTTCTTTTTTCTTTTTTTTTGTATAATTTGCACGAATCATGTTTCACAGAACCTTCAGCTTTCAGGCCCTTCCACTGTGGAACCAGCTCTCAGTTTGGGTTCAGGAGACAGACACCCACTCTACTTTAAGATTATTCTTAAAACGTTCCTTTTTGATAAAGCATAGAGTAAGGATTGGATCAGGTGACCCTGAATCCTCTGTTAGTTACGCTGTAATTGGGCTGGGCTGCTGATGGCTTCCCATGATGCACTTGGTGTTTTGTCTCCCTAAGCCTGGTTCTGCCGGAGGTTTCTTCCTGTTAAAAGGCAGTTTTTCCTTCTCGGTCTTGCCAAGGGCTTGCTCATAGGGGTTTGTCTGATTGTTGTAGTTTTTAGTTATGAAAACTATGAAGCACCATGAGGAGACTGTTGTTGTGAATTGGAACTTTATAGATAAAACTGAATTGAATTGAATTGAAATCTGTTGTTAAGATGGAGGTGGTGGGTTAGGTGGGAGTCAGCTATTACTATAACCTTGGTCAAGGCTTTGTAAGGACTTTCGTCTGCATCTTTTGTCAGCAGCAACTACGTCAAACACTTTGAGCACACCAAACTAAAAGTCCCGATTGTGTTGCACTCTTTGTGTTTCTGATGCTCCTTCTGGGATTAATGAAGCTCAGATCAGTGTGAAGCAAAACAATTTACTTCTCTGACCGTTTGCTGAATATTAACAAAGTACCCGGGGAGATTTCACACTGAGCTCAAGTATAAGTTTCTGCTATCTACCTTTAGTGTGCAAGGCCATTCCTCTCCTACCGCGGCTCGCTCTCTGCTTCGCATTATCTTCCCATTTCCATTGAGTCATGTCTTCTTCTCTTTTTCTACCCTAATTTCCTTTCTGCTCATCCATCTCTTGTGTTTTTTTGCCTGACTGTCAGCATGTTGTGCTTCCTCTCATTTCTGTCTTCAGCATTTTTCTTGCATTCCTTCTGTCACCTCCTCCTTCTCCTTCTCTTTTTCCTCATCACCTGTTCTTTGCCTTTTTCTCTTGTCTGTATTTTTCATCCTTCTTGCCATTGTTTTCCTCTTTTCTCCCACAGTCACTGTCTTCCCTGCTCTTTCCCCCACCTGTCATCCATCCAATCACCATTTTTCATCTTGTCATCATAGCAGTGTTGCTGTTTCCCATCTTGCCTTTTTGCCGTTCTCCCCTTCTATCTACTTATTTATCCATCATTTTTCACTTTTTTATTGCATAGTTTTCTGTCACGCTTACGGCTACTCTCTTCCCCCACCAAGTCCTGCTTTCTTCCCTGATTCCACTTCTTCCTCAATCCTTCCATACGTCCATCATTTGCCCCGCCACATCATTGCAGTATTATTTTTACAGGCACACTTTTTCAACTGCTCTCATCAACCGTCCTCGTCATCATTACCCATCAGTATTTGTTAATTTCCCAGACCAGGATTTCTGTTCCTGCCCTTTTGCCTCATCCCGCCCCCTCCTTTTCTCAACTGTCTGTCATCGTGTTGTGTTTTGACATTTTTCTCATTTTCATCTCCGAACTGTCTCCACCCATCAGACCGTTTTCATCTTGCTGTCACTTTGCCGTGTCATTTTTCTCATCTTCCCTCCTCGCTGTCGCTCTTCTCCCGTCTCCCCTCCCTCTTCCTTTCTTCTGACTTCATTCACCTTTGCTGTTTTACCCTCTCACTTTTATTTCAGGGTTTCACTGCACTTTGAACGGCACAGGTCTCAGGTGGTAACACAGTGAACACAACATTACAACAAATACCTTTTTATGCAAAAACATTTTATTTCTTTGTCCAACAGCCAGATGCACTTATAGAAAATATATTTGGAAAGAACACCTCAAGGCCGTCTGTTTTTTAGTAATTTGTACAACAAATATATTAACAACTGGAGTATTCTGTAGGGTTCTCATGTGCTACTCTTTGGATTCAAAGGCTAGCATTTTCTGCTTACTTCTTGTGTGGCGTTTTGCATAACTCTGATGTCAGAATTCCTTCAGCTGCAAGTAGGTTTTTCAATTTGATTTTAAATCCTCCCACAAAATGTCAGTATGATTCAAATCTGGGCTTTGAAGAGGCCATTCCATAAACCTTTATGGCCGATCGGCTTGTGCTCCTATTCTGTTGAAAGGCCTGATTTTGATTGAGTTTAAACTTTTGGACAGATGACCTCACATTATTCTATCCTGTTATCACAGCTGAATTAATGACTGCATGCTGCCAAGTCCCGGTGGCGGTGAAGCATCCCAAAAATATTTCCCCTCTAACACACTTTACAATTTGTGTGCGATGCTTGTTTAAAAAACGTCTGCTGATTCTGTGGCCTGATAATCTTAGATTCATCTATTCAGACCAAAATCTTCCAGCAGACCTGGTTTTGGCAAACTGTAGTTTTGATCTTTTTTGGACAGCTTGGACTTTTTCCTGGCACGATAGCAGTGAAGGTCAAATGTGTGCAATCCTTTCCTGATCAGCTCCATTAATAGTGGCCGTTTCAAAAAGGGAACAAATATTTGCTTGCTTGAATATGTCAAGAAAGTCGACAGTTGACTGTACACGCCAACTGGGAACAAAAGTCACACGGGCTAACAGCAGGACACTTCTTAATTGGACACAGTTGTGGGAACCTGTCATTCCGCCGTGTTAGCCATTTTGATGAATTTGGACATGGCCCAAATAGATCTGATTCGAGTTTCTGTAAAATTACTTGAGCGTGATGGACTTGCACACTCTTTGTTGCCTGTTTGCAGTTAAAAACACATCAAGAAATGGTTGAACAGGAACTTCAGACTGCACATGTGTGCTTCTGAAGACTTTTCCAAAGCCTGCTTAACAGCAGTGAGAAAACCCACATCTATGGGAGCTGCAATGTTCAGTATAAGTAGCAGCTGTATTGCATGAATGTTAGCATTTAAGGCACCTTAACTGAGCCGCCCACTTACAGTCAGCCCTACAGAATGCTTCCTCTATGCAACACTGGGGCTCTCATTCTTAAGGAATTTCACCTTCTGTGCTCAACAGTTTGCTATCTGTTTTATTGCAAATGATTTGATTTATGCTGGTTTTAGGGTATTATACAGTTAATAGGTGTTTCCAAGTGTTTCTGTCAGTACTGGCATTAGGCTGGGCCAAATAGCATAGAGATCACCCAGCCACATTGTTTGGCCCCGTCTGGGAAATTCACAGGCATTTCCACATCAGGCTAAATATGTAATTTCCCTGGTTTGTGTACCAAAGGTTGATCTGAAAGCTGCTCAGAATACCTGTAGAGGACTCTTCCACTTCAAAATCTAGCCTAAATGCAAAGTTTTCTTTGAAGCTGCACTTTAGAGCTGCTTAATGAAAGTGAAGTTGTTTGAATTATAGTGCAAACTGAGACTTTTGTTCAGCTATTTGCATTTCTGCAGCTCGTCAATCTGAACAAAGAGGAAATAAACTTAAACGAAAACTTTTCAGCAGCTCACTGTGGCTAGTTAGTATCACCAGATTTAAACACTCTTTTTGTTACCTGAACAAACAAGTGTTAACTTCAGCTGTGACAAATACCTTTGGCCCCAGTTTGCTGCTTATCACTTCTTTGTCTTGAATGTTATGCATTGTCCTTTATGCAGTATGACAGTTTCGGGGATTTTTGCCTTCTGTCACTTGCTTTTTCTGTCCTCCTTCTCATTTTCGAGCTCTACAAAACAGCGTTTGCTTGCTTGCTCAAACTTGAGATTGGCACAAATTGGCAAAATGGACAAAAAGGTTAAACAGGTTTCAGCTTTATCAGATTACACTGAAATCTGATCGAGACCGTGTCTGTACAAACAGAGTAAAAATTCAGTTAGCTTCCTGTTACAACTCTGCATTTGCTTTGTACAAAGTTAGTTTACATTGGTAGCAAAACTATGAATGCAAATTCACACTCCTGCCACACTAGGAAACATTATATTAACCGTGCCTCCATCAGGTAATTTCCCACGGGATCTACCAACTTTTTAGGAAGTTTTTTTCCCCCACTACAGCGACTATTATTTTGCTCCCCCCAAACCCCTGCTTTGAGTGGAAATACAGCTGTTGTGTATAATGCATCTCAATGCGCAATGTTAGGTCAGATTTAACTGCTTGAAGAAAGAAAAAATGCTGTGGTTCACCAACTGCACCACATATACGCTTACAGCTCAAACAATCCAAAGTTATGCATGATGGTTTTAATAAAGTCGTGCTCTCTGCCAACGAGACAAATGCAAGTTGAATTGTTCTTTTTCCATATATACCAATCTGTCTTTGGGTTCGGTTTGAACATTTAGCTTGGAAATTTGCTTTTGTGCATCCCTTCTCAGTTCAGTTTAAAGCATTGCAGGAGAGCCTGGTTGATAAATAAGAGTATGCAGTTTGCTATTACTGTTTTTAAAGTTTGAACCACTTTTATAAGCTCTTTCTACCCCTCACTGCTATGTAGAGCTGCCAATGTGTGAAGCCATGTCTGGTGCTGCTGCAAAGCCTATATGTTTATGCTTTAGTTTTGCCAAATCCGATCTACAGAAGAAGACGTGGCAGATAAAATATGAAAGTTAGCACGAGACAGACAGACATGCAGTTTCTGTCCTTGTTCTGAAATCAGTCGATCTCCCCGCACCATAGTTCTCATAGTTTACATGGTGCAATCATTAAAAAAAGCAATCTGTGCTCTCATTATCTGAGGTTTCAGATCCGGTTGTTATCATCCAGTCTGTCTAGAGATGTGTAAGTATTGTTTGTCTACGTTTGTTTATTCACGAGAGATACATGAGAGTATTCTGTGTTTGAACATAGTGACCAACCTGGTAAGACAAAATGAGGCAGCAAAACAAACAACTGCCAGTTCCGTTTGTGATTGGCGCTGCGGGTGTGGGACAGTCTGTGTCTTTGCGCAACACGTCACTTTATCTCAAAGATGATCCGAGTGATGATCTGTTAAGACAAAATTTGCGTCATAGTTAGGTTTATTAATTCTCACAGTCTGTTACTTTGAAAACCTGCATTTATTGTTGATTTTTACACAATTGCAACCAAACTGCGAATGGGAAAACCCGCGTATCAAAGTACTGGAAGGTATATTTTATTCGCCCCAGTCACACTGGCCTTTAGATTTGTCAGTGACCATCCAACAACCACCAGTTGGGAGGAAAAGAATTTATATTCCCCAAATGGTTGCAAGTGGTTTCTGGCAGTCGCTAGTGTGAAAATGGTTGCAGAGACATAAACAGTGCTGTATGGAATTCTCCTCGAGATTGCTTTGTTTGCTAGCACATTGGTCATCAGCGGTTTACAGACATGTCTGCAAAAACTTAAAAGCTATTTGTCATTTATTAGTAAAACTGTAAAAAGCACGGAGGCTGTTGGACCTTTTCTATGATGGAAAACACTTCTTCATATACAGTAATGCCTAATGAATAAGACAAAGATTAGATTTTTATTGCAAACAACAGATTTCTTTCAGTTTAATGCCATTTTTGTTCCAGATTCCCTTGAATATTTTTAAAAACTGATAAGAATGGAGACCCTTATTTTGTGTTTTTTCTCTCCTTTTTTCTTCTTCTCAGAGCTGATCCAGAATGGCCGGCTGCTCACGCTACCCCTGATGGCGGGAGACCTGCACTCCCTGCTGCCCGATGAAGACAGGAGACGCCTTTATGTGGCCATGAAAGATGGCCTTCTGTCTACCAGTATGGATGACATAACGCAAAACCCACGCAAGGTTAGAACCGCAGGACGCGAGCACACATTTGCTTACCATTTAAGGAAAGGTAGACTCAAGAGATGTAACACAAAATACACACATAAAACACACAGTCAGATGACAGCAGATGAGATAGCTGATGTGTCAGAGACTTAATAGGGCTAATTGCTGATGGTTTAAGAGGAAAGTCACACCCTTCTAATATCCCCTCTAATCTCTTATCTTTGTCAAATTCCTTACTTGTGCTGCACAAAAGCTCCGCTTTTCTTCCTCTGACCCTGTTTTGTGGTTCTTAGCTGAACAAACAATTCACTTACCATTCATTTCGATTTAGCATGGAGACAGAAACAGTGTTCAAAAAGCAGAAAGAGGCTGTGCCACATTTCCACCTCTATTCAGCTTTCTCCTTGGCAGCCAAGCTGTCCATATTTGATAAAAATGTCTCCACCTTTTGAGCAGAAGGTGATTTGTTTTGGCCTGATCACTTAGTATTATTTAGTTTAGCAATTGGTAAATGGAAAAAGTACAGAAGTTGGGAATGTACACTTAAAGAAGGGGCTACGCTTTAAAAAAAAGAAGGGGGGAGAAAACTTTAAAAAAGAAGACACATACAGATAGGACTGTAATGGATTCCATTCAAGCCACAATTATTTTATGCACGTTTCTTACATCCTAACTTCCTCTGCTTTCCACATTTACTGCTCAAAGGCACGATTGCCTCTGTTGGCACCAATACGGAGGTATTATGCTTCAGACGAGAACAGCTAAACTTTAGATGAAAAACGACTGCACGAGGTCAGCTGCACAACATATTTTTGGTTTGCAAAGACTGCACAAGCGCATCTCTAGATTTTATACACTAGTGAGCGGGTCAATATTTGATTTGATTAGCTTTTTCACATATCAGTAAAGTGAAGCTTAGTCAAACGAAGACTCTGCCCTGCACATAAGCAATACACAGGAATGTGGAAGTGCCACAATAATATTCTGACCAACCCAAGATTTGCTGCGAGACGCGGCGCTCCTTCGTGGTGGCTGTTAGATGTGGAAGTTTTGTTACAGTATCTAGTTTCATTCTGCAGCTTTAGCACGGTATCGAGACAGCCAGACAGCCACGTTAATGGCTCGCCAGTCAGGTAGAGTTCAGGGTCACAGCAAGGACACAGAACAGTGCTGGCTTTCTTAACCCTGCCCAGCCGGATCAAATCAATACCCTCATCAGTCAGACGTGCATGCAAGCTGTCAGAGAGCCAAACAGGTAGAAGAGCAGAATAAAAAACAACCAGCGAAACCGACAGACAGCCATCAGTTGCGCTGGCCAGCCACCCACTCAGTCAGGCAGTCAGCCAGCATAAGGGTAGATAGTCACAGTCAAATCATAACTCAGCTCTGTGCGGGCTGTTAAGTTACATATTTGTACATCCAGTATTTATAGGCTGTTTGTACCTTTCCAGCCTGTGTGCAGTCCCCCCCCCCGGTGTTAAAATCACTCAGTGCCATGTTCTCAACATTTCTGTTTATTTTCTCAGAGCTTCTTATCAATGTTGCCTGAGACAATCTGGATCCTGTTTTTATTTATCTCCTCCCGACTTTACCCACACTTATGCACAGTGGTCGTGCGGTTTTTCTGCTATATAAAAATCAGTGTGGCTTAGAGAGACGATCTTATAATTTATTATAACATTTAAATCACATTTTTCTTTGATCGGGGGAAAAAAAAATACTCAGGCCATTCTTTCTGTGTGAGTCAACAGCTTGCAGCTGCTGTAACACAAAGGGTCACCGGGGGTTTAAATGTTTGTTTGCGGCTTTTTGTTTGCTTACAGTATTTGTTCTTCTCTCCTTTCATTTTCTCTGTTTTGAATCTTCTCTCGGCTCTGAAAACGACTCCAAAAGTACAGAAATTTACATTTTTTTCTAGCTTTTTCCCCCCTTGTTCCTTTTACTTTTTAAAATATGTTCCCTTTTTACAAAAACCCACATTTACATCTTCTGTTTCGTATAAACTGACAACCAGCATGTTTTTTACAGAGGGGTAAAATCCCATTAACCGCAGTCTTTACCTGTTGAGACTCCCTTAGTGGTGGTCCGTGTTCCTGTCAGTGTGTGGTATTCGGAGATAAACGGGGTCTGTGGTCTCTAATCTAATCTGATGGTCTCAGCCCCGCACCAGCCTCTGTGGGAATGACTGCATCGTGGAACAATTAGTGTACATCCAGAAATTGTTTCCTGAAACCACCGCCATTTGTCATTAATCACTTTCTACAAGCTCCTGTCACTTCTTCACATCTTCATTCACCCCAAATACAAAAAAGAGAGATAAAAACTACAATCAGTGCACAGATGTGTTTTGTTTAATTAATAAAGTGCACTTGTTACAAGTTATACATACATTTACTTCCTAATGCAGTGTGAAGTTGAGGTCTTGAATTTACTTCTGACACCTGAACAGCAGTTTGTGTATCACGTACTTAGCGACAAGTGCAGACATTCGCTTGTTGTATCGATTACATCTCGGTCTCACCGTTCTGCTCTCCAGGGGAATGACTGTCTCAGGGAAATATTTAGATTAGTCATGTTGAAGCCATTTGACACTAAGGCTCACCTCATCCTCGCTCTCGCACTCTCTCCCTCACTGCACACCATCCCAGCCTCTGTTGTTTCCTCCCTTACTGGCTTTACATGAAAGCATTCTCCATTATAGAGTTTTTATTATACGCTGATTAAGTTTACACTGAAGCAAACAGTGTGGTTTAATGTGATTAAGCTAACAAGTGCAAGACAAACACTTCTCTGATTGCTTTAGTTTGTTAAATGGTGAAGTCATCCATTTTTCACGTTACAAATGTACCTTTTCATGTGTGATCATCTTACCTGAACCCAGGATGACCTCACACAACCAAACCTAAACAGACCCAAAGAAAAAAACTTTGCAACCTGAGGGGTTTATTACACCACACTGATTCTCACAGCTTAAACAACAACAACGGGGGGGGGGAAAAAAGAGACGCCGACATGTGGATCTCGATTATTCTCTGACTCTTCACAAAAGGCACAGATCTCTCTCATTTGTGTGTTACACAGTGTGGAAAGATTTTTTTTTGGAGCAATGTCATTTATTTTCTCCTTGAAGCCCTTATCAAAGAGCTCACATACAAAGTGAAGTAAATACCATATATCTTCCTCTGAGCCAGGGTCTTCGAAATCCATCGTGTGGGCTTTATGGCAGCCCACACGATGCAGGAAAGGAATGCACGACTGTATTTCATTCATCTCCGGTTCATATCATGATATAACAGCAAAGGATGAGACTATGAGAGCTATTCTTCTTTTAGTCATCTTAGCAGACTACAGGTCTGTGAGAAAAATATGAAGTGAAACTAAACTAAACTATGACTTGTTTTGGGGGAGGGGGGGTTTAGGGAACTTCATAAAGGCTGTGCTGATGCTGCTGCACTAATAACGTTCATCTTTGTTTAGGTAAAATCCAACATGGAGTCTTTATGATTGTTATCAATAAAAAATGTGGGGCATGGGTCATGAGCTTTTTTGATCTTCAGAAAAACTCTGAGAACTGCTGAGACCTGAGAACACAGGTTAATGTGGCCTAAGTCATTAACTTCCTGAATTGGAACTCGGTCACCGAAAGTTTGATTCCCTGTCTTAGAGCCTGTCGTGTCCAATAAGAACTACTGGTTAAAGAAGAAACTAACTGTGACCACAACAGAGAGGAAATTGTGGAGCCAGAATCCCGTTTGGTTCATCTTGGACCCTTTAAAGTGGCTGCTTCAGTTGTTCTGTTGATGCAAGATAACATAATAACATCATGTTATAACTGCACAAATCAAATAATAGCACGATGTTTAGGGTTTAAAGTCAGAATAAATACTGTCAGCCATGTATAATTGTAATCAAGAGTCATTTAGTTATTTAGATGAGTGATAATAGCTGCATTGCAGTGCACATTCACAGTGTGTAGGCATGGCCAGGATTGTATGTCGGTTAGTCATGCTTGTAGTCATGTACTCTGCTCTGGCAGTTTGGCTCATTATCAGAAGTCAGCAATGCTGCCAGTTGGCTTTTTCTTTTCTCCTCCCTAAAGCTGACTGTTATCTGTTTGGAGTTAAGAGGTATGAAAATCATTTCCTTCTTTCTTCTAGATTAGTCATGTTCTGTTGACTATCCCTGCCACGCTCCCTCATAAAGCACCTGCCAATCCCCCGAAGCCCTTTATCGGAAATGTAGAGTGAGCAATAAAAACATTTCTGAAATCTCTTTGTCCCTCTCTTTTTTCTCTCCCCCTCTCTTCTTTCTGTAGCTGTATTGGCCAGCCAGTCCGGACCGCGTCCAAGAATGTCTCATGGCTGGGAAGGATCCAGAGGTAATCAAACGCACACTCGCAGATGCACACGCAAACACGCTAAGATTGGGTAAGTAACCGCGTTACCCTGACTTAAGCAACGCGGGGAAAAGAATTACATTCGGACACATTTGCGTGCAGATATGAATCGGTGTCAAACCACATCAGCCGTTTTCAGCCTTTCTCTACTCCCTACTGCCATTTGATAATACCTTACAAGAACTGTCTAGAGTTATGAAGCAATAAAGCAATACAGTAGGATGATAGATTACCATCAAGGGCAGAACTAAAGCTGAATGTATCTTATTCATTTGGGAACTGTAAACAAACAAGACAGTTTTCATGCAGGCAGGCATATCTAGATTCAGTTGATCCAAGTACTGGCAGACGTCTGGTGGGGCGTGCTGAACAGTCGGTCACATCTGAAGTTTTAGGACTACTTTTTTGCTTCTTGACTTCACAATAAGCTCAAGATGAAAGATGTGAAAATTTGTCAGTTGAGCCAGAGTTTAATAAGTGCAAGTCATATTGTTTGATATTCAAACAAGTAATAGAAAACAGTTAAGCATCAGTACAAAATAATGTGTGTCATCCATTATTCCTCACTTTATGGTCCCTGTTTCTCTCTGTCCAGCTGGAGTGTGCGAACTTCCTGCGTGTTCTGCAGCCTTTTAACCAGACTCACCTGTATGTGTGCGGCACCGGGGCCTTCAACCCCCGCTGTGCTTTCATAGCCACCAGCGTCTTCCATCAGGTAATGCTACAGACACAATTACATACACTATACAGGTAATGTATGCTGGTGCAAAATATGTATTTTTATTTTCTTTTGCGACTTTGCTGGATAAAAAAATGGTATCTGTAGAGGCGTCAGCTCTACCAGACTTAAATCTGCTGCTCCTAAAAATAATAAAGCTGAAGAATGGGTTGTGTTTAAAAGACTGCTAGCTTTCTGGTCTGGTAAAAATGAAGCAGACCATCAAAACCCGATATTCGCCGAAGCCCTGCTATCAAATCCCTCTCCTTGAAATCTGAAGAAGCTCCTCTTTTTGTTCCTCACATTTTTCTTTACCTATCACACTAATGCAGAACCATCATGGTCATCACGTGTGCAGTCAACTGTAATTTCCAAACTGTCTGCTGATGTAGTTCCCACATTTATGCCACTTTAGTCACTTATCCTTCTGAAACAGCAGCCACTCGAGCAATTTTTGTGGCTGAAGCCATCTGCCCCCCAACAACAGTTACCTCTTCTTTCAAAGTCACATAGATTACTCTTTCCATTTTGGTTCAAAATCAGAATCAGTTGGACCATTCTCTGCAATTTTATACAAGCAGCACTTTGATGTTAACTGCAGTGCTGCCCGTGGATGCATAGTGTTCAGTCTGCGATGTGTCAAATTAACGTTCGTCATTGATGCTCTACTCATTTATCCAGGTTTTGAGGGCTGTCTGCATTAAAAAATAGAAATATATGTATTGGATGCCTTGATTTTCCTACCACCCACCAATATGTCTGTTTTCAGACTTCGAGTTCCAGCCCCCATATGCATGCCTACGAGCAGCTGAAATATCATGTGGTGTCTGCCCCTATGCCCACATATCCCCCAGGGTTCACCTTGTGATATGTCAAATTTCCTTTCGTCACTGATGCTGCACTGTGTGGGCTACCAGACACCTTAGATATGTTATTTGATATTTGTATGTCAAATGCAATGGATGGTGAATGTAACTGTAGAGGTCGAACCTGCCTGCTGTTGTCGGTGTGTAATTTCTCATCATAATGACACATGTGGGTTATCGTTTGTTTCCCAGAAGTTTCTCACTCATCTCACTTAGTTGTGTGTGTGTGTGTGTGTGTGTGTGTGTGTGTGTGTGTGTGTGTGTGTGTGTGTGTGTGTGTGTGTGTGTGTGTGTGTGTCAGAGAACAGTTAATCCCATGAAAGACCATGTAAGATCAGAGCAGAGGTTCAGACATGGTTCTTAGAGGTGCCGATGGTGCTGACTGGTTTAACATTGAGCTTCACACATTTTAAAATCCCTCCACTTAGCCCGATTACCCTCAGTTAGGTGCTCACTGAGTGCATGTGTGGCAGGGTAGTTGGGCTCGCTGAAATGGTGCTACATGCACTGGTACTTTTTATGCATGTGTGTAGGTTTTTTATGTTGCATTGTCTTTGTTTTAGTTCATAATAATAATTCATATTTGTTTGTTTTGTGTTTTATTCTGCTGTATTTATTATATTGATCTGTGGTTTTATCTTGTAAAGCACTTTGGTCTACTTTGTTGCTTACATGTGCTGTAGAAATAAAACTGACAGTGACATCAGGCGCAACTCGGGGTTCAGTATCCTGCCTGAGGATGCTCTGACACATGGACAGGTGGAGGTCGGGATTAATCCACCTTCTGATTGTTTGCTGCATCAGTGGATAAACTACTTGAGATTGCAATATAAATTAGGACAGCTTTGTGATCTGTCTTCTTTCTGTGTGAGTGACGTCTGTGATTTCTTTGACAGTCAGAGCATCAGACTCTCTCCTACGGCCAGACAGAGTGCGGGAAAGGCAAATGTCCCTACGATCCATTCCAGAAAACGGCCTCTGCAGTCGTTGGTAAGTTGACTGTTTCTTTAAACCTCACCTTTAATAAACAGTACACGCACCATCGTGCACTTTATTTTCTCTACAACAAAATATAACCGTTAGGTGGAAAGGAATCATCTAAATGTGCATAATTAGGTGTTTTATCAAAGAAAAACTAGATGGAAAATGGGTTTGTGTTAGTAGCAAAAGTGATGCTTTGCTGTTATAAAACTCATCAAACTGTGGAAGTTATATATAATTTCTAGAGGATGTCTAAAACAGGAGAGCCATGACTTGGATGTCTTTCAATGACTACTGATGAGAATACTGTTGTGTATTCTGTGTAGATGGAGAGCTGTATGCCGGCATCACCTCAGACTTCATGAGCCGGGACTCTGCCTTTTTCCGTAGTCTTGGCAACCGTCGTGTCATCCGCACTGAGCAGTACGATTCCACCTGGCTGCAGGGTAAGAGCAGAAAAGCACCACTTCCTTTTTGAAGTCTACCTTTGTGTTGAACAACTCAGAACTGCGTCTGACATTAGAAGTTAGTTGAGAATGTGCTCCTTACGATAACACAATCACTAAAACACAAAATTTTGTCAAATTCTCCGCCAAGAAAACATCACAAGTCACGGTTAACGTGTGCAGCACATTCAGTGTGTGTACTTTGTGAACTGAATTTTCTGAAGTAGACTGAATATCTTTGAGCATCTCTAAAATCATCTCCTGCACACCCGGTTGGTGTTTTATCAGGCTCCTGTGTATCGACGTCTGTTGCTGATAACAAGGCGATATATACTGACTCCCTGCTGTTTGGAAACTCGACTTCTCCCTAATCAGCCCTTTGCTCTTTCTCTATTCCTTGCGCTGCAAATTACATTTGTATCAGTGTAGGACTGTATTACATTTGATTTCTTATAATTTGCCTGTGTGTGTGTGTCTGTGGTACTTTCCTCCAGATGCCCAGTTCGTGCGGGTAGCGCCGTTGTCTGAAACTGATAATCCAGAAGATGATAAGGTTTATGTTTTCTTCACCGAGCGCGCTCAGGAGGCGGAAGGTGCTGCTGGGAAGGTGCTCTACTCCAGAGTGGCACGTGTGTGCAAGGTATGCGACATGTTTGTTTGGCATAGATAGGGTTTGTGCAGTTTGGACACTCTCATCAGAACACGTCTGCATGTAGCTTACATAAACACGTTTACCTCCATGGGATGGTATGTACGTGCTGTTTGGTCAGTGTGTGTGTTAGAGCAGGCAACTGTGTATCTGTGTATCACTGAAATGTATGAGGGACTGTTTATGTTTGTCACAATCACTGCGTCTTCCACTGTTGTGTGTGTTTTCTGTGTGGACATGTTTGCACATTCATGGCTTTGTTAGAATCAGAGAGACTTTATAAAGCCCAGAGGGAAATTGAGTTGTCATAGCAGCAAATATACAATAAACATCAAACACTCGTTTAAAAAGAGTGTAGAAACACAGATATTGATAGATAAATATTAAGATAAATAGATAAATATAGAGATATAGGTATAAATATCAAAGGAAAAGCATGTGCTCAAATATATGTCATCATGTACAAAAGTGACAGGGTGCGGTGAGGTGTGGATGAATTAAAGAGCCCGATAGCAGCGGGAAGGAACGACCTCCTGTAACGTCCCTCAGACAGCGAGGTTAAAGGAACCTGTTGCTGAAACTGCTCTTCACATTGTGTGTTATGGAGGGGGTGGGAGTCATTGTCCATAATTGCAAGCAGTCTTGGCAGCGTGGCGAGCTTCATGCCAATGTTACTGTGTGTGCATGAATCTTTTTGCCAGCTTAAATATGCAATGCTCATATGTTTGTATGTTTGCTACTTCTGTAATCATAGCAGATCTAATTCAGTTCTTTGTAATGTTCATGTAGAACGACATCGGAGGCCAGAGGAGTTTAGTTAATAAGTGGAGCACTTTCCAGAAGGCTCGAATGGTCTGTTCAGTCCCAGGACCAGATGGCTTACAGACACATTTCGACCAGCTCCGTGAGTAAACACATGAAAGCATCAAAAGGCAAAACGCATCACATTAAAGCTAAAACAAAATCACATCCGACAGGTCTTAACCGCTGGTCGTACAGCTGAAGGTCTGTCCCTGAATGTTTCATAAAAGAGGAATTGAGTTCAGGCACTCAGCCAGTGTGTGTGTGTGTGTGTGTGTTTCATGTGAGTTCGCAGACACTTAAGGAAACTTAAAAACCACTGCCTCAGTAAATGCCTTCATAGCTCCACTGTTACCACGGTGACCAACAGCCCTGTCGGTCACCTTGGGTTTGTCTTCGTGCCTCAGTCTTGGTTACCACGGCAACATTCGTTGCAATGGGTTTATTCGTTATCGAGGATTTTCACATCAGAGTGCTCCGGTCAGCTCTGAGTGTGGGTGCGTGCAGCAGCAGGTCTGTGAGAGGTGCGAGATGCTGAATTTGTGAACTTGGACGCTGCCGTTGTGAATTTGTCGCTCACAGATGTGCAGATGCACAACTCTGAGTTTCTCTTAAAAAACGGTGGCATTAATGTTAATGGGCTATCAGCAAGCTTTAAAACATCAATAAAAGACACCACCACAGTAACTGGGTTGATTCATCAGAATCAGAATACTTTATTGATCTCTAAGGAAATTATGTTTAGCTGAGATCGGAGCTACAATATTAGCGATTTAAATATTTTACTACAGAAATCTTTATTTATTCAGAGAAGACATCAACATTTCAACATCGATGTAACTGTGCCTCAGTAGAAAGCTTTAGTAAATAACTGCAGTTGATGATACAGCCTGTTAATTCATTGCTACTGCTAGCTCCCCGCACAGTAGGGGATGTAGCAGTAGGTCCGATGCTTGCACCAGGGTATCTCTATCTTTACCATTATAATTTGGTGGTGGAGAGTACAGAAACTATGTAGAGGATGCCTTTTACAAATTAAGCTCCCTATTTTATTTGAGTAGAAACTTAATATTCATGTACTCCTACTTCACCTTTAGTCCTCTGTGGAGGGCGGGTGGGATTATGTTCTTTAAAGTTGCCTCTGCCCATACAGCTCAGAATTAGTCATTTCATATTTTGATTGGAAGTTATGAAAAGGAAAGGGTGGATGGTAGAAAGAGGAAAGCATGGTGAGGTTTTAAAAAAAGGAAGGCGTAGGAGGATGAAGCAAATCGGTTTTGTTTTTACTGCACATTTCGCACACATAAACCTCGCAGTGTGCTGCATAAACAAAGTGAAATTAATTGTTGAATAAATAATATTTTTGAATTTCTGCTGCCAATGAATTACAGAGGACATGGCTTTGGGTCTTCATTAAATGTCATCTAACACGGGTGTGTCTGCAATAACAGTCCAGATGAAGATCCTTGAGCCACGGACAGATGTTTGGATTCCTGAGGAAACCGAATGAGAGTTAGAACTTGCTTCCTTTATCTAATTTCCACCATCATAAAAGAAGTGGGCTTGTATCGAGTGTGAAACACTCCTCTGCAGAAAACTGGCTCCTCCTTGGCCCTGACTTCAGCCCACAAACCTAATACTCTTGAGACTGCAAGGTTTTCGTGAAAAGTCTGCATTAAAAATTAGAGGCTTGGAGTTTGAAATTCATGGGTGTTCTTGGAAGGGAGAGTTTACCCAAAGAACACTAAATTGCTAATGGAGTTCCTCGAGTGTTTGAAATCTCTAATCAACTGCCAAGACAAACAGTTAACAAAGAAATGTTTTGATCCATGAGTTACGAGCCCGGCGTGCTTTCACTGCACCACCCTGTTTTCGAGCAGATCATCTGAGACTCTCTTTCTTATGAAGCCACTGTGTTTCCTGCTCGGCCCTTAGGGGATTAGGTATTTGTTAGGAAAAGAAAAAAGGTGTAAATCTGAGACACGCAGTTTGACATATGGTAACAGTGGGACAGTGTGAGGTTGGGACTTGTCTCTGCTTAGGTTACTCGTCTCCGCTCTTTGTGTAAACAGAGCACACTTAGAGTAAACTAAGTAACTCACTCAGAGAGTTACCATTTGTGTGAATGTACATTAACATATACAGTAAATTTTACACTCCTTCACATAGTCCAACCATTACACAAACACATGCTCAACAATAACAAACACCTGAAAGCACACACACTGTTTTTCAGCTGTTACCACACACACACAAAGACACTCAAGCCTTAGCCTGTCTGTGTATACAAAAGAGTTCAGACTTGTCAAGAGCATAAACATCTCTACCCAGCATGCCTCTGGCCATGTTTTAAACATCTGATAAGGCTGCATACAAATTTGTTTGTGAATACACTTCAGCAGCACACACACATACAAAACCACGACCTGCATATACAGGAGATTAACCCATCGTGTTAAGAATGCTGCCAATGTTGTGTTTATGCCATGCTCTGCCACATAGAAACACTACAAATCCCATAAACTCGCGACGCTCTGCTGATCCCTCCAGAGCAGCGGGTGACACCAGGCTGCGTGTGGGTGCTTTTATTTGCATACATTTTTTTTTTGTTGAACATTTTTTTCACTTTTGCTAATTCTGTAAGGCACAAAAGAAATATATTAACAACAGTCAAACACCCATTAAGTTCAATCCAAATGTATTTATGTGGTGCCTTGAGACAGTCGTCTCAAGGCGCTTTATATTGTAAGGTAAAGATGTTGGGAAAGTGGGAAGGAAAAACTCTTTTAATAGGAGGAAACCTTCTGCAGCTCAGAGGGCAGGGAGCCGGGACAAAAACACACTGTGGAAGAGAGCCAGAGCTTAATAATAACCAGTGATTAAACACAGAGTAGTGTATAAACAATCCATAAAAGTACCATCTTAAGTAACACTATGAGTACTTAACACTGTAAAGGCAATGAATAGATAAATAATAAACGTTCGCACAATTCCAGATATTCCATTAAAAAAGAGAGACCCGAAAAATGATACTGTAGCATGACGAAGCTAAACCTCTAGTAGCTGTAATAATTTCACTAGCAAATGATCTCAGTCTAGCTCACAAGATAATTCCAGTCCAGTCTGTTTCATCGCTGACCCGTGCAGTGTTGAAACAGATTAGACAAATGGCCGGAGATAGACTTATATACATCTTGATATATATGTATATATAGTATAGATGGAATTTTTCATATTATTCATTGTGACCTGTTACCATATTTCCACTGAGTTATGCAGAGTGTAGTTCTTAATTTACTTTATGCCCCATGTCTGTTACAGAGTGTCAAAATCAGCACAGGGAGGAGGTTGGGGTGGATGGATTGGCGGCCACTCTTCATTTACCATTTCCAATGTAAAGTAAATGTTTGCATTTCTGACCACAATCATTCTCTAACCTGGGCGCCTTTATTCTAAACACCATGATGAAGTTCTCCACACCTTTACTGAGAAGGATTTATTTGAACCTGAGCTCTGAACTTTTCCTGATACTACATTTTTGGATCTAAACTTAGCCCAGCTATAGAAAATCAATTTCCTTTTGTGTTCATAGCAGTTCTGTAACGCATGTCATGTCACTCAACAGGCAGGGGAATCAGATCAAAGCTGCACGTGTTGCTCTACAAGCTTGTCAAAGCACTTGTTGCAAATTGCTGATTCACCTCTTGTTCCTTTAGCATATTTTTGTCGGGATTGACTCACATGTTCTATGAGGGTTTTGAACACCCTCAGAGTTGGCTTTGTTTTGGGCAAAGCATTTGGGCTGTAATTGCCACGAGGACTGACTCACAGCACCGGACTGCTTTGAATTTATTGTTCAGTTGTTTTGTGTCTGGAGCTTTAGGGCCTTTTGTTCACTTGTGTAAGTGTTAATGCTGAGCTCTTGTTGTCAACCACGCTAGTGTGAGAAAAACAAAAATCAGACCTCACTTAACCATAATTATTCAAAGAATCAAACAGTCGAGTGGAAGCCGAGTCCCTCACAGGAAAGGACCGTGCAGTGCTGTTTTCCCCGTTGTTGTGGTTGTTGTTGTTGTTGTTGTGGAGGAGAGTCATGCTATGAGGTTTTAGAGCTGGAGACAGGCAACCCTCTGTGGCCGGATTCTGTGTCCTGACACTGGAGCTACTTCGATTTTCTCAGCCATTTTCCTCGTCTATTTTTGTCTGCGTGCGTAAGATTCAGTGCTTCAGACATAAGGCAGCACCCGTACGCTTTCCACAGACAGGAAAAGTGCAGGGGAGGAAGAGTGTCACTGGGAGAGTTTGTGGATGGTATAAAAGCATGACAGTGACGAGAGACAGAGAAACACATCAGCCAAGTAAGCCTCTTGTTCAAGTTCAAATGTAGATTTCATTATTTTTTAAATCCACATATAATTTAAAATGAGTTTGAGATGATGACGACGATGACCTTCTGAACAGTCAGCTGTTGTAAGCGATCCAACAAACATCAGTGATGTATGAGAGCCACAACCCAGAAACAGCAAGTTTGACATTTCTGGGAGATTGATGTTTTATATATTGGACGTTTTTGAAATGACCTTAACCTTTCTTTGGGTCAGCCGTATCTTCTCCGGGTCTGTTTGACCTCATCAGATGGAGAAAAAGGTCAGAAGATAAACTAGAGGGAAAGATTTGTCTCCCTCCGTATATGAAGTGACGGTTAAGCAGTTGCACATATTGCCAAGCCTTCCCAATCCTTTCAGGTTAATCTGACAAATGTGTTTCCACTATTTAATGCTTAATTGCCTCGTCGACAAACACCATTTGTTCAAACTGGTTAGGAAAACATGTTTTGTGATGCTGAGGCAGATTTGACTCCCCCGTTGAACCTTACTAATCCATCATCGCTTGACTGCAAACACTTGAAAGGAAGCCCAGTTTATCAGAGGGAGAAAAAAAAGAGGAGATGGATAGAAAGTGAGTGAAAGTGAGGAGCTGGGCTGATGGCCAAAAGAAGGGTAGGAGGAGGGGGATCTAGTGGGACGGGCAGGATGAGGGCAGAGGTTGTAGCACGTGGTGTTGACCAGACATGAGAAGGACAAAGAAAGATGGGCTGAGGGAGATGAGGAGGGATGTGGAAGCTGTCATCAACGGGTTATTACTGCAACACTGTGCAAGAGAAGGTGAAGGAGGGGGAGGGAGCAGGAGAGGGGAATATCTGATTTAAGAGAACATTGGAAATAAATTTGGCTTCTGGGCAGGGCATATGAAGAAAAAAGAGAGGGGGTGAAGAAAGGAGTGGTAATCGCAGAAAGAAAAACGTTTTATTTTCTTCTTATGGCCAAACAAAAATGGGGAGAAATGAAAGGATCCCTCTTCACATTTTCACTACATTAAGAATGACAGAATAGTTTATTAAAGCATGTGTTGAGTGTAAAGTCCCTGGGTTAGTGTAACAGCCATCGCTATCAAGTTGTCAGGAAGAAAGGAAAAATAAAGTTGATGTAAAGGACTGAGGGAAAGGATAATGGTCAGAGAGAGTTAGAATTGCTGCAGGCCATGCACAAATATATTTTCCCTCTAAGGACCAGGATTGGATGAGTGAGGTGAAGTGAATCTAAAAGGGTGTGAAGGTTGACTGAAGTGAGACAGAGAGAGACGGAAGCAGGGAAATGGGGTTAATGGGGAAGGCTGAAGCAGACTGAAGGTGGAGATGAAAGAGATTAGAGATTTGCACTATATTTGTCTTGTAGTAAACTCAGTGTAATTTACTGGATTTCAAATGTATATTTGTTGGTGTGCAATTCCATCCTGAAGCAAAAAAAAAGAACAAAAACATTGTATGACACAGAGAGTGGTATCAAACGTCCTTTGTTACCACCGATGGAGAGCTGGCATCTTAGTCTGGCCATGGATGGCAAAACTGAGTTAACAGCTGTTGCTAGAGGGTAAAACATGTATCACAGTGAGAAATATGGAGTGTCAGAAGGAATAGGGTCAATAGCCGAGAGGGTTAAGGATCGGATAAGATGGAGGCAGGGCTATTATTGGCAAATTACTGTAAGATGGAGGGACGAGACAAGAGGAGTTGGCAGAAAGGTGACGAGCATAAAGGAGGCACGATCTAGGTGTTGGTATTCGGGGTGGCTGGATGAAAAGGGAGGGAAAGAAGAAACAGTGGAGAAATGAGGAGAATATGGGAGTTTGCCTGAGGGCGCACTGGCCAGACAATTAGGATGAGGGGTAGGAGGAGGAGGAAGAAGACAGGGGCTGGGTCTGCAGGTCTGCGGGCTAGACAAGACTGTCTTCCCTCAGGGGGAAAACAACCTCGTTTTGTTTAGAGAAGAAGACACAAGAACAATCCTCCAGAGAAAATAGGCCAGACAGACAGATGGACGGGGGGGACAGAGGGAAGAAGAGATAGCGGGAGGGAGGGATGGAGACTGGGAGGGACAGCGAAAGTGAGAAACAAAGAGAACGAGATACACCCAGAGGGCTTCCGGGAAGTCCAGGTGGATTTGAGCAGAAAGGAGCACGGGATGAGAAAACTAATAAAAAGATAAAGAGATGGAAAGAAAAAGGAGAGAAGATGATTCAGGAGGAGACAAAAAGAAAACATCTTGGAGTGTAAGATAGTGGTCGAGGCTGAAAGAGTAAAGAAGCTGTGCTTAAAAAAAGATAAGAAGCCATGAATCTGTCGTCTTTAACTGTAGCATGAGCAAGAAACCAAATAAACACTCTTTCTTGCTTCAGCGGTCAAACACTCTCACCTGGTCAGCCCGTCTTGCAGATAGAAGCAGAGTGACCTCATATTTTCTGCACTATATTTGTGATTAATGCATGTCTGAGTGTTGCGTTATCCCTCCTCTATTAAAGATTAATGACATTAGAAGCCACTCCAGTTTACTAAATCAAACATGCGAGGGATGTAGGTGGAACAGCACTGAATCAGTTGAGGTTTAAACTCGTCACGGAGCGATAAGAGTGAAGTTTTGCCAAGCTGAGCCGTAAATAACTAAGACGTCTTGTTCAAAGTGTGTAAGAAAGAAAAATGTTGCGCTGGCTGCGTCTTCTAAATTTGAACTGCATTTTTATGTGGAGCTGCATGTACACTGAGGTGCAAAGAAGAAAGGGAGACTAACTTTCGAGCAGAAGGCAAGTTTTTCCCCTGCAGGGTTTTACCAGAGTTTGTATTAAGTTTACTCAGAACAAAAAAATGCATGTATTTACTTTTACGTGCTGTGTGGCCTCATTTTTACCTGTCTTAAAATACCACAAAGTAAATTGGGATTTTTTTCCTCAATTGGAAACCTTTGTTCTTTCTTACATTCATAATAGTTGGTGCATTGTTTGGAGATGCAGCTCTGTGGATGCTAGCCAGACCTGCTGTTTTGATCATTTTTGATCCACACTGAAATATGTCAGGTTTTAATTATACAGAGCAGTAACAAATCCTAAATAAGCATATTTCACGGCAGTCAGTTTGTCCTGAAACAGCATGTATACACATGTGTTACTAATGACGTTAATAAAGTTTCTTGCCTGTTTAGGTGAACCGAATTTGTTTACATATTGTATTTCAAAATGGCTTCTGTGAAATCAGTCTATTGCCTTGAAATCTGGTGCAGTCATTCGTACCTTCCCTCTGAACAACTCAGATGAATCTCTAACTTCTTGTCATGCAATCAACAGTCATGTTTCTTTTTCCAGCACTTTTTCACTCAATACCTGCAAAACTAGTTTAGGTATTGTGCTAACAAGTGGATGTTAGCATGTCAAATCTACCTAATCTCACTTGACCCCATGTTAGCATGCTGATGTTAGTAAGTCTTTTATACAGTTACTGGTCTTGGCTTGGAAAACAATTCTTATTTGGCTTGAAACTGACTCTGAAATACTTCACTTTTTACACTTTTTACGCTCAGTTTGGGCATCGTCTGGCAACCACCGGTCGCTACAGAAAAATGTTGCGAGTGGTTGCTGGAGAAATCGATTGCTAAATCCCCAGTGCACAGGGTTGACTCCCTAGTAACTACGGTTGCTAGGGAAAAATGTATATTCCCGCACCAGTTGGCAAGTTGCTGGGGGATAGTTGTTTGGTGTCGTTTATTAGTGGTTAGAAAAATACTTGCTAACTACTGACAGACAAGTCAGGGTACAAACTATAGGCGACTGAACTGTGGGCAATCTGCTAGCAACCAGGCCAATCACACAGAGGTTTTGAGTGGAGCACCGTCTACCTCTTTTGACCAATAGACCTGTGTGACTGAAGCCTAATGTAATTACATTAGATTACAACATTAAAAGTATTTTTCCTGCAGTAGTGCATTAGTCTTTAACAAGGCCAAGTATTGTTCTGTCCAAATGTGGTGTATCTAACTACAAGTCCAATGCCAGCTTGGCTGCACTTCCAGATGAGTTTCATCTGTTCTTTGCTCTGTTTGACTGCAATCCCATCACCTGGTAAACTTTTCCACTAGGTTTTAAAGGGGCTTTCATCTGTACTCAGAAGGGTTCCACCAGGGTGGCTGTGCGACTATAAAATTGAGCTCTGTGGGTGTAGATGTGCATCTTACAATGCCCTTCTTTTTTAGTCTGACTCATCTCTTCTTTGAACAAAACTTCGAGGAGCTTCAGATGAAAGTGTACTCAGGCTATACATCATCCAGAGTAATAATGCATGAAGGCCATAAAAAAAACAGGTAGACATAGAGATGCAAAGTAAACCAACAGATGATAAAGGTTTTGATTAATGAAAAGCATTCTTTGGAAGATGTGAGAGCAGAAGATAAGCTCGAACAAATGATGGGAAAGTAGAGAAGAGGCTGTTTAGAAAGATGGAGGGATGATATGAGTAGAATTAGGGAGTGATAGGAAACAGGAAGAGAGGTAAAAGGAGTGATAACACAAATGGGGGCATCTACATTGTGATTTAAAGGCAGGAAGAGCTCAAAGAAGCAGTAAATAAAATGCAATAACAAAGAAGTGATATATTAAAGGGAAGAGGGAGTGAGCAATTGGTACGCTGGAGGCAGCAGACTACCCATGCTCTTCTGTTCCCTATCTTTGAGGGGCCTGTGTGGGTGTTTGTGTGTCTATCGGTACCATGCAAGTTTGAGTCAATGTTCCTTGCTCCCTGCAGTTTAACAATTTGGTATGTGTGGGTGCATGAATGTGGCTATACATGCCTTTATTTCTCTTTGCGTGCTCCCAAATCTGCCACTGTGTGTGGCAGCTGCAAGTGTGTGTAGCTGTGTCGAGATGAGATTAGCCTTCCTGCAGGGCCGTAGTTCCACGGAGGCCACCTGAAGCAGCAGGAACGGCAGGAATGTGGGAACATTGATACGCTTCGTCGTCTCCAGCACCACAACAACATATCTGCCTCTGCATGGGAGAGGAGAAGAATAAAAGTAGAGACATACGGGGCACTCATTGAGCACTCCTTGGGTCGAACCTGTTTTTTAGAGTTTCGGGAACTTTTAAGCTATTTGCCACAAAAGTAGGAAGCAAAAAGAAAGGAGCCCTAGGAGTCATGTATTTATAGATTATCACAGCGTGTTGCACGGAAAACAAAGGGCTCCATTCTCCTCCATTTTGATGGGATGATAAAACATTCCCTGCTCTTATCTGAGACAAAAGTGCAGAACAGAAAACCTTTGATTTATTCTGATTTAAATAAACTGTGAAAGCCAAGGTCTAGTGTGAGCTGCAAGTGTAGGCAACTGAATAACACAGCGATGAACAATAGTGGAAATATGGGAGGCAAAAAAGTCAAACTGTGCACAACTTTCAGGAACATTAATTAATGTTTTTTTTTTAATGTTTTATCACAATTTGTCAGTATTGAACCACTGGTGCTTCATACGAGACACAATGTTTCCATTGTCAGTCTATATATGTTCACAGTTGTGGGCCTTTTATTACCAGTCTGTTTTATTTGATTGTGAGTTCATGTCACATCAGTTTGTTCCTATTTTACTCCCCCATGAATCAGAGTTGTGAGCGTTGTGGTAAAGTGCTTCACAACTCAAGATGTATTGACCCATTTGCTTTTTATGCTATACATTCAGCACCTTTACTGTCACACACAAAGTGATGATACGGCAGTTTTTTACGGTTCAGCATATTTCCAAAGAAAACTTCCATACTCAGGCTGGAGGAGCTGGGAATCTGCCAGCCTTATGTACCCGGTCTGGCCTTAAACTCTTATTGCCGTTAGTTCTCTGCGTTGTGTTGTGTGAATGACCAGAGGAGTCAGCTCTCACTTTGCCAGCTGGGTGGATTTATTCTCCCAGAACTGTTTAAAATAAAAACAAAACAGTACAGCAACTTCACTTTACTGGACTTCTGCATGAACACCTCTCCTCAGCGGGGCCTCTAGGCGACTGAGGTACAACATCACAACAAATCCAATTACCAAATAATACTGCTAAAATGTATTTATATTCATATATAACAAACAAAAATGCACTGCATCGTGAACATATAGTGACAATTACCTCATCAACAAAATTATACTTTAGGGAGACTTCATTTACCAGTGGCAATTTTACATATTTACAGTAAGTTGA
>NW_005187440.1:986078-992263 GCF_000239375.1 Pundamilia nyererei | reverse complement strand
CTTTATTTCTTTATCATACACACAGTATCTTTTTGGACCTCCAAAGTATTTGTAACCTTTTTCACGGACTTACATTGAATCTGATGGGAACACAAGATAAAAACAAAACAGTTAATCACTTTCTAACTATCACACACTCACTCACACTCCGATGAAAACATCAGAGGCAATTTGCAGTTCAGTCTTGCCCGAGGCCACTTTGACACGAGGACAGCGGAGGAGCCTAGGGATCAAACCGCTGACCTTCCCATTAGTAGATGGGGCCACAAGCTGCCCCACTTTTTCTTTTCCTTTTTTCCTTAACACTTCTGAGGATACTTTTAGCATTTGAACTTAAATCTACAAGTTCATTAAAAAAAAAGATCCCACAGTTTTACCTGCTGTATTCAAATGCGGTGTTATGGCCGCTGAGCTATCAGGTGTCGAAGGCAGACAGATGGAAAGAGCTAAAAAAACAAATCCGCACTACACCTGATTGCGCTGCATGAGCGGATCACTTTCAGAGCGACGCCAAAGTGAGAAAAACATATCAAATGTGTGTGTGTGTGTGATCCGCTGTGTTTGAAATGATGAGTGGAGACCGAGGTGTGGTGTTAGCGTGTGTGACAGCAGGTGCTGTGTTCCTGTGGCGGACGGAGCGCTCGGCTCTCCCACTGCGGCTGGTTATTAATGGCTACAGATTCATTACAAGCAGCCAGTCAGCCATGCTGCCAGCATGCCCGACGCTATTAGTCACACAGTCAGACTGATAGATGCACACACTCAGATACGCACACGGGCATACACATAATGAATACAAAGTACCTAAAACTGAACACACACTCACACAAATAAAGAAAATAGACTGTTACACAGACTCATGAGCATTGCTCACATGAATACAGACACGTAGAGTTTATGCAGTCCTGTGCAACTCTCCAAAACTTCTCCGTAATTCAGACATCATTCTGATCTTTTCTGACTAACATTTTTATGTCTTTGTCTCCTTCCATTTCCCTTCCCCGTCTTTCTCCTTATCCCTCCCTTCCTTTCATCATTATGTCTGGATGTTCTCCATTCAGAGGACATCTTCATCCTCCAGGGGAAAGACAAGAAGAATCCTCTCATCTACGGCCTGTTTACCACTTCAAGGTATGTGCCTCTGTAAAGCAGAAATCATGGGAATTGAGTAACTTGAATGGGTGGTGTGTAAACTGCATACCCTTGTTTATGTGTGGAAAATGTCAGTATATGGTGGTAGATGGGAAGGAGTCCCTTCACTTTTACACTGGGCGGACTAGTTTTAGAAGGACTTTAGTCCTTAGCATTTAGTTCTGTATTGATCAAGCCATGCAAATAAAAAAGAAGAAAAAAAAAAGAATAGAAATGGAGTGCAAAAGAGTGGAAGAGAGGAGAAGAGTAACTGTGTACTCAACGTGTACAGGATAAATACGATTTCTTGAAAAGGATTAGATGATTTGTCAATAGTTTATTTTGAAATAGGATCCGTGGTATGCATAGTTATACTTTTTGGTGACAGTTTTATTATGGAGCATTGGGTTTCTTGGGGCCCCAGAGGCAGGAATTGCTGTAATTGTTTAAATAAAAGGTTTAAAAGCAGTTTAAAGCCAGCTGTAAATTGAACTGCCGACGACAGTGGAGGCTGATGAGGTTTTAGTGAGAATTTCAAACCACTGAATTAAAAACAGATGACAGAAGCATCAGATCTTTAACGATAAATACCTGTTGACCCACACAGTAACTCCTCAACATGTCATTTTTAACAAGTTAAAACATGTGATATAAGAAGCTTTTTTTTTTAGTGGTAATCGTTTTAAAATATGAAGAAAATAAAAGTATAAAGTTTTTTTTCTTCAAATACTGAATAAATGATCATCTGCACCGTCCTGTACTGTGATGACACACGATGACAAGAGAGCGTCTGTGACAGGATATGAGTGCTCGATGTTTCACATCCACGTGTCAGATGTTGATGTCACACGCTGTGAGATACACACCACCCGCCGGGTCTCATGTCACAGTGACTCATGAATGAAATGCATCCATTCATGTGAACAACATGGAGCGTATATGAGCCTTCACAGTTGTCATCATCAGTGCACAGTTTCTTCATCTGTGTCCAACTGTGTGTGTGTGTTTGTGTTACAGAAAGGTTACAACTTGACTTCTACTGTATTTTTTCACACACAAATAGACAAAAAGGCAATTTTGAGATCCTGGAAGAAGTGCATGAGGACAAAATTGCAAAAAAAATGAATTGTGACTTTAATAAGGAGTTGATGATTTTCAACAAGACTGTAAAGCAGCTTTGCATAACTCACAGTTTAAAAAATGCTTTTGAGGACAAGTGCTTTAGGGCCTTTCAACCAACTTTCTTCTGATTGGCTCCCAATTTATATGTTCCCGATGAGGTCACAAAGAGCCAGAAGTAAGACTTGCATGATCACTTGTACATATGCTGGCCTTAATTATTTGAAACGTTTGACCATGTTTAATTTACATGACTGAAAAAAGGAATAATAAATACCCTTTATAAAAAGGCTACTATGAAGCAGCCCACAGGAGATATGCTTTCTGTTGAAGTCTACGTTAAAGCCTAGGAAATGTACAAATTGCATACATGTCAGACATAATAGAGAAGAATCAAAAATATTCTTTCAGACCATCAAAGGCTGTTAGTTTAAAAAAGGCAGTTGTCCGAATAGACAGGCTTTCATAAAAGCTCACGCAGATGTCTGCTGAAAAAACACAGACATGAAAAAAGCAGGTTCTGTCTGAAAAACGAGTAAAAAATGATCCAGCGAGCAGCCTAATTAAAGTAAAAGAAAAAGGCTGCGTTTTCTCATTTTCTCTACTCCACTGACCATGTTGCATATCCAGAGAATAACACAGTTTCTGAGCTGGACGCCAGAGCTCCACAGTAGCAGCAAAAGTATGACGGCATCTGGCATGGCAGAGCAGGGAGTTGGTCTGTTTTTGGGGGTTTTGGAAAGTGTGTGGAATCTTAGCAGGGAACAGAAATCCAAAGCATCACCAAGGGTGCGGTCGCAACCACAGAACTGGAAAAGAGCAAAAAGGTCATTCCTTCTGAAAGGAGACTTGTCTCTCTGGTACAGTAACGATTGCACACGTGCCGGTTTTTATGCCTGTGATGAAGGCAAGCGTGTTAACAGTTCTTTGCTTTTATTTTGCTCTCTGCTTTTATTTTTAATTGTTTGTGATTCATAATGTATCAGACAGCTGATTAATTGATTTTGCCCACCGATAGCCTTGTTGTCACATTTATTCTCGCAATGCAAAGTGGCCGGGACCCAAAGTAAAACTAGACCCTAAGCTCAACTCCTGGTAGCACACCTTTGGTAAAGTTGAACCACTCCATGAAACTAACAGCACTGCCAATAACCTGCAACACAACTAATAATTATTAAAGCACAACCGCAAAAAGCAACAGGGGACTGAGGTCTGCTCAGGTGGAGGAATGTTTGTGCAGGTGAGCTTCCAGAGGAGGCCACTTATAAACAAAACAGAATAGGAAAGAGGAGAATTTACAAGTGTAAAGGTGACATCCCCAACTTGTAAAAACACAATTTAGAGGCTGACATGAATGCTTTTTTACAACGTCATGGTTCACTTTTGTACTCTGTATGATTTGGCATCTGAATACCAGACTGAGACCTCTGACCACTGAGGAGAGAAAAAAGCTTCCTCTCTAAGAGCCCCCTGATTCATCATAACATGGCCTTTCTATCTGTTCTGTTTCTGCTTTGCTGGAATCTCTAGCTCGTGCGTGCTTTGCCACAAATCCTCCTGAAATGTGTGATCTTAACTGCAGTGGATGGGATGTGTTATAGTGGGGACCGATGTGCTGAAAGCAGCATATTCACCCAGGCTGGATTTTGGGTTGGAGCGCATTCATTTAATTGATGCGTTCAAGCTGGAAAGCCACAATGAGTCACAGCTCCTAATACAGTACTCCATTTACTGCTTAAAGACCTTTGCAGTATATCAAGTAAAGTAATCAAAGGTATGCTCTGCTTCAGACATATCTGATGTCTGAATCTGCTCTCCTTTTGTCTTCTCCTTAGTGATATCCTGAACGGTTCAGCGGTGTGTGTTTACCGAATGGAGGATGTGGTTCGAGCCTTTAAAGGGAACTTCCTGCATAAGGAAGGGCCTCAGTATAAATGGGCAGAATTTACAGGCAAGGTGCCCTATCCACGGCCAGGAACAGTAAGTTCATACTCAAAACTGGTAGATACCACCGCTATCTCTCCAGGTGACTTTTTGTATTTCTCTAAAAGCAAATGCATGATTTACCAAGGTAATACATTGCAATAATATGCTGTCTTTGATGGAGGGTCATTTAATTCTGCAAAATTGTGCTTAATTTCCATATAAGAATGCTCAAAACAAAAGACTGGAAACATTATGATCTCAGTCTCTGTCTCTCTCTTTCTTTGTCAGTGTCCGAGCAGTACATATGGAAGCTATAGCTCGACCAGAGAGTATCCCGACGACGTCATTTTCTTCAGCAGAACTCATCCGCTGCTGCAGGTTTGGCTGATATTTCACTTTATTAAATTAAGCCAGTTTAGCTTAATTAGATTGCCGCATTTTACAGCAGGTCAAGCTGTTTTTTTCTCTCTATTTCTGTCTAAATTCTGAAGTGAACATAGGAAATTAAATTAGCAGTCCTTGCCAACAGGGCACTGCTTCATCACAGGGAATATGAAACCTTTGCTGTATTAATGATGAATAGCAAGACTGGCTGAACAAATTTATTGGTCAAAGATTTCACATTTAATGTGATGCATTCTTGCTTTTTTTAAATTTTTTATAGGAAAATGTCCTGCCGCTTGGAGAGCGACCCCTCCTGGTCAGGGTGGGTGTTCATTACAAGTTCACCAAACTGCTGGTGGACAGAGTGGAGGCTGTCGATGGCACCTACGACGTGCTGTTCATCGGTACAGGTAGGTCATGTGACATTGAAGGTTGTGTTTCTGGCATTTTAAAGTGTTTTTTCAAAATTAAATATGGTGAATGATTTGTTTATTTTTATTTTTTTTGTCTTTAGACTCAGGACTCGTTATGAAAGCAATCCATCTGCACAGGGAGCACGGCCAGAGTCAGGAGATCACTCTGGAGCAGATGCAGGTGTTTCAGGTACTGCAAGCTTTTTCTGTGAGGAAAACCAGGCTGAAACCTTAAAAAACTCAGATTTGTTAAGAGCTGGTCTATTTTGTAGTAAAGCTCATTGTTTGCAGATTGAGTTGATTTCTTCGCGGCGTCCATTCATTCCTCCTCCATTAAAAAAAATTCAATTACCTCTCAAAACTAGATCCAAATGTACATTATTGTCACAACATAATGCAGCACAGACTTTTCAAATTAGCCTGCGTGACAACAATGCATGCAGACACAGTGTGACTAATTCCATATCTGTCCATGCCATATGGAAATGAATGGAAATACATGCATTCTCTCAACAGTAAGGAAACGCATGCGTGCAAAGACACCATTCTGCTCTGGTTAATGCAAAGATAGTTATGCACATACTATACCACTAAAGTACTGCGCATATTGACATGAAATGGAGTAAATACCTTTATTTAACCCCTTAATGTCTAGTGTATCATATTTGATGCATGAGTTTTTTTAGACTTCTACATCTTAAATAAATTGCACAACAGATTTTTAAGCAATGATCTGAACAAAATTTTCAAATGGAACAAATACGATACAAATTAAAACTAGTTTATGTATATTAATATTAAAAACATTTTTTAAATCAGAAGGTTCAATAAATGCTCAATTTTTTCAATTATCTCACAGTTCAGGATTTAAAGGGTTAAAGCTTGTCACTGCACCAAGACCAAGTTACTGCAGCTGGGCATAGTTACCAAAAAAGAGAAGATCACAGTTCACAAAATCCACATTTTTGTCCAGAATGAACTCCGCTTTGGGTTCAAACAGCAAAATGAAGGAAAACAACTTTGGGTTCAACCTGAATGATGTGGCTGAGATATCTGTGGTCAGACCTGACTGTGTTTTTCCTGCTCTGTATTCTAAAGTATATGCTTTGTAAAACCCTATCTATCTATCTATCTATCTATCTATCTATCTATCTATCTATCTATCTATCTATCTATCTATCTATCTATCTATCTATCTATCTATCTATCTAT
>NW_005187440.1:960132-986058 GCF_000239375.1 Pundamilia nyererei | reverse complement strand
ATCTTTGTTTCAATATAAACCTGGTGTGTTTCTCAGTTTCCCTTTCCTGTCTCCTTCACAGCACAAATCACCGGTGACAGCCATGGCACTCTCAAAGAAAAAGGTAACAGACGAGACTCGCTTTCAAAGTTCCAAACTGCCGCACTCACACACGGTAACATCGCACTTCTCACTCGTCTCTCCACCTTGCGTCTCCAAGGACGGCTTCATCACCAGTTGCCATGGTTACCTCACCTCAGTCAGAGCAATAATGAAGAGATGCTCACACACAAATGCACCTTGCATTATTAAAACAGTTTGGCATGAGGGGGGAAAAAGAAAACGAAACCGCAGCTCGCACACACACGAAGATTATAAAAAGCAAGCATCCTCACATTTCTCTGTTTTCCACCCCGCATGCAAACACACACTCTCCGTGGCCACTGACATTGATACAGCTTGAGTTGGATTTGTGACTCACAGAGTGGAGATGAATCTGCTTTTTTTTCCTGGTGACTGTCAAAGTGTCCGTGTTGCAGGGGAGTGAACTTGATGCCCCTTTGTTTTTCTCTTCTGGCTCTCCCACATTGTCTCTGCTTTCCCCCCTCCATCGTTGTTTTCTCTTCCATCTCTATTTCAATCTTTCACCCACCCCCTCTCCTCTAGCAGTGGTTGTTTGTGGGCTCCAAGGAGGGTGTGTCTCAGCTGGCCCTTTACCAGTGTGAGCTGTACGGTCAGGCCTGCGCTGAGTGCTGCCTGGCCAGGGACCCCTACTGCACCTGGGACGGACATGCTTGCAGCCCCTATATGCCGACCGTGCGCAGGTAGGGAGGACATACCAGCTCTATGCAGATCCAGACAGCACTGATAACATTACAGCAGATTGAGTTTCCCCTTACGGCTTGAACTTATTTTATTATGAAAAGAATCAATGTGGAATCAATCTTCCCAAATTTGATTTAAACCACATTTGTTGATAGTCAGAAACGTGGTTCAAGTTACACCTAAGCTCAGATTTTTCTGATTAGATTTTAGGCATTTTTTCCACATGATTAAGATTTTGTTTCTTTACTAAGTATCACAACTGGCCATAATTTCTATGATTAGGTTGTTTATGATGATATCCTGACTTTTGCCCCAGTGAGCAAATTGATTCTGCCAAGGAAGTTATGGTTTTGCGTGTGTGTCGTTCTGTCTTTAAACACGATAGCTCAAAAAGTTTTGAATGAATTCTGAGTATACAGTGAACTCATGTCAATAAATTGATCTGAAGGTCAAATTAAAAATGCTATATAGAGCTATTTAAAACTATGTTTCTTACTGGCATTGTTTGTGTTGACAACATATAGGCATGATACGTGTGACCCCAAAATGCATGCCCTTTCTCCTAGTGCTGCTCTCACTTTGTTAAAATCATCGCTTTGCTGTCCGTTCTGTCTAACACAAGCTTGTTGTTTCTGTTTGTCTGCAGGAGGAATGCTCGTCATTTAGGAGAGGATGAGGATCCACTGACTCAGTGTGTCAGACAGGGAGGTGAGCAGCTTCCATTGTTTCCATTCAGGGTCTTTGCTTTACCTGTTGAACTATGATCAGGCCACATTATGGAGCACTACCAGTGTAGTAGGGTTTCAGAGGGCTCAAGCCTGTTCCAGCTGAGACTGGCGAGAAGCAGGCTTCTCGGACAGGTCACCATATCTTTAACCTGTTTCACCTTTTCTCTCTTTAATTTAGCCGGACTGCAGGTGGAGGCAGAACAAAGGGTGATGATGGTGGCAGAGGGTAACAGCACCTACCTGGAGTGTTTGCCCAGATCCAGACATGCTGCAGTGACCTGGTACAAACAGGCTGGAGAGAACAGCGCTGAACTAAACCAGGTGCAGTCACACCTTTTACACTTGTGCTTTCATTTATGTTCCAAATCCTTTTTACAGCCACTTTGTTCGAGATTATCCAGATTATAAATTTCCTCTCCAAAAATCTCTCGTCAGGTGATAACTGGTGACCAGCTGGTGGTGATCGAGCGGGGCGTCCTGATTCGTCGAGCCGAGCTGTCTCACGGCGGGGTCTACCACTGCCAGGTGGAGGAGCACGGCTACCACTGGACTGCGGTCACCGTGCGCCTCGCTGTTTGGAGCCCCTCTGCCAATCGCCTCCTGGCTTCCTGGTCGGCCTCGTCCTATCAGAGCGCCGGAACCCAGCCGTGGTACGAGAACGTGATGGCACTGATTCACCCCGGAAAGCTTGGCCAGCACTGCAAGGCTCTGGGATACCGCCCTCCACGCAACCACCATCGCCATGGTGACACAAAGGCGGAGCTACACAAGGAGAAAGAGAGGCACAAGCATGGCGGGGGAAGAGGAGGAGGAGGAGGCGGCGGAGGAAGAGCAGCGGGGAGGAAGAGCAGGAGCAAGCCGCAGCAGAGGGCGCCGAGGAGTGCTTGAACGCGTCCACGAGCGGGGGGGCAGATTTTCAGTGACTTCAACAACTACACAAACACGCAAACACACACACACACAAATGCACACATGTACACATACACAGTTAACTTATACACTGAGACACACACATACTGTATGTACAGAGACTACTTCATGCGCATGCACTTATCTACAAACAAACATGGCGTCCTTTCATTATAGAGACAAACAAGCTAAGCTACACACGAGTGACTGAAGTATGTACAGGATCTGGACAGCGAGGACTGTTTCACCGGGACAAACGACTGTATGAATGAAAAGGCTTAGGTTGCATCGCATGTTGAATGAAGGATAAACGGCATGCCTAAATCCCTAAGTTTGACTGACTCTGAGTCATGACAAGGACATTTGATTGGATTCTTTAGATTTGGACGCTCTACAGAGAGAGAGAGAAAAAAAAATAAAAACAAAAATCCGAGTCTCGTTCCAGAAGTCGATTTTAAGCATTTGGAAAAATCATCCAAACCGTCTGTCCCGAAAAGGACCATACTTGTGGTTTTGCATGTTTTTGCCCATTAATTAGGAATCACAGCTATCCCTCAAAACAGAGCAGATGTTTTTTAGATTGATTTCCTACCTTCCAGGCAAAAAACTGCTTTCCATTTATTTTGTGATGTGGAAAGAGAGACATTTTTTTTCAAAGTCATGTTCTTGAAGTTGAAGAAGTACTTTTTTCCCCAAGTACTTTGCAAAACAATTATTGCGCTTCAATTTCAAGGACACTCTTTCCTCTGGCATACAGGAATAAATTTTCAAACTGCTTCTTTGTTGTTGGAAAGTGAACAGAAGTTGACAGAAGGGCAAATATGTATTTGCTGAAAGGCTGTCAAATACCATTCAAATGTCATTGGAACCCAATGAAACAGCACAAAAAAGAAAGCTGTCAAACTGTTCTCTGTAGTGAAGAGTTTGTTCATCTTAAAACTTAGTATGTACGGCAGTGATACATAATGAAAAGGGCTAAAACATCCAAAACAAGCTGTTAGTGATCAAGGTAACAGTTTAATTCTGCAGAAACTTTGATTATTTTTATTTTGAGCAGCAGCAAATAGCACTGATGAGTTTTAATTTTCTTCACTTAATGGATATATAACATATAATCCTTCAGGCGGTTTCCCTACAGTAAGGGCTTTGTTGGTTTCTTCAGATAGGTGGGGTCTGACCACGAGATGACTGACTGCGACCATGAAGATGAAAGGCAGAGAAAAAGCATGGCAACGGCTTTGATGAGGTTACAGATCAGCTTTCCCAGGACATTAGTGCTCTGTGTTGCAGCCGTGCAGACCCGCTACAGGAGATGTTTCCATTATGTTCTCCTCAGTGTTTGCTTCTGCAATGCTGGCTCGGTTAAGACTCACGGGCATAAGCTGCCATTGGTTTTGTGCCACGACACAGAGAGCGGTTTGGTTTAGGTGTGGGAACAAAGTGAACAAAAGAAGGAAAAAAAATGCTCCGTGCTGTTTAAAGTGTTGGTTGAGTGTATCTGGAGTCCCACGTGTGGACGTTGTACAAATTTAGGAAAAAGGTGCAGACACGTCTGAACATCAACTCCAACAGAAACTTCGCTTTGACATTCAGAACTGAGTGTCGTCCGCTGGTCTGAAGTAGGGCGCTTTCAAGCTTTCTATATATTCAACATCTATTAGGTTATTGTTTAAGAAGTTGAGAGTGAATTTTAAAAGATTTTCATTACAACATGAACAAGAGGATCAAACTGTAAACCGAACTAGAAGAAAACTCTGTACAGAAATGCATGTTTCCCAACCTGTTGGTGAATTTCAGTGGATTAGACTAACACAGAAGAGTGGAGCACATTGTTGCAGGTTCTGCAGCCCCAGCTGGTAATGACATCTGACTGTAAATTATGAAGCAGGCCCAGCGGATCATAAAGAAGCCTTTATTATACCAAGCTGGAACTGGAGAAAGTGCTAAACAGGACTGGCGTCAAATGGACCCTGGCCAGTGGGATTTAAAGTGACTTTGTGAGGCAGTAAATTGTGATTTGTTCTTAAAATGTTAAACGAACACAGCTACTTCCATCTCTATTTAACTTCCTTCTTTGTGCTATTTATTATTTTAATCTGGTGTGAGACTACTTCTTTGAGGAGTTGTGATACTTTTTTGACATGAGTGTCTTTGTTGTTCTGTCTTTGTACGTATGTCTGACGTCCAATTGTTACCAGTTGATGTACCTTCCCACATTCACCAGTGGAAGTGTTTTTATTTTCGTTTTTTGAATCTTGTCTTTCGTATTGGCATCGAAAGGAAGTGCTGCTTCAGTCTGAGGCAGTGGGAACTAAATGTGCATTTAAAATATGATATTTTTTCTGCTTGTCTTCTTGTTGTTGACGTTTCCCAGAACACTGGATGCAGACTAAAAGTTCCAACATCAAGCCTGAGCTCAACAGTACTGCTGTTGTGTGTGGCTCACATGGCATGAGTTCTAGTTAAATCATAGAGAGAGAAAGGTGTAGCTAAAGGACAGAGGGAAAACTTACCAAATTAAAACTTAATCGAATTTTATATGCTATACTGGAAGAACGAGCATTACATGCATGGTTAAGCCCAATAATAACAGCCTCAAAGTTTTCCCTTATTTAATATCATCCAGCAGTGGTGATACTGAGCACACATTACTGACGGTAATATATACCATGATCCTGCTGGATCCCAGTCTCTTTGCTGTATGCTTCGTCTCTCTATGTGGGTAAGGATCTGTGTGTCTTTTTGTGTGTTTGACATTAAGGTGGTTAAGGATCTGTGTGTCTTTTTGTGTGTTTGACATTAATGGGATCAGATTTAGAGTAGCTGACAGGGCTGTGTCAATAAATCTTCCAAACGTGGAACTCTGCAATATATTCGAGATATTTTTTGATGCTATAAGAAGAATGTAGCATCAACACAAAGCACAGAGAGCCCACAGATAATTAATATGGGTTTGGCTTCTTGATGTCTTGGCTCTTTGCTTCTTGGCTTGGGCCACATGAAAGAAGTCACAGCACTGAACTAATTCTGAGTTTAGTTTATAAGGGAACGTGTGACACTGAGCAGCTGTCCAAGTGTCACGCTGCCAATTCTTAAAAATGAAAGTGTGTGTGAGAGTGTAACGCTGCAGCTGTAATCTAAAATGAAATCAGGATTTGGCCTGTTGTTAAGCTGCTGTTTAGAGTCGTTTAGAGTCGAATAGCTTACTGCTAAATTATTTTGATTGGTCACACAGCTGGTTTTCTAGCAGATTTTCTGTGCTCATGAAAATTGGAAATATTTCCCTGAAATATGTCCAGAGCAAGCAAATAATCATCATAACATAACAGGACTAAAGCTTTGATTAATTCAATTTCAATTTAGTTGTAGCTAAAGTGCCAAATCAGCATAACAATTGCCTCAAGGCACTCTATATTCTAATGTAACGATTCAATAATAATAGAGAGAAAATCTCGACAGTGGGACAACCCTCTGTGATCAAGCACCTGGTGACAGTGGCAAGGAAAAACTCTTTTAATAGGAAGAAACCTCTGGCAGAACCAGGCTCAGGCAGCGGCGACCGGTTGGGGGAGTGAGGGAAGGAAGACAGCATAAAAGTCGTGCTGTAGAAGAGGGCCAGAGATTGTAGCTTTCTTGTCACATAAAATTGTATCATTTATCAGTTATCATACTGCCGCTGAAGCTGCTGAATGCTAACACCACAATCACTTATGTATTCTATCACAGATTTAAAGCTCTTCTAATTAGCCATTGTTGTGCACGCCCGTTGTTAAGAAAACATGCAGGATTTCTGCCCAAATGGCTATCCATTACTGCAAAAGAAACTACGATAGAATCACAAATCACAATACATAACAGCATTTAATAGAGCTGAGCAATTGAACCATAATCAGGTCAACTGAAGCAAGTGCCACTAGCTAGCTAGTTTAGCTTAGCATAAAGGTTAAAAAATAGTGGCAGTGCAGCTAGCCTCTCAAACTGCAGTTTGTTATATGGACATTTTACCCCAGAGACCCATGCAGATCATACATATAGGCTCGAATTCTACTCAATAAGAAAACACACCCTCAGTCTAACAAAGCAAAGCTTTCAACTCTATTTTTCTTGCTAATTTCAACTGCTCTTTGGGTTATTTGAATTACTATTCAAGAGATCCAGAAACATTAAAAAGATAAACCTAACTATGCTTGTAATGACCCTGCCTTGTGGATATTGTGTGTATATATATATATATATGAATGTGTAACGTGTATATTTTATGTCGGATCCCATCTCTGCTGAAAGTTCTCTGCAGAACTCCAACGAGACATTTTTATGGAGGACCATCTTAAACATTTAATGCTTTTCCTGTAAGACGAGGTGCAGAGCTGCTCCTCGTTCATTACAATGGCCTCACTCTGTTATGCTGTATTTACATCTGAGTGCCAACATTCGTCTCTTGTGATTTTCCAGAACGACTTCTCTGCAGACAAAATGAAACTGTCATCACATGATCTCCTCTCATGTGCAGAGACTTTGTTTTTCTTTTTGTAAATATGTATAAAGGTCTGCTTTCAAATGAGCTTGTGTCTTGTGGTTTAGCGTGCCTATACGAAAAATATCCATATTCTGAGCTACACACCGATCCACACATTTTAGTGCAGGATGAACAAAATTTACAGCAACACGGGCACCTTTGCACTTTCTTTTTCAGCATTTTTTTTTAGAATGTGTTTTACAGAGTTTACAATATAAAGCTTTTACTTGTAAATTATATAGTTTGCAAGGGTCAATTATAAGTAATGGAAAATCATTTAAACCGTGTCCTAAACCCCAGGGGTTTCAGCCTTCTTAGGACACGTGTCCTTTAGAAGCATATGGGCAGATTTGGACACTGAGCGGTGCATAGTTGTATTACAGGCATTCATTACAGCTATGCTATTTTTCATGCATTCTGTCCATCACCGGTTTCACTCCAAAACAGTAACATACCGTTCAATACCAAATCACCATCTGTCTCTGCCAAAGCGACCACATACACTACTTTCTCATCAAATGATAAACAACTGGTATGCTGAGTAATCTGATTGGCGAGAGATGCGTTCCAGTCGTGCTCAACATCCTTGACTTTGCTTGTTTCTGCTGTTTGGAAAACTTCTGATAACAGAGAGGTCAAGAACTCTATCATAGAAATAGAGAACTGTGCATTTATATGAAGTTAGTCTATTGTAATCCTGTGTTTTGTTAAGAAATAAACATTCTCTTTCCAGTGTTTTTACAAACCTCTACTGGATGACAAAGTTGTGATTCCATAATTATATTTCATTTGGTTTCTTATTAGGCTATACATTAAAGGCAAAAGGTATCATCTGGCTCTCATCAGCGATTACAGTCTTTTCGAATACATCGTGTCAATTTACTCACGTCATGTTATAAAACAAAACAAAACAAAAAAACCCTATGAAGGACTCTGTGAAGTGGAACTTTTAGAAAACGCTTTTTGTTTTGGCATGCGAGCAGCTGAAACTCACTCTGATGTGACTTCATCTTCTAACAAAACATTTAGACAAAAGTTTTCATGTTCTTGTGTGGCAGAATATCAGTTTGGCTCTCTTTTATGTTTCTGAACACGGGGTTCCCAGGAAAATGCTCATAATTTCACAATTTTTAACTTACCCAGTGAAATACGTCAAGATCTAGAAGATAAAGTGTCATTCTTTTTGTTAAAGACAGAGGATGACCCATAATGACCTCTGATGTTTCTTTGTCATGGCAAAATTAGTCCTTTGTATAACACTTAAAAATGTAAACGTTCAGTGACAGCTGGCTGAAAAGGTTAGCATGCTTATGCACAAACATAAGTTGCTGATGATGGAAAACACTGATCAATAACTGTCAGCATGTCTTATCAATGTGAGCATATCAGCATGCCGTCAGTAGAATTTAGCTCAGAGTGCCATATTAGAGTTTCACATGGCTGATAAGGAATTTGTGAAGCTTTACTAAACAAATGCAGAGTGTGCACAGTGCACCACAGTGAACAACCAGCAGAGGAAATGCATGATTCTCATGTACAGTTAATATAGAATCGCCAATTAGCCCAACTGTGGGAGGATCTCTTGCAGATGTGCAAACGACATCTAGAAAGACCCCAGACTGGATTTGAATGGGGGGCTTTCTTGCCGTGAGGCGACAGTGCTAACCACCACACGCAAATTAGACTCCCCGTGTGACCGATATGGTGACAAGACATGAGACATGTGGTGACATAAATGGCTTTGCGTTTATTGGTATTTGCTGTTTCCTTCAAGGGCTCAATAAAAACAGCATGCTTGGGAAATGTACCAAAAACTAGTGCATGCTTTAAAAAAAATTCTCAGAAGGGGAAACTTTAGAATTTGCCACACAGAATGACTCATCTACTCGTCTGGCTTTCCCATTGGTTGGTGACCAGAAAGACGTCTTTTCACCATTTCGCTCATAAAAGAGTCTTTTTAGGTGTAATAAGGGGGTTGTGCACTTCACCACAGTATCCCATTCAGTGAAGTTCTCATGCTGAATAAAATTGTCTGCTCAGGCTTCAGATTAAATTTTCCAGCTAACTGCCACTGATGGTTTTCTGGAGTGACTCCACTGGAGCTCTAAGGACTCCACGGTTGTTGGAAACGCAGGCATTATCACAGATGCCTCTGTTTGATTATGTCTTCTACTTTGTCTTGCACTTAGCCGATCTGCCAGACTTTCCAAAATGCTCTGAAGCTGCCTCGCCAAAAACACAATATCTCTCCTATTTAACAGCTGTACTTAAATATGTCCATGTTTGTGATGGGTTTCTAAGCACCCTTATAGGATCCCTGGCCTTTAGTGCCTCACTAAAAGCTAGTCATATTTTAATTCAGTTCTCATTTTGTCCTAAACCTGACCGGCTTTGACTAGTTTGTTGGCATCTCGATAGACAGCAAGTCGAAGGTAAATTGAACAACAAGGGAAAATGTAACTAACCTGTGGAAGAAACTAAACACAAAACAGGGTCTCTGTGTTCACAGTTTAGTGATAAATGCCAGCCACATCTCACCTGTTTGCTTCACAATGAGTGTTATAACCTTATACTCACCTGCGACTTCGTTAGCAACATCTTGCCAGTACTGGGTTGAACCTCCTTTTGTCTTCAGAGCTTTATCATTTTTTTCATGGCTCAGATCCAACACAGTGCACAACACAGCTCTGTTGGATAGAAATCTGGTTACTGTGGAGGGTGTTTGAATGCAGAGAATTTATTGTTATCGTCACTGACTGTGGTCATAAAAGGATGAACATGGTCAGCAACAGTAGTCAGACAGGCTGTGCCATTTAAACTCTGCTCAGGTAACTAAGAAACTATCCCCCACACACCTCTAAATTACATCACTGATACAAGGTAGGACTGATTAAAGCTTTCATGCTGTTTCTGAAATTAAGACTCATTATACGTTTTCAGTCTCATATTGCCCAAGTTTTGTAAGCAAGTGCAAACTGTAGCCCCAGTTTCCTGTTCTTAGCTGACAGAGTGGCACCCACTGTGGTCTTCTGCTGAAGTAGCCCAACTTTTTGAAGGTTTGATGTGTTGTGCATTCAGAGATGTTCTTCTGCATTCCTTGGTCATAATGTGTGAGCTTTGTGCCTTCCTATCAGCTCAAAGCAGTCTGGACATTCTCTTCTGACCCCTGTTATCAACAAGGCATTTTCAGCCAGAGAACAGATATTCTCCGTTCTCTGGAAACCCTCAAGATGGTCACTTGAGAAAGTCTCTACATCTCTACAAGTTGCAGCAATATGACTGGCTGATTAGACATTAAAACGCAGTTTAACAGGTGTACCTAATGAAGTGTCCATGGCAAGTGTATTAACCATCCAGCCATGTTTATTGTTAACAGTTTACCAAGTTTTATAAGCACCATTTGCTTCTTAATAACCAGATGTGTGCATTGGTTTGCAAATTAATTATTAAACTGCTAACCCATTTACTGTTGTAAACTGTGAAAAAGTTTAATTAACTATGAATTCATGAATTTAATTATTTGCATAGAGTCAAATCACAAAAACAGTCACTTCAAGGCACTTTATATTATGAGGTAAAGACCCTACAATAATACAGAGAAAATGCCAACAATCAGATGAACTCCTAGGGGCAAACACTTGGCAACAGTTGGTAGGAAAAAACAGTTGGGGGCGATGGGAGGATTTATAATTTTCATCTACAGTTTTAAAGTGTTACCCTGTTAAAGTTTATGTCTAAACTGAACAAAACTGAATAAATTCAGCTGCAGTTTTGGTTGCCGTGAGCAAAAATTGCCTCACATGAAGAAGAGCAGATTTAATTCAAGTCATCTGAAGAGCACAGTTGTCTTGCCCCTTGAGTATGGATGTAATTAATATCTGTGACTTGTGGGATAATGATTTACAGGCTTTTACTTTCATTTGTGCAACATGCAGTCTCCAGCTTTCATTATGCAAAAACCACATGTGTGTGGAGCCATGTGCCTTCAATTTGCTTTTTTTTATTCCTCGTTTTCCTAAACGGTGCCTTTCTTGTGGCAGTTCCTAATATGCTAAAATAGCTTATTTGGCATTAATAGCCTTAAAAAAAAAAAGAAACACAAAACCTGGAAACAGTCAAAGTGACTACAAAGTGCTCTACTGGGAAATCCTTGAATATTGGCTTATTTCTAAAGTCTTTTAGTCTTTAGGTAAATTTCACAGGCTTTGATGTTTGTCACATCAGGAGAAGAAGAAAATTGGATAAAACAGCTGAATCTTCACCAAGAGACAGGACACAGCTGGCCTGAATGGATGGCTTAGATTAGAAATTATACGAGATCCTCAGATGTGGTGATTGTGTGGTTTTGACTCCTCTCTCCTCCTCTACAGCAGTGTTTGTCATTTCTGACCACATTTAAAGATTTAAGAAGCCACAGACACTGTCCTGACTTCCAGTGTGCAACCAGGCAAAACTGGGGGCCCTTTGGCTTTGTACTTATACTCAGTTACTAATTTTATTTCACCATCTGCTAAAATTATGTCCAATATTCCTAAAAAACAAAACAAAACCCAAATCAAACCAATGTTGTTGTTTTTTAAATGAGGCTTTAGTGAAATAGTGTTTCTGAAACAAATTAGAGCAAACGCAGTGGTGCACATTTTTCTATGATTGCTTATTTACACTAGATTTGGAGATATGTAACTGAAGAGAAGTACAAAGCCAAACCAGTATATGCTGACACTTGGCCCATGTGGCATGAACATTACAACACATATTGCACCTTCAAGGTAACCAACATTTCAGTTTTTGTTGCTATTGTTCAGTTTATTTTAGTGGACTTGCTTCTTGCTTAGTTGCTAAAGCTCCACAACACTGGGGTGGTTTGGTCATAGGCTGTAACTACAGGTAAAGGAGGGTCCACCTCAATCTGTATTTGGCAGACGAAAATCACCAACAGGTAGCTTGTAGTCGAGGATGTTTCTTTGCAGACTGGAGACCTGCGGTGTTTGTCTCCATCTGTTGGGGTAAATAGAGAAATGCAGGATTATCATGTGGATAAACGGTTTACTGAGTTTCAGCACATATAGGAACAAAATGATGCTGATAAACTGAAAACATAAGTACACTCAGAACACAACCGCTTTTCTTTAAAGCAGGGGTGCCAGAATCTGCCTGACAAAGACATTTGTGGTCCATTTGTACATCTGTGGAAAATGTGTTGCTGTATTTTGATACATTTTACAGCTTATTCTGCTGATAAAGGCATCTCTCACTGCCATTCATACTAAACCAAAGTAACTAAGTAACAGATTAAATAGAAACAAAGTACAAAGAAGTAACAGAACCTTTATGTTTTATAACAGGATAATCTGAGACAGTTTTTAATGAAATTTTACAAATTATTTTTCACATTTAAACCCAATGAGTCGTGCTGACAGAACTTTTTTTCTTTCGTATAACATATATATCTATATATCTATCTATATCTATATATCTATCTATCTATCTATACATATATATATATATATGTGTGTGTTTAATGATGGCTTTTGCAGGCCGGAACATTTCTTTCGGAACTTGACGCGGAAGGATATTTTCATCGGACTCGGTTGTTGCTTACATCTATCAGGATAGAAACTCCTCAGGTGAGTGTTTTTATCGCCTAACGGAGCTCTGTAGCGCTGCTGTATGAGCCTGTTTGTAGGTAACTGCGAAGGTTAGCACTAAATGTACGTTTTGATGTAGCCGTGTCAAACAATAAAAGCCAGCTGTGAGTGTTCTGGGAGTTGGAGGCCTGGACTGCTAATGTTAGCCGCGCTGCGCTAACGTCATTTAACTGCACTGGCAGCTGAAAGGGAGCTAGCAAGGCGACTCTGACAGCACTACGACAACTTCCTCAGCGCTGGCAGACACTTATGCTTGTCAGGGTTTTTTTCTTAGTTCCTCTTTGTTTGTCGCACAGTAATTTTCGGGCGTTGCTGTCTTAAAATCTGGAAATATAAGCTAATATGAACCCTAAGGTAGCTTAGTATTGTGCTAAACCATTTAGTACGACGCCATTTCAGTCTTTATGAAAAATTGTTATGATCCATAAGTGTGTCAGCTAACACCGACGTGTTTAAATCTCTGGAAAACTCTCACAGCAGTCCCCTTCTCACAGTCGAATTGTTTCCATTGTCTTGTACGTCATATGAGAGGTCAGGAGACCAAGCACATTATTCACTTATTCTATTTTTGAAGAGGAGTCAGTGAATTCAGTGGATGTACTCTTCTCCTGTTGTCTGTGGTTGTGCCTTTAGAGTTTTCTCTTTACAGCAGTAACGTAAGTCTCCTTACTCACATTAAGCATTTCTCATTGTGTTTCTACGCACTGCTGTTGTTTCTACACATACTTCAATTTCTCATTGTGTTGATGCATTTTTCATTTGACTCTGATTCATGAAAACCAGTTTTTAACACTTTTGGCAGTCAGATTTTCAGATATCACTTACCTTAATGCTGTCTGGTATTGATTTAGTGTTTTAAATCATATCAGTTTTAAAGCTTTTTCAACTATAAAGGGAAGAGAAGGCCAGTTACACACACACACACACACACAGTAATAGTCGCCCTACAATATTCATTGGTGACAGATTGGACGTTGTCGACTGACTTTGCTTGGTTTGGCCTGAAAAACTTTTGATTGTTTTAGTCTTTTGCACAGTTCAGTGTTATGAGAAATGCCTTAACTGTTTTGAGAACTGCTTTAGGAGTGGTGAGAACGATGTTCCTGATGCATCGAAGTGATCAAGACAAACCATAAACAGCTGCCATTGTTCAGCTACATGGCAAAATGTAGTTACTATATTCTTACTTACATTTTAAAATGTCCAGTTGTGGTCAGAAATCACAAAGAAATTAACATTTTTACACCCAATTCTCAATTTTTCCTTTTTGAAGTTATTAAATATGTTTGTTGTGTAATCATTCCACTCTGGTAAAAGACCAGTTCAAGGAGATCATTAAAAGCCCAAAATTAAAGTGACATTCATGTCCGTTATGATTGTATGCAAACTTTTGTTTGCTTTGCCTTTCTGTTGCATCCCATGTGCTCAAAAATCTAGAAAATTCTCTTTACTGCTGCATGTGTAAGTAATCCATTGGATAAAATTCATAGGTTCTACCCACATCATCAGGCCCTATTGATGGATATTTGACCCCCTGACTTGTGTTTCTCAAGTACGATCTGGCCAAACCATTGAATACTCAATACTGTAGCAAAAGATGGCATTGAATGCTTGGTTAGACTCTTGACTTTGTTTACGAATTTTCTGATCAAACATTTTCTAATTTAGATGAGGAATCCTTTCTAATGTACTTTAGTGTTTAGCGCTGATGATTAAGGAAGGATAAGGGGATGAGATGGGTTCATCTTTTTAAAAAAAAATGGTTTGTATGAAAAATGTTATTTTGGTATGTGGGAAAACCCTTTTAGCTCATGGTAAAACCAGTTAATTTAATTATAGATTTAAAAGGCAGAGTCACTTCCAGGTTTCCAGTAATGTTCTTTCTTTGTAATCAGCAGGCGGAGGGATGAGTCTCTCCCCTGTGATTGGCACAGAAGTGCCAGAAACGGCAAACGGGGTAGCGACACCTGTTGCACTGGAGAATGGCCCTCAAGCTCCGGTCTCAGTGAAATGTTCAAGTAGAGTACCAGGTACCGGGGAGGCATCTGTGGATGAGTCCCACATGCACACAGAGAACCATGCTGATGCTAATATGGAAAACCTAGTTCACCATGGGAAAGGCCACTTGGACACAGAGATGGACATGAATGAGAGAACCTCTAGCTTATCATTACAAAGCCCTGAGGAGGCAAACCCCTCCCTCCCCACGGTGACAGGCACAGGAGAAACAGATCTAGGATCCAAAGACATTCCTGATGAAGCCTCTAAGACTGTGGAGCCTGCTGATGCAGTTCTTCTGTGGGACTCAGCATTGCACAGGCAGTCCAAAGACTCGTATCAGCAAGGACACCCAGTCACCACAGAAAGGCAGCAGACAGAAGCAGAGACTGCGGATGGAGGCTCCAACAGCCAAGAGGAGGATGTAGATGGAGAGACAGAGAAACAGGATGTGGAGGAGGATGAGAAGAATGAAAACAAGTTGGAGAATCAGCGCGCCGGAAGGAGAACAAAGGTGGAAGTGAGTGGAGTGCCGGATTATTGTTCTGACATTTCAGGTTTATTAGATTGTGTGTACCAAAGAGAGCAGAGGGTAAAGGAGGAAGAGAGAATGATGTCAGCAGATGTAATGAGAACTAAAGCCAGCGCAAATAAATGTAGCTGAGTCATCAGAACATGACCTCTTTCAGACAAATTTCAGTAGGATTAAAATAAAGTGCAGCGTGCTGACTATCAATGATTGACAAGATGATTGTCGTTATTTTAGAGTGAATAAACCTAAGAGTGAGAAAAGAAGCCGTCTATCAAAGAAAAGCGTGGCCACTGTAAACGACAGGAGATATGTGTAGCTCCACATGGTTCAGTAAATTTTCTCTACTTTTTTTATTTTTTATTTGTTCTCCAAAATTTCCAGTCTTCACAACGCTACTCATCTTCAGCCCCTGGTCCGAGTACCTCCACCTCTTCTTCTCCTCCACCTCCTCTTCTTTCTTCAGATGATACCCCTTGCCCTCCTCACATCATGGCCCAGGTCTGGGTTCGCAATGTGCGGGGAATGCAGGACAGCAAGAGCCTGGATGAAATTAGTCAAGCGTGTGGAGGTAGATGTGCATCTTCCCGTGGTCTGGCTTTTTCTTCGTGTCTTTTCTAAACTGAGAAATGTAGAAAATCTTTTTCTGTAAAGCACCAGAGTGAAGTAAAAAGAAGTGGAATTTGTGACATTGTTTAACTTTTCATCCACGTTGAACTGTGTTATTGACTATCGACAGTGTTTTGTAACCACAAGTTGTTGGTATTGGTTGCAGGTGGTTCAGGGGCTCGAGGAGGGGGCAGAAGTGGCCAGTCAGAGGGCCGAAGGGCCACCATCTCCTCGGCTTTGGAACTAGAGGGTACAGTCAGTCATGATGGAGACCTGACTAACTTCATCACAAAAAACCTCGAGCAGAAGATCAAAATGAGCTCCAAGCCTAGTCTGGACTGCAGTGACTGTGAGTAAAGAGTCAGAGGAATAATTGACATTATTCAAACACAGTTTTTCTCCCTTTTTTTTGTAAATTATGAAAACATTTTGTATTTCTGTATTAGTTTTTTATTCTAAGTGCAAACAGAAGAAACATGCATACTGTATGTGTGGACTGTATACAGTTTGTGCTGGTGTAGAGGACATGTAGATAGAGCTCTTTCATGACTGCTTGTACTCCTGCTGTAGAATGTGGCATTTCAACAGGTTATTGGTATTTGTATAGCTGGTGGGACTGAACTGCAGTGACAGTTGTCTTCTTTAAGATTCACAGCCTGCTCCTCCTTGCAGAGGCAAACACACCCAGTCAGTGACTAGTCATCATTAATGCATTGCTTAGACCATAATAAGTAAATTGGAATTGAGGTACTAATTTAAGCAAATTAATTGCCATGGTTGGTTATCCTATTATGAACTGGCTTACTTGAATCCCTTAATGGCCTGTGGGGTCATTCAGTGGCAGTTGATCAAGTGCATACAATCTGATCGGTGCAACTCAGATTTGCTTGAGAAAAGAATTCCACGGTAAAGACAGATGTGGTGATATATGTGTGAGTGTGGACTCTAAGCTGTATGGTTTACAGCTCTTGTATGTGTGCTACATTCAGACCTAAAGAGACAAGTTTACATATAATGATGTTTGCTTGATTTCACTAAAATATTTAGCTGTTAGATCTCTGATTGTAGATTTTACCTCAGGCAAACAAAGGCAGGTGCAACAGATTTATGTAACAAGAATAACTGTCAGACAAATTCCATTTGATCTTTTTTACAGGTTTTACTGGTTTGAGCCGTTGCTCATGTCGAGGTTGCTGGGTCAGAGCTCTGAATAGTTTTAGCTTTGGTGTCTTTTCCTTTCTTAGCTACTTTATAATGCCCATGTTCAGCTGGGTGTGGTTGATATAAGTGTCTGGTTAGGTTTGATCCCCACCCCCCCTTTACAGTTTACTTTAGCAAACTTGGTGTCTTCACTCACAGTGAAAAGCTTCCACGCTTCACAACATGGTAGCATATGGCTGTCAATGTGCGCATGACTGTTCGTGTGCATCGCTGTGCATGTGTTGCCCATGCATAAACCAGACCGGTTCATGCATGGGACATTCCCGAGTCTCACCAACTGGAACTCGTCAGAGCAGAGAAGACTTAAAAAAAAAAATCATCCTTTTCTGGTCCCTATCGATCAATGCATCTCTAACAAATGTATAATTTTTCCTCCGAGCACGCAATAGCTGCAGTTGACAGGTTTGTCGTTATCACACAATGTTAATGCTGTACAAGCTAAGCAATTCATGCAGTCGCTATTTTTTTAAGTTATTTATTTTACTTTCTGTCTCAATAGATTGAGTAGAAAAATGATGTGACTGACTCAAGGAAAGATGTGTTTATTCAGTTAGGAAGTGCACCATATATACAGATCGTTACAGTTGAAGAGTAGTTAAGTGTTGAAACATCACTTGCTGCAGCAAATAATGAAATAAAGCAAAGCTAAAAACGTGACTAATGTCAGTGATGGTGCCAACATGAAGCAACAAGCCATTCTAACAGGTAGATACTCTACACTGTGTATGAATCAGGTTTATCCTGTCTTAGTGATTCTTACGTACTCAGGAAATGTTTCTGCATTAAGCTTTATGCTCATATCATTGAGAACAGTGTGGGAAATCTCTAAAAGTTACACTTTTGGTTAGTGAAACCCTCCACCAGTGCTTGTTTCCCTTCAGAGTCCTCTCTGCATAAGATTTTATAAGCGTAATAATTAAAAGGTGATTTTGTTCTTCCCCTCTCCTCATCTTCCCATTTTCCTGTGTGATTAAATTAGCCTAAGTCTGAGCTGTGGGGAGATGATGGAGACCCAACCCCAGGAGAAAAGGTTTTGTTTCTTTTTCCTCAAAATCCCACACGTGTGCCGCTGTCTCAGAAATTAAATCATCTATGTAGGTTCAGCAGGTCGACCTGGCAGAGCTTGTGCATTAGCAGCCATCCGTCTTGTCAGATTTCGCTGGAGTAAGACACAGAGCCCCTGCCCTTCACTCAGAAACCCCCCTGGATGAGAGTGTCAGCTAAACTGGCCTCTCAATTTAAACACAGGGCCACAGTCAATATGTCCTCTGTGGCAGCTCATTCTCTCTACCTGCTGATTCAATTAAGATTGATGACGCACAGACCTTGTTTAGACTGAAGGGATTTCTTAAAGGTCCTGCCACAGCCCGACAGAAACTTTTCAGAGGTTGAAACTGTTTTTGTTTTTAAAATCCAATTTATTGACTGGGGTTTGTTTAATCCAGGGTTTAATTACTCATGGCACTCTTGGCTAAGTGTGTAATTTGTTTCAATTTCTGAGAAACAGTCAAATAAAAATGTTTCATTTTATTCAGTGTTTCTTTTTTTTTTTTTTCCTTCTTCACTGTAGTTATAGTTTTATTTTGCACCCCACAGGTCCGACTAGAATTTGGTTCACTGCATTTCACTCAGAAGGCATATGCTTATCTCCTCCTCCAGTGTCCATAATTTTGCACTTTATAGATAATTCTGCTAATGGCTTATATAAAAAAGTATATTCTATATTAGCTATTCTATATTGTATATCTAATTTATGATGACTCTCACTAGCGGACTGTTCGGGTCCTATTTACCGAAGTCGAGGGTTGACACGGCGACCAGCGGATATACCACCCATTGATCCCACCGTCCTTTTGGACCTTCAGAGACACACCCAGGAAGTGGCACACAGTGTGGAGGTGATGATGCGGAGCCTCAATGGAACCATCCAAAATGTGAGTCTTAGTAGTTCTTTCTTCAAATCACCCTGTTTATGCTGTCGTCTGAGTCAGAAGTGTAACACGTACACGTCATTGAAGTCTGTGTATTACGTAGTAGTTTAAGGTGAGGATGGGTGTCACAGATGTCAGCTGAGAACAGCATTGCCTGGTGATGAGTCTCGATTTCTGCTTTGGATTCAGACGGTAGGGTCAGAATTTGGCATAAACAACATAAAAGCTTCCTGCCTTCCATCAACACCTCATATCACAAGTTCACTGTTGTCACCAGATATCAATCCAAAGAGCATCTTTCACATCATGGATGTGCAACCAACAAATCTGCAGCGACTTTGTGATGCTTTCATGTTGACATCAATGTTCCCAGCACCTTGTTGAATCTATGCCATTAAGAGTTAATGCAGCTCTTAAGGCAAAAAGGGGTCTAACCCTGTAATAGCACTGCTGAGGGTGTATGTAGATATATTACAGGGTCTTCATGTTTTATGTTACTATTTTATTTCTCCCCTTTTGTTTTTGTGCTATTCTTTAATCTCTCTCTTAACCATCTCTTTTATGCAGATGACAGCTCTGAGTGTGGGGTATATCCAGACCTACAGAGACTCAGTGGACAGCCTGGGAGAGTCTGTAGATATGAGTATAAAGGTGACATGTAATTTCTGTTCCTTTCACATAATGTGACAAGTAAAGATTGCTGTTTGCTGGGTCCACCAGAGCATGCATTATGAACCTTTGCTACCTAATTAGCTAAATAATAGTGATAGCCCAGCTTATGTCATTTTGCAGGATTTTCCTTGGACACGAGTTTTGTTTATGGGTTTGGATTTTGGATTGTAGTCGCTACATGATAGGTCACTTTACAGAAATATGATTTAACATAAGGCATTCCTAACTTGTGAACCTGAAAAGAAACTGTTAATGAGGAAAAACCTTAAATTAGGACCACAGTGGGAAACCCCCTCACATTATTTTTTTAAAGTACAAATTATTCCTTTTCTGATAAATTCTGTCGTCCATGTTTTTGCCTCCACAGGGCATGTATACACTAATGGCTCGCTGCGAGGAGTTGGATCGTTCCATGCAGCCCATACACAACCTGGCTACGCAGATACGCGATATCAAACGCACCCTTGACACTCTGGAGGCAATTTGCAAGTAACACCATAAACAAACATCCCAGATGCAAAGGTCTAGCATCAGGCGCATGTGTGCAACCCACCCACCCATGTGCAGGTAGCACACACACACATACTGCAGCGAAGACACCCGTGGAGTCCGGGAACTGTTGCTGCTCGGCATGTTGGATTATTGGCACTCCTAGTTCCTATGGACTTGCTTAGACGTTCCTCATGTTTGTGTTGTGAGATCTCAGATGAACTGTGCTTATTTCGCTCTTCAGGCTGAGCTTTTTCCTTTTCACAACATTTACGCTATCCAAGTTGTCAAGAAACAAAATCTCACAAATTAACCAATTTTAGAGACTCTTGTACCGTGGACACATGCACATGGACAGATCTTTAAAGAAGGTGGGATAATGGGCTCTTTTTCACTTCACTGTCTAAAAGGAGTGAGTTGGTCTCCGTCCAGCCTGCTTGGTTCAGATTGCACTAACCTCTGTTCCCCACATGGAGGTGATGTTTCGTTCTCCGTCTCTCTGCCACTGGAGAGGCAATAATAAACTGCTCAGAAGGCGGTGACTTTTGCACAGGAACAGAAAGTCTATTTTTTAATCTTATGCAACAAGGGTCAGATTCTTTCACTGCAAGAGAAATTACAGTTGTGTCATGTCTGTTTGTCCTTACGTGTTTTGTGTGTTTTCAGTTTCCTCAGCATGCGTGCTTGTTCAAAAACACTGAAACTTTGTGCCACTGGGAACCAGTACAGTCCGTACTCTGTCAGTGCAGTCCAAGATGATGTTGAGTACATAACTGGAAAAATATGTTGTGCAGCCTTCGCAGTGGCTTTAAATATTACGTGTAATATTAACAGCTTCAGGTATTTAATTTCCTTTGACTTTTGGATGCCATTTATAAGGCTGGATACTGACGTTGATCTCCTGATTTTAATTCTTCATTATTCAGCTGCATCACATCTTGAGAACCTAAATTCTTACATCCTATAAAACTGTAAAACTAAGTAAAGTGCATCTGATAGGCTAAATTGTAAAACACAATCAAGGGGCAGCATAATTGTGCGTAACTTAAAAATAAAAGCATTGTAACTTTGAGCACACGCAGGACTGAATGTCTCATCTCATTCTCGTTAGCACTGTTTGTGCTGAGATGGCTAGCTTACATTAGCAACCCAAGAGACTGACTGGGTTAAGTAAATTCATGACTTGCATGCCTCCCATAACTTGTAGCCAGAGATAACATCTCATCTTGTCATCAAACACAAACCAAGGGCTCAGATCAGTGTGCAGTCTTCTTTTTTTCAGTCTGTCCCCCTCGTGATTATAGTCGTGACTCAATGTGGCTTTATAAAACAAGATTCATGTGCACATTGTTACAACTCGATTTCCAAGGTTTAAACACTTTACACTCTATGCAGCTCTGACTGAAACCACTTAGAAAAATTAACCACTGCAGCCACACAAAACTGAGTATCGCGAGAAAAGAAAGCGAAGATTGATTTCCAGTGAAATCTAAAGCTGTTGAAAGTCTTTTTATTTCCAGGCGAGTAACTACAAAAACACTGCTCAGTGTCATTAATTGTATCGTGTTTGGTTAGGTTCCTGTTCACCCAATTTAAAGAAATGATTTATGCATTAGAATAGCTCCATTCAAAAACATATTTTAAATCCATTAAACTGCTCTTGAATGATTGTGAAGGCTTTGCCAGCTTTGGACTTAAATCAGCTGCTAAACGTGGTGAATGACTCAAGTTGGAGGTTTTGTAGCTTTCTGTTTTACTTTGGTGAAGATGGGTACTTTTGCATTTAATAAATGTGTTTGAAACATGGAAAATCAAATGCTAAAAATTAATTTTGATTCACAGTTCTGGCTTTTGATTGCACCGAAGGGTTGGAGAGAAATTACTCAGACAGCAGATAAACTGTTGTGCAACTTTTTATAATGTCAGCACAGTGGACACAGTGTTACAACAAAAAAGAGCTACGGCCTGTGGATGTGAGCTAAGGTGGTTTACTTAAGCATTTATTAATTTACCCAATGATAAAGCCAGTGAGTGCAGCGTCGCCCTGCTGTTGTTCCCAGCCTTTCTTAATTTAATGAAATGTCTGCTGTAATTGCACTTGTAGGATTAACCTAGATCAAAGTATGTGTTGAAGATCTTCATTCTAAGAGCGAACCTTATTATAGATGTCATTTGGAATGAGGAGTCTTGTTTTGGTTGTCTTACACTGGACTCTGCATACATTTCTGTCAGTAGTGTTTCAAGATTGATCCAAACCAAATACTGAAGTCATTTTTAATCTAAAATGTTGTCTGAGCAATACTGTAAGCAAGGTAAGTATACATTTTAATCTTGAACATAATATTGAAGCTTAATTCAGCCATTAAGTCACTTTCAAACATCTTTACGAAGTGTCATATGTGGATGTGGAGCTCAGAGCAGCGCATTAACTCTGCAAAACGTGCCCCTCTATGTCGCTCTGCACTTGTTATCATCAGTGCGGTAAAGATCAAACCAAAAAATACATTCAATTGGTTATGATGGCTGTTTGTGTAAAACTGCTCTTTGGTTTCTTAATTACGTCCCTTGAACCTCGTTGGAAAGGGTTTTAGCCAGGAAATGTTATTAAAATTTCAAGGTATATAGTAAAGTTAATATTCATCCAGGTTCCCTCAGTTATACTGACGTCGACCAGTACATGTGTGTAAAGATGTAAATGCTGTTTTCTAGGAGAGTGTAAAGTTAAAAAAAATGTTACTGGAAGACTTGATAGATATTTGAGGCAAGAGAAACATCATAGAGCTGTGATGTAAGAGAGGAAATGTAATTTTCTTGTTTTGTTTTTTAAATTCTGTTTTACAATCAGAGGCACCTGTGTACATATGATCTCTTTCTGTAACTAAAATGATTTAGATACCTTTGTCTTGACTGTATATTTTATTGAAAAATAAATTTACAGAAGCTGCAAAAAACCCAAACATTTGGAGCTTTTTTTAAACAGAATACCACCTCCAGTATTCTGTTACAGTCTTGTGATTAAAAATGAATCTTTACTGCTGCCAGAGGAGTGTAAGTAGCAGTCAGGAGGAAAGACATCAGCAGTGAAGTAAAGTAAAGAAGCAATTGTTGCTGCCCATCAGTCTGCAAAGGGTTAAAAAGCTACTTGTGAACAATTTAAAGTCCATCATTCTACAGTGAGAAAGATTATTCACCTTCCCACGAATGGACGTCCCAGCAGATTCAACCAAGGTAACTGTGTGATCGGACTCAGACTCTACAGGCCTTAGTTAACATCTTAATTTTTCAAGTTCATGACCCCACAGTTAGAAAAAGACTAATCAGACTTCTGGAACAATGTCCTTTGGATAGACCAGATTGAAGTGGAGATGTTTGGCTATAATGCACAGCACCACGTTTGGTGAAATCCAACCACAGCATACCCATACCTACTGCCAAGCACGGTGGTGGAGGGATGGTGATTTGGGCTTGTTTTGCAGCCATGGAATCCAAGACCAAAGTATTCTAGAGTCAAATGTCAGAGTTGGGTCGTGCACGGACAATGATGTGAAGCACAGCAACAAACCTGTGAAAGAAATACTGAAAAAAAGAGAAAAACCCATCCATTGATGAGAGCGTCGCCGATTTTGAAATGCTTTGGCAGGACCTTGAGAGAGCTGTGCATAAAACCAAACAATTGGTGAACTGAAGAGAGGTTGTATTGAAGAGTGGGACAAAATTCCTCTGCAACAATGTGAGAGTCACACAAAAAATGATTTCTTTAGATTATCTAAAGATGGTTGTACAAGCTCTTGGATCATCAAGTGTACTTCAGTTTCACAGGACAGCACAGTCTTATACACAAGACTATATATATGAATTTGCAGCTTGTCTGGAGTACTGCGTTTACTGCTTTCTTTGTAAGCCATGAAAATGTGGTGTTGAGCCCAGATTTGAAATCCAGTGACCCTGAAAGTGAAATGGCAAACCAGAATTGTGCCTTCACTCATTTTATTGTTTACAACTGAGCTTTTCCTACAGTGACGGTTTCCCAGTGTGGAGCGGTGTAGTTCCTGCAGAACTCAGGCAGAGGAGGCCAGAGCACTCAGAAAATATGTGCTGCATCTCAGCAGTATTAACATTTATGATATGTAAAGCTTAAGTGAGGTGTGTGTGTGTGTGTGTGTGTGTGTGTGTGTGTGTGTGTGTTAATATGGTAAATATGTAGCCCAAGGATGACACACATTCATTGTGTAGGAAATTTGCATTTAAATTCTTCATGCCAAGCTTTAAATAAACTCCCTGTTAAAAGCAGATTCAAAGTTGAGCTTCCCAAAATAAGAGAACGTGACGTTTCACTTACCTGGACCATGATTCAGGGATGTGAATAGTTTTGGTTTTATTGCCCAGGCACCGTTACCATGGATCATCTACACTTGTAACCAACAGCAGCCTTTGTTACATGCATATGAAATCAGTCACTGACATTTGTGTGTGCTTGTGTGGTTTCTTCTGTTCTTTTATTTCATGATAAAATAAAACATTTATTTTTGAACCAGCCCTTTAACATGACTCATTTCTTGAAATACAAGGGGAGCCAGAGTATTTTGGGCCTTCTCTGGCCATACACACATGCACGGACAAACCTCAAAGCAGTTTTACAAACGTTACCAGTGCGTGGCGAGGTTGGATGACTTTCTGGCTTATTAGTCATTTCTCTTTAAATCCAACCAGTCAGTGTAACCTGAATCTGTTGGCACAACCAGTGGTAGGTCTTCACCCTCAGCTCTGGTCATAGTTTGTCCTTTTCTTAATGATGCACCATTCAGATCACACACTTGGTTAATTGTCTGCACCTGGCAGGGTTTGGATGTTTTGCTCAAGGGCACTTCAGAAGGGCTCACACATGTGGTTTTGATGCAGTCCTCCAAGAGGAAGGCTGTTCAGTTCAAAATTTAAGGTTCCAGGCTTAGGCTTCCAACCACCAGCAACAGCAAAACGGTGATGCTTGGGGGACTTGGGGGATTGGTACCCTTATCTGTCGATGCTTCCAGTGAAGGTGCTGGAATTCCAGTACCAGCTGTGCTACTCCCACTAAATTCTGTCACAGAGGCACGTTTTGTTGCGGCAGTTGTTGTAGTCTCTGTTACACCTCCAGCATTTGCTTCCAGTGTTCCTCCAAGAGACACTCCATCTTTGGGAGACTGCAGGTCTAAGACATCCTGGTCTTCTGTCTTATACCACTGGCACTGGAAGTCTTTCTTCCAGGTTTCAGCTGGATCCGGTTCAGCTGTCTTAGTGTCTGTGTCCGGCAGATCCGTGGCTTTCGCTGCCTCCACCTGAGACTGATGGCAGAAAATTATGTTATCAGTAACAAACACTACTATATTTACTCTCACAGGAAATATTGCAGTTTTTTGGAGTATTAGTTTACAGTTTTCTGCACTTTAAGAACTACTCAATAGATCAGACAATAGATTTGAAGGCATTTCCAAGTCTCAACCTTTTACTTGATAGCTTTTGACTGAAACTATCAATATGAGACAAACAAAGGAGAGCTAACAAATATTTAAGCAGTGACCAAATCAACAATTTGCTACATTTTTAAAAAGAAGCCGATGCCCAAGCCAGCTCAGCAACGCCTTAAAAACCATGAAGCCAACTGAAAACGATGATGCCAGAATTAATTCCCAGGTTAACTAAGACTCCTTCACAATATCTAATGAAGTAAGGGACACTCTTGAGGAGGTAGATACATCATTGTGAAGGCCCACTCAAGAGACACCTTCACGAATGCACAAACCACTGGTTGCACTCAAGACCAGAAGGCTCAGGTCAGACTTTGCCAGGAACCATTTAAAAGGTTTGCCTATTTCTTCTCCTCCTCCCCCCCCCC
>NW_005187440.1:936019-960112 GCF_000239375.1 Pundamilia nyererei | reverse complement strand
CCGAAGCATGCAGACTCAGATGAAGCTAACAAACCTTGACACCTTCTCCACACTTTTCTCTTCCCAATGATGGAAAGAGAAAAGTGTGGAGAAGGAGAGAAACTGATCAGACAGCGCATCAATAGTGCAAATAGACAATGACCCATAGCATCCTGCAAAATCAACCCAAGAGTTTCTAAAGGCAAAGAAATGGGACATTCTTTAAGCAACAAGTCAGTCAACTGATCTCAAGCCAACAGAGCGTGATTTTCAGCGACGGAGGAATAAACTGAATACAGACAGTCTAAAACAAGCAGCAGTGGAAGATGACTGCAGTAAAATGATAACAGCATCTCAAGGGAGGAATCCCAGCGCTGGGTAATGTACATGGATTTTAGTATTCAGACTCCAACTGATTTTCATCCAAGTGTTAAAAACAATCATTAATATAATATTTAAAATTACATTAGTCTAACCTTTTGATTTAGATCCTCTGAAAATGGGGGCTATACATAAAAACAGCTGTTCTTCATATTAATGAAGTTAATGCAAAATTTTTCGAAAACCCTTGAACTAAAGCTGAAAGTCTACACTTCAATCACGTGTTGATTGTTTGATTTAAAATCCAATGTTATGGTGAGCAGAGGAAAAACTACAAAAAAGCATCATTGCCATTAGGTGTATGCACCTAACCGTGTGTATTGAGTGTTGTGAAATCCTGATCTAGTCATTTACAGAGAAATAACACGGTGTTCCTGCTGTGGAGGATCAGACTCCACTGCATCCACCTCCTTTGCATCTTAGCTGCCGTCTTCTTGTCTGTTGAACACAGAATATCCTCAAGCGGTCAAACTCCCTGCTGTTTTTGTTCCCTCTGACATTAGTTTATATTCCCCCTGATAAAGCATACCTGGTTTACTTTAAATTTTTCTTCTTCAAAATTAGCTTTTATGTTTCCAACTTTTCAAACATGCAGCAGGTTAGGAGCGTGCATCACTGCGTCCCTGTAAACTACAGTAAGCAGACTTTGTGAATCAGTTGTAGAAATCTAGGTTTTATTATATAGCCTCTGGTACCACAATGTGTTTGTCAGCTTTCTCCACAAACATGATTTCACTGCGACTACTACATAGTTCATTCCTGACATGCAGGAAGCTGAAGTTTAAATGGCTTTAAATAGTATTTTCTCACCTTTTCAGCCACTCTGGATGGAGGTGGGAGATGGAGATAGGCAGAGCTTTCTGGATTTTGACGGACACATCTACCTCTTCCTTGACAAAGGGAGGCTGAGCAGAGTCGAGCTGCTGTGGTAACATTGATGGAGTAGGGTCCCAGGACCTTACGGACAAACTCAGCCAGTTCCTGGCACTCTCTCTGGAAAAAGAGAGGCAGTTTGATGTAAACAGGAAAATGGACGAAACTCTCTGAAAGTTTCCTTTATGAAGTTAAGCATTATAGCAGACCACAAAAGTTGAAATGCAAACATAAAAATATATGGGAGGTGAGGAGACCAGTTGCCGGAGAGGAATGTTGTCTTATTCGTGTCTGATTTAGGGTTGTAGCTCCCATCACTAATGCACCCCCATACTTTGATATACCTTTATCAGTCCCACATTAGTCTTCCAGCCAACCCAGGTGGCCTTGCATAGAATGGGAAGAACAGTCTAAACACAGTCCATTATCAGGGTGTTGTTGTTCAGCTCCAGCCTTGAGACCGCAGCTGAAGTGATGGTGGTTTTTACGTTAGTGCGAACAGCTCATGAATTTCAAAGCTGTTCTAACAGTCCGACACTGGTCTCTCAATCTCCCGTTGGAGATCCGCGAACTTCTCCATGATGTTATCAAACTTACACTCCGTGATGTTGTCATTCTTGTGCTCAAAGAGCCGATTCTGAGAACTCACGACTGCAGTGAGCTTCTCCAAGATGTCATCCAATTTGCGCTCGGAGGTGTTATTCCGAGCGAGCCCCTCCAAGATGTAATCCAGTTTGCACTCAGAGGTCTTATTCTGAGTATTCACGGCAGCCGTAAGCTTCTCCAAGATCTTATCTCTGCTGACTCAATGAGCCCATTTTGAGAAACTCACGCCTCGTCCCATCGTTTCAGTCCCAGCGGGCAGTCTTGTGGGGGTTTGAACAGCCGGTTCCGCTCTCTTAATTCTTCGATAAGTCAGGGCCAAGCCAGCTCCGATCAGCAAGAACCTTGTTATCATGGTTCCGAATAGGTAGATATCTTCAGCACTCAGGCTCACCCAAGCCCAAACTTCTCATTGAGAAAGGGGTGTCAATTGCATTCAGGGACCAGTTGATCAAATCCATAATTCTCTTGTAGGTTTTAGAGAACGGACTGTGAGAGAGTGTCCCAGGGAAAAGTAATACAAAAAATACGAGACTAGACAAGGACATAAGAGGCTAAGCAGGGAAGCTAAGGGAGGGGAGGAGAGGAGAAAAGTGCGACCGCCTTCGTCAAGAGCAAGAGCAGAATTTTGATACCATCAGGGATGCAGGCTTTTGAACTGAGTGCTGATCACAAGTTGAATTGTTCTGCTTATTTTCATTCCCGAGGACAGAAGCCATTTTTTCTACACAGATTTTCGATTCCTCTGACCACAGAAGAGTTTTTCACTTTCCCTCAGTCCATTTTAAATGAGCTTTGGCCCGGAGAGGATATGTGGATTGTGCTCACATATCTCTTTAACCTGGATTTGTAGATGGCAGGGTGAGCTGTGTTCACGGACGATGATTTCTGGAAGTGTTCTTGAGCCCATGCGCTGATTTCCATGACAGAATCGAGCCTGTTTGTAATTCAGGGTTGTGTGAGGGCCCAAATATTATGACCATCCAGTACTGATGTTTGGTCTTGTCCCTTCCACCCACACATTTCTCAAAGTTTTTGGACTCTTTTTGATGATATTATGTACTGTAGATGATTCGATACTAAAAGTCTTCACAGTTTTATGCTGTGGAATGTTTTCCACCTCTCTAAGACCTAAGATGCTCTTTTTATACCCAATCACGTTACTGACCTGTGGCCAGTTTACCTAATTAACCTAATGTTTCCCTTTTCTAGACGTTTGCTGCCCTCACCCCTGCCATCACATTTAAACTGAGCCAATGTTTTTTTCTTTTTAAATTTCCACAGTTTGACATATTTTTATGTTCTACTGAAGTAAAATATGGGTTTATGAAATTTGCAAATCACTGTTTTCTGTTTATTTATATTTCACACCGTGTCCCACATTTTTCAGAAGTAATGAGGGTGCAGAGCATGCTGTGGTCTTTATGCACAGTGTGTACCTCTGTTTTAATCTCACTTCTCTCCCACACGACAACTCCTGCTGTTCCCATGGCAGCACTTTCTCCTACGCTGCTGACCAGATCAGCCTGTAACAAAAAGACGAAGAAAATGTGCAATAAATTAAGCCATGAAAGGTCAATACAATGGCTTTGTAATATTCAGTGTATATTACAGTGGAACTATCTGTTTATTAAGCCATGAATCATAATCCCATAAGGAAGCTGTGAAGCAACAGAAAAACACATTTTCTGAGATTACATTTTAAACTGGAATATGTCACTGGAATTAACTTCTGCACTTCATCTGTTTATGTTTTGCTTGACTATTTAAGTAAAATATGTTTGCTGTGCACTATAAGTGTATATCATTGTATCTTATGTCTTACCTGTGATAAAAAAGTGTTAGTTGAGGCATAAACACTCTTAACAAGAGGAAATACTGGAAGGTCAAACTCTGCCCCGCTTGCAGAAGATATTCGTAGTGCTTCCTTTATTTGACTGGATAAAAAAAGTCTGGCTCCAGGTGTCCCACTCTATAAAAAAGCAAACATAATGCACACACTTTTAACAGAAATAAACGGTGTCATCTTGTGGTGATCAAAGCTCCTTTTCCAGGTTTCTTCTTGACATGGACATGTGTTTACTGTGCAGCGTTTTAGAATTGAAACTGGTTGGTCTTTGTCAAATCAAAAACACTCAGGTTTTTTTGGCTCTTCTCGGTACTGTATCTCTGAGCTCACAGAGATGTTGGCATGCATTAACTCTGACAGGTAAAAGGTTTCAAACCAGACGTGACCTTCTTCTTTTTTTGGTTTTACACTAGGAGCTGCCTTTCTACAGTCGGGTAGATTTTGACAGCCCAAGAAGTGAAACTGAGCTGGAGAACAGTTTTTGGGACTTGTTCTCTTCTCCCTAGTTTTCCCTCTGCTTGTCTGACAGACAAGCTGAAGTACACATGACAGTGATTAGGTTTTCAGTGCTCCCTAAACACAATGTTTTCTATTATCATAGTTTTATCATACAAATAAAGGTGGGTCATAATAGCAATACATAATAGCAATTACAAGCAAATAAAACTGTTCACTTAAAACATACACGTGGAAAAGTTACTGACCTGCAGCTTCTCCAGGGTGAGGAGAGGGTAGAGGGCAGAGCTTCGTTTCCATAGCCATGAAAGCTCATCATTAAGAGCCATCTCTGCAGGGGGGCACTGGCCGGTGTAATTGGCTAACATGGTTTGAGTTGGGTCGCTATTGTAGCAGCTAGGGTAAGGGGAAAAGCCCCATAATGCTTTGGGTCTTAACTTTTTGACCTCCCGTAGCGTCTCCATCATTACTGACTGGGCTGCTGCCTCGAAGTCCACCTGTGAAAACATGAGCAGATCTTTATGTCTTTTAAGGGGAAATTTCTGGTGGTCCAAAAAGACTTTGGGCACGTCATCATCCCGACACATTTTATTTGATGATAAACAACAAAATACAACACAAGATGACAGAAATGTACAAGCAGGTCTTATCAGCTCAATGAACAGGACTTCTTGGCAGTATCAGCAGTATTTTTTTTTGACACTTTGTTACTAGTAGTCTTTTACAAAAGCACATAATTTATTTCCATTTTCTTAGTTGTATCTATGAAAAATGCCAAATATAACACAGTTTGAGAGACATGAAGTTGTACTTTTGCACCAGCAAGGTGATTCCTAAACTGTTATTGGAATAAAACTTGGTATATGTTAGCCTTGTGTGCAGTGTGTCCTTAACACATTTGAGGATTTGGGGTTTGGTTTTTTTTAGCCACACAGTATCATCTAGACAGCATCTAATTGGCACCAGTTTATTTTTGAGTGTGATAATGATTCCAAACACACTGCCAATACAGTAAAAGCTTGGATGGATAGAAAAGCACACAATGGAACACTACAGTTGATAGACTAGCCTCCCCAGAAGAAGCCAACCCATATGGAAAAGAAATAGCAAAAGCATATATGATTTACTCATGAAAGTGGCCACTTTCTCATTACTTTCATATATTTTTTTAGTAAGTATACAAAACATACAAGTTTCATTATATAATTTTTCAAGGGATCTTATATGTGTTTTCACTCTTGTATGCTTTTCATACAAGTTTCATACAAGACAGATAAAAACTTTATAAGATTTATATATATCTTTTCCATATGGGAATGCACTGATAAACACAACTCATCTGTGACACATTTCTTTGCAATAGGGGATTCGACACAGCTGGTTGCTTATATTCCTGTGTAAAAGCTTGGTCACTGAGCGCCTCTGTCATTTTGCAATTTAAATTACTTTCCTGCAGCAACTATGAATTTCTGAATTTCTGTTTCAAATCTATGAGGTTCTGTCTGGACTGAATGCAAGTAGTTAATGTAAATTTCTGTTTAATATGAATTTCTTTGTATGTACATTGTAGTTTTGGTTGTGCTGCAGTTACCAGCCACTGTTTACCCAGTAGAACTATAATGTTACAGGAAGAGACCTACAACAGATCAAAATCAATATATATTTTTTAAATACATTACCTTAAAATAATTTATTAAGAGTTTACTACAAATAGTTGATACTATAATTTGATTGACATTTTATTAGCAATATTCTCTGCCTTTACTAAAATGCCTCTTACCATGCTGGCCTTGATAGTACACCAAATACATCTGAAATCTCTTTAGCAGTTTTATTACATAAATACAACTGCTTAGAGTTGCTAAGTGTGAATATGTGGTTAAAATATCTTATTTACACATATTGATGTTCACACAAATTGTCTAAATTAATGCAAGTTGTGTATTTTCTAAGGCCACGCTGAGGTTTAAATGATAATCTCTCTGCTACAAAATGATGCCAAGTGAGTCATCACATAAAATACACTCACGAGATAAGTACCAAATTTTCAGTCTGACTTTATTCTACATTTTCCTTCCTCACATTTCCTCGTTGTCTTTCTCTTTATAGTTTATTACACTGTTACTTTAAAATCTTGCCTGCTTAATGATGCAACTTTGGTGTGATAACCAAAAGCAAAATAGACCATAGTGGAGCTTTTAGTAGCAGTATTTCTTTTGAATTTTTCATCAAACATTTTTTCTTAAAACAAAGTTGGCTTCTTCCCAGTTTGCCCTGAACTTTAAAATGAACTCATCTTAGCATTTTTACCTTTTCACCATCTTTTCTTCTTGCCATAGTGGCTCTTTATTTCTACCACCTTGGACTTTCCTTACCTTTGACCACTTCTCCACTTCTGCAGGGGTCCAGTTAGGAAAAAAACCCTTGAGCAGTTTCTTTGATGCCTCCACATATAACGCTTGCTTCTCTCGACTCCGTGACCACTGAGGGACCCACTCACCCCAACGCAGTACCCCCAGACCAAGGTACCTTGGGGCAGGTAGAGCTTCCTCTAAGTCCTGCTTCATCTTCTGGAGGTGAGTTTCCAGCCGTGTGTGCTGTGGTAGTCCCCCATTTATTGGCGTGTCTATATCTACAAAGTAAGGGTAGTTCCCCAATGTATCTTCATAAAAGACAGCTACACGGCTGTCCCGTTCCATCCCGAAAGAGCCGGGATCTGGCCGACCAGAGCAGGAAGAATCAGGGATACCCCAGAAGATAATAAAAGGCTGTCCAGACAGGAGAGGGGGGAAGGCTGGCCGCGGTGGAGCAGCTGTACAGATGCCAGCAAAGGCAGCAATCATGAGGAAAAAGAGAGCTGATAAAGAAGCAGAGTGAGTTCTGAGATGGTAAAGTTTCAGTTTTGGTTTTGGCTGTGGGTCTTGATGAGACCGAGGCTCAGTCCACGCCATTGAAGCAGTTCCCTCTCAGGTTCTCGTCTCCTTGAGCCCCTCACAGCGAATCATGTTGCTGGAAAACACAAAGCAGGAGTTAAACTTTATTCTATAAAGAGATGCAGTTGCTAAACAATGTCACCATCAAGTTGTATGCAGCAAGTGATGAACAAGTTATTTGTTGTCAGTTAGTTGTTGAAGGTCATTTGAGCTCATTAGAGCAACTTCAAACACTAAGAATCGTCACTGGGGAATAACCTGTCCGAGATATCTGTGGATCTTAAACATGTATGTAAACATTCGAATTGGCTTTCCACTTGTTTGATGATGCCCTCATGGTGCACTTTACACATCTGCTTGAGCTCAAGAATACTCACCACATGTTGGTGAGAGACACTAAACATAACTTCTATTTTACAAGGAGAGTCCAGAAGGAAAGAAACCCACCACCCATGACCAGATGTGCTCATTGACACTGCATCTTCTCAGGACTGTAACTGGCTTGATGGCCATCTTTTTTTGCAGTTGTGTTCATTTTGTTGCAACAGTTAGGATGGGAAACTTTGATCTTATTTGTTAATACATAAGCTTTGCTGATTGCATTTAATAACCAGTACTGATTATTATCAGTCAGAAATGCTGAAAAGGCTTTTTAAGGTCTAAATGGTAAAATTTAGATTTCATGTATCAGTCACATTGTACAAAACCCGCTCTTCTTCTTTTACACTGACAAAATGCCCAATGACTAACAGCACAGTAAAATACATTGTTTCATAGATACATTTTCTGGGTTGCAGGGTTTCAAGCAGTCCAAGCAGAGATGTCTAGATGTCCCTCTCCTTTTCCACCTACTCCATTTTGACTGGAACGACAACGAGGAGTTTGCATAATCATGTCTCCCGGCTCTGCCTTGGGGATTCCTGCCAGTAGGATTCCCAAAAAACACACACACTAAGGAGGTGTTCAGGAAGCATCTTAATCAGATGTCTGGACCACCTCAGCTGCCTACTATTGGTTTGAGTCCCCGTGAATGACTGAGCTTCTCACCCTACCTCCAAGGGAGACCCAGGAAGAACCTCGTTTTCACCGGTTGTGTCTGTATTATATTGGTCACTACCCAGAGCTGTCGTTCATTGGTGTGGAAAGGAACGTATAGGTCAACCAGTAAATGGATAACTTCGCTTCACATTCAGTTCCTTCCAGTACAGCACTGCTGCAGACGTTGCACCAATCTGTTATCAGTCTCCCACAACCTTCTTTACTCCCATGTGAACAACACCCCAAGGTACTACTCCTCCACTCGGGCCAGCAACTCAATCAACCCAGAGGGGGGACTCCACCTTTTTCTGGCTGAGATCCATGGCCTCTGACTTGGAAGTGCTAATTCTCATCTCAGCTGCAAACCACCCCAGTGCAAGCTGGAGGTCACGGCTTGCTGGAGCCCTCAAAAACCATTGCAACAAGCAGGCACAAAATCCTGAGACCAACAGGTCACATCTGTAACCCACTGTTGCTCTCAGAAAGAGACCTCAATCAAACCCATAGCCTCTTTTGATATTTCTACTGCAAGCTTAATACAGCTCTTTTTGATTGATCTGATTAACCCCCTGAAATCCTGAAGGTGCACAACACACAAACACACATGGCACCAGTGGTTTACGCTGAGTAGTTGAGAATCTTGTTAGGTTACAAGAGTGTTTGGTTCTGAGAGAGTAGATAAGAAGTTTCAAATATTTATTTCACCCTTAAATTCATTGATGCTATAAACACTTTTAAATAGTTTTGCTATCTTTAACATGGAGTAAAATACTTTTTTTTTTTCATTTTTAACACTCTTTTCCTTAAAGTAACTTTATGAGTCACATTTTAATTTCTATTCAGTGTGACCACTGTGTGACTCACTCGGCTAATTTGGATCATAATGAAGTGCTAATATATGCACCAAATTATCCCGTCAGTTCAGATAGCTAGAGAAAACTGAGGGGGAAAATAGGAGAAAATTCAAGTCTAGTTAGTGTAGGACCACATTTTGTTTGCATATGTTTGCCTCTCAGCCTTTAAAGATTTTTTTTTTTATTGTGGGACGCTTTATTGTTTTAGATTAACACAATTCAAAGCGGCACAAGAGGTACTGCTTTTGCTTCCTGCCAGTGAATGTGCATGAAGTTTTGGATTGTTTGAGTAATTACTATAAGAATATAGTGATTAAAAGTCTAAACTGGGGTGAGTGAGTGGCTTGCTCAGGAATAATGAACTATGAATGCCTGGGTATCCTTTTACATTTCTGTAGAAAAGGAGGGGAGAGCAAGATCTCTTGCAGCTTCTTGTTAAAACAAAAACAAAACACACACACACAAACTAGAAAATAGAGAACTGTCCATGGAAACAATTGTCCAATTGGGAGGGAGAGACACTGTTGTTGTACTCTGAAGGAGTGTTGTTCAGCAGGCAGCGCAAGATATGAGCTAATAAGAACTGAAAACAGCACTTGTGTTGCTTTTTTGTGTAGGCAGAAAAACTGATAATGGAGGGAGACTCTGCATTGCTAAAAGTGGCAGAGGAATACTTCTGCTGTGACACCATAGCATCATTATCTGTGTGAACTGACACAGATATGCACCAAGATCTGCTCACGATATAAATACAAAATATAAATTTTTAATGGGGGTAAAGATGCCAGGCAAACTGTCTATTAAATTGGTAGCATGCAGAGATATGTGACTTTAGACAATATCACTGCATCTGTGCCCTAGCATAAGGAGTGGATATATTACACGTTGTTTTTGGGGTTTTTTTTGACATTTTAAATCATCAAATTTTTGCCTCCAAACCTTCGTCTTGGACCAGGACCGACATGCCAGCGGTGGATTTGTCTGTGAATCTATGTCCACTCAGTAGGTAGAGACTTCACACAAGGTAGCCATACCCTAAAGCGTACCCTGCTTTATGGTCAATTTTACTATAAATTGGAGTAAATTTTACTAAATTAAAATGATGCTATGTTCAACAAGATTTGAGGCTGTTACAGTATTAAATAAATTAAGAAGTGGAGCCATTTTTTCCTCATAGATTTCTTGGAGCCAGGGGTTTCTTACACATTAGCACATTAGCACACTCATCACACCAAGAAGCAGTGTTCATCTTTTATATACAGTGCATATATACAGAGCATTGGGCATGGATACTGGGAACTTGAGATTTCCAATACTGGAACTGTTTGTCTGTGGAAACCCATGCTATAAAGTTTTTGTATGATGTTAATGCCAAAGGACATGAGCGATGCAGTTATTGAGTCAGCAGAGCACTCGTGACTTTTATGCATTATGCACCTCAGCACTCAGTGACCCCCACACTTTACATGGACCCTCACTTTGTGGGTGACTTACTGTAATTCCTAAATGCCTCTAATTTGCAATAATACCACTTACAGTTGATTATGGAATATCTAGTAGCACTTAGGAACAAACCATTACTACACAAATGTTCGTAAAGACAGACTGCATGGCTAGATGATTTTTATAAACCTGTTGCCATGAGACTGAAAGCACATGAATTCAAGAATTAGGACATGTGGCCCAATACCTTTTGTCCATTTAGTGCATGTCTCTGCAGAATTGTTTTCTTTTTATGCATTTATGCTGATCCTACTGAGATACGGCACCTCTTCTGCCAGAGGTTGTGGTCAAGGTAGGGAGAAAACCATTTATCCAGTGGAGCTCTTGGAATAAAAGAAAAATATTGTTTGGTCTTTAGGAGCAGTGAATTGTACTGGTACACAGTAACATGTTCTGGCAGCTGTACAGTTTAAAAACTGCAAAGCAACCTGACAGACTGTGTGCACATAAATAATAACGAATAGGGCTAATCTTTCTAATCTTAAAAGTACGACGGCTCTTAAACAAACATAAAAGCCTTCAGGAGCCCATTAGTATGTATAACAAAGGTAAGCGTGTCATCTAGCTGGATGTTAGGCCTTTTGTAAGAGGTAATCCTCTCGAAACGAGTGCCATCCTTTTACAGTTTAAATCTAAATTAACAAGAGAAATCTGCAATAACTTAAAGGAAGTTTGTCAGTTTTACTTCACTTTATCAAATTGTGTCCAATTCCTCTGTGTTAACAAGGGCTTGTTGCATTCTTGTGCTTTCCAGACGTTATCTTTTTTTTTTTTTGTTCACCAGGTGCTTGTCACATTTTGGTGAAAAATGTTCTAACAATTGCTTGTTAGCAGTGGCAACTCTTCTCGGGAGCACAGATAGCTGCATACTCTCTAACAAGCCATTAAAAAGGGAAATGTCCCACTATTTGAGTGCCTGCTGGGGACTAAGTAGAATTTTAAATGCCACCAGCTTCCCGCAACATTTAATATGCTGCTTGCAAATAAATGCATAAGGATGTCACAGCATCCACTGCCCTCAATACTTCTATACATCTGGTGGTTTTAATTGTCGATACATTTGATCGACTTAGCCAATAAGAAACGTGAAATTAACATAACCTGTCCGTCAGGTAATGTCTGCACACACCCCCGTTTGAACAAATAACACAAAGTACAGTGTTTGCACAGCTATGATAGAAAGCTACACTATATGCATTTGTGAAAAACATAGAAAACACTAATGTATTTTTAAACAGCAACTTAACATCTTATCCCATCTCAGATGAGACAGTTTCGAGAACATTTCCTGCTTAACTGTCTCAGATTTGCATAAAAATGTAATGTTGATAAATGTTAACATTTATAAAGATTGCTGTGGAATTTTAGATTCACATCAAATTATTTTAAAGATTCAAGCCTTCCTCTGCGCATTGAAATCGGAGAGTGAATGTGAATATCTCAAAAACGTGTTAAAGCCTGAACATTTCAGCTATCTTTCTTATCATCAAAATGAATCAATGCCTTCCTGATTAAAAAAAATAAAAAAAATAAAAAATCCAGCACTCAAAGTCACATACAATACTTGAGCATACATAATTAAAGTGGCATTTGTGACAAACTTGTAATGATATATAAAGAAATTACACAATACTGTAAAATAAAGCTTATAGAATACTTTCGTTGTGACAAAAAAGAAGAAAATGCCATTTTCATTCAACTTTCAAGATGGTCATTCCATCGTGAACCATCGAATTTTTTAAATGTTTTTTGTTAAACCATCTTTGATTTCCCTTTTTATGATCCAAGGTTTGGACAGTTTCACAGAAATCGTTACGGCCGAGCAGAAGGCTTGGTTAACTTCAGACAGAATGAATCATTTATATGAATTCATCATATTCCTGCTTTAGTACAAGGTATTCAAGTCATTTCATTGATTTAATGTAAACTTAACTGCGTGGCCAAAAAATTAAAAAAAAATAGAAATCACCACTTGGATTTGAGATGAATAAGTTGGCTGGCTACAGATCATTTAACCCTAAGTGATGCGGTAAACAAGAATCATGTTGGAAAACATACCAAGGGATTGGACCTTAACAGCTGTGTTGCCTTAAGAAAACCACTTATCAGTCAGTGTGGTAGGACTTGACTTAAGCAGTCAAAGAAGTGCAGGAGACTGATGCTGTCCAGTGTGGCAAGTGATTTATTCACCATTTTGTGACCCAAACAATATTTACAAAGAAACAAATAAGAAACTCAACTCTATAATTAACTCAGTTCAAATAAACATAACTGAACTTAAATCAAGGGAAATTAAGGTCAAACTGCACACAGCTACACTGACCTGGTCCTCTCTCCTCAAACACCTGAGTTCTGCTTAAATAGTCCACTTAACCAAACGATTTCTCCTCTGGACTATTCCATTCAGTAGGTAAGATGAACATAATGATATTCAAACCTCCACTACTACTCTTTACTTGCAACATAAACTTTATGGTGTAATCAATACATATTACAACAATAAGTCTATTTCTCCATAAACACTCTAAAATCAACTTTATGAAATTACAAGAATTCTTCCCCTTCTGCACTTGGTCTCTTCCTGTGACCTCAGATTAACCCAGAAGCTGTAAAGCAGGAAGTAAAACTACATTTCCTCCTTTTGTTTCTGGAAGACAGGTAGGTAAGTTTAAACAATACAAATTAACAGTTGAAGTAAATAACAACTTAACAAACTCGTAGAAATTGATTTAAACCAAGATGTTATATTATATAATCTGTAAAAGTGCAAAACATAAACATGTTTGCCTATTGCAGATTACATGTGAAATATGGTTAAATCAAAACAAGAATGTTAACTAAGAATATGGACAAATGGTGTTCTCACCCACTTTTGTCACAGTCAGCTGGATTTGATAGGGTGCAACGGGAAAAGGTGATGTGGTCTGAGGAGTCCAGATTTTTCCTGTTCCAGTCTAGCTTCAGCAACAATATATGCTCAAAAAGTAAGTTGGCTGATTCTGAATACCGATTCTTCAGGTGTGTCCATCAGTGGATTTTTGCTCTCCTGATGGCTTCTGCATGATCCAAGATGACAATAGCTGAATTCATTAGTCTCAAATTGCAAAAGAGTGCTTTAGGAGCATGAATCATCATGGTCTGGCCACCCAGAATCCAGATCTTAATCCCATTAAAAGTCTTTGGGATGTACTGGAGAAGACTTTACTCTGTGTTTTTGATGCATCTTAGCTTCTAACTGCAGACACCTATAGTAAAATTTGCTAGAACCTCATATATTCCAAATATTTTCATAACAATTTGTGGGGTGCACTCTAAAATACAACCAAAGGTCTTTTAAAAGATGTGTCAGTGGTAAAAAGTGAAAGCATTTGCATTAAGTGATGTAATGTATATTTTACAGAATGAACTCCCAATCACATGTTATTGTTTCAAGGTATTTTAGTATTACAACGCTGGTCTCTAATTTATTTATTTATTTTTACCATAACCATAATCCCATAATACTCTATATAATCCTGTCTGTCTGCTAGTAGTGAGTGGTAAATGTGTTATCCAGCTAATCTGTCGTCAATAAGCCTTTGTTTATGTTAACTCTTCTGCTGTCTGGGATCCTGAACCCTCCACCTCTACAAGCAAGTAAAGGGCACTGCAGCTGTAAGGGTTACATGTCCTGTTTGCCCCCAATGTGTCAGCTTTATATTACACAAAAGATTTGCACAGGAAAAAAAAAAGAAAATTAATGCTTTGTGTGTATGGGAGATTGATTTCCCTTTAGTTGATAGTTATAGTTTACTTACACTGCTGTTTATTCATAAAAAGTTTCCTTTCTTTACTGGGTCTTTCAGCCACAATGGAGTTAATGAATTTATTATAAATCCATCATTTTCAGTGATTTTCTGATGTGTTTCTTGAGATTTTTTGATCTCACACTTCATTTGTCTGCTCGTGTCCCGTGAAAGCTATCATGCTGTGCCAATCACACAAGGAAATCTGTTATTTTTACCTGCTGAGACTGAGATTTGATCTTGTCATCATCAAATAGGTAAAAAAAAAAATACAATTAAAAAAATGCACTTAATGAATAAACAATCCATTAGAGCAAGACATAACAGCATAAAATATTAAATTTAGATTTCATTAGAAAGCCTGGCAACTGTAACTTGTTATCTATCTTTGGTACTGACTACTTCAAGTTGGCTACAGTTCAGTACAACAGACTGTCTGCATATTAGAAACTTGCTGTCCTTTTTACCTTTAATTTGTGGCTGCACTGTCCAGTCTGTCCTGGTGTGCTTTTGCTCAATGAAGACAAATACTGATATTAGTCAATACGGACAGGAAATCAGCCAAAACCACAGTAACAATTAAAAAACCCATTCATATGAAGCACTCAATTATTTATATGATGATAGTAATGACACACGTTGGGCAGGAAATCTAAAGGGTTAGAGCAGAGGTGGGCGATATATTTCCCCATGGGGCCACATGACAACCTGTGGCCCCTGGTGGGTGGGCACAGGTTGTCATGTTGTGGAAAGCCGCACTAATAAGCTGAACTCAATTCTGCTCAATACTAATTTGGTCTCTTTCTAAGCTTATGGATCCGGACTTCCACATTAGAGGTTAGAGAGTAGGAAACGACCTCAAGAAGGTGACACGCAATCTCTGAAGGTGAGCATTTTCCCCACTTATTATTAACCACGGATGTTGCCTAACGGTAGCCACTTAGTGTGGGGACTCACTCTAATGTGAGTCCTTCCTGGTAGATGCGAAACATTCAGAATGATTGCCGCTTTTGTTGGTGTCGTTGAGAGGCAGCTTGTTTGTGCGTACAAAAAATACAATTTGTATTCTAAAGGTCAAGTCACTTTTATTTACATTTATTTAAAACAGCAGAAGGTGACCCAAAGATGCATTGGCATTCCTGGTGTCCAAACCCCCAAAAGACAAATGGTGTTCTTTTGTGTTTACTCAGGTTTACCTCTGTTACTTATAACATGTATTCGCTTGGAGCTCAAGGTGCTTTATTATGCACTAAAAACAAACAAACAAAAACCTTTAAATTAATACATTTTTTATAAGTTTAACAGCTAGTCAAGAATTGCCTGAACTAATGACTACCGACTGAGAAGGCTTTTGTTCAGGAGTCATGCTACTTATTATTGCAATACAACACTCAAAATAAGAAAAAGATTTTAGAAAAGATTGTTATGCACTTAATGTTCCTCAAAACACCTTTTTTTATTTTATAGCAATATCTATATATTTTCATAGAAAAAAAACGAGATTTCATATTACACATCCGTTGCCCTTATTATTATAGTTATGGAAATGCAAACTGTCTAATGCAGTTCTGAATTTTTAGACATGCACTACAGGGGCACAATATCAAATAGTAATGTATAGAGTCATATATATATATATATATATGTTTGTTATATACAATAACAAAGCACACACATGAATCACACACGTTGGATATAAAAAAATAAAAATAAGATTAATGAAAACTTTAACATAGTTACTAATCAGCTATCAGGATATTTATTGTTAAAATACTCTGTAACAATTGAAAGTTCCCCAGTGACGACCTTGTACATCGTTAAATTGTATCAGTATTTACCAGCGTGACTACTGATATGCAGCATTCAATTATGGGTCTCTAAATAAAACTTTTGATATTCAAATACGTTAATAAATGCCCAAATCTGCTCCTGGCTGTTTACAGTATTATAAACCTTTAATACATTTTTTGTGCTTACATATTTGTCATATTTGTTGAAAGACTTTTAAACGACATCACAGAAGTTTTTTTTCAATGTAACAGTGATGGCTACTCTACATTTATTCAAAGTTCTAGTGTGTAAAATGACAAAATATTATGCACATTATCGTGGATTCTCTAAATGAATGGCATGTAACTCAGGTCTGCAGATTTTGTTTAAAAAAAAATGTAAAAAATTTCTACAAAGACACTACTGCGGTGAAACCAACTACTGCTAAACTACATGTAACTTTTTACCTGATACCATCAACTTGTTGATATGGTAACTTGAGGCTAAAACATTGTTGCCCGCACCTCAAATACATGCTTTTGCTAAATGTATTTGCATTTTGGTTTAAATCATTCTTTTTTTTATGTTAAATAAATAAACTTACCAAAGAAACTTACCAAGACCAACATTGTTCCCGTGTCCTCACACACTGGACAATGTGAGAGTTTCTTCTTCCTGCACTAAAATGTTTGATTCCTCCGTCTTCAGTTTTACTCCTTAACCTCCCATAGAGAAAAAACACGGAATCCCGCTGGATTTGCGATGGCATGGATGAGCTGTGCATTTATAACATGCAGCAAAAAAGTCTGACATCCAGAAGGGAGAGAGCGAGGAAGGGAGCAAAATTACAAAATTTCACAGCAAATCTGAAAGGAGAGAGACTATGTATCAGGATGAGGAAATAGAGGGTTGGAAAATCTAACAGAAAGGAAAAAAGAAAATAAAAGTGTTAAAAAAATTCAGAAAGAGAGGCTAGACATTGACGGTGCGTTCGCCAGATAGAAAGATGCGTGGGCAGGAGTGTGTGTGTGAATGTGTGTGTGTGTGCGTGCATGTTTGACCTCGCCTTCACAGCCAACTTAAGCTTCCTTACTAAAAGTAAGCGGGGTCAGTGGCGTCCATGTCGACTCACATGACCAGTGACACCGACTGTAATCCCATAATCCCCTGCTCTACCGCTGCTGCTCTTGGCTGAATAAACACCCATGCTGTGGAGGATCACACCTGTCTTCCGTCTTTTCGTCCTCCCTCTTCATCCTTCCTATCTTCTCCTCTTCCTCTTCCCCTCAGTCACCTTTCGTCCTCTAACCTACCCTAAACACAATTTGTTTTGTTTAACTTCCTTTTAACTTCCCCTCTCCTCCTTTAGCCATCCCTCTGCTCCAACTCGCTACCTCCCACCAAAATCCCTCTCTCCCTAATCTTGATTCTTCCACGTTTGACTCTGTTGTTCTATGCTTACCTCTGTTGATCCCTGTTTATCTAGGGTTCACAGGGAGACACCAGCTTTGTCTGGCTTGGTGTGATGCAGAAATAAACTACTGTATCCTCTTTCTCTATGTTTCTTCCTGTGCTCACGTGTGAAACGATGAGCAGAAAGTAGATAAACATCATTCAAGTACCCAAGGTGGGCAGGTATGTACAGACCCTGTCAACAACATTAATCCTCGACTGATAGTAGCAGCGTGATTATATGAACGCATATGAAAAGCCACTTTTAATCTAACTTGGGATAAATCATGCATCAGTGGACCGTCTTGTATTTGAGGCTGATTACATTTAAATGAAAAAACTGTGCATTTATATCCTCCAATTTTCCACATTCGTTCCTTTGTTTAGTCCTCTCTCCATCATCTTTTTCTTCATTGTCTTTTTTCTTTTTCCATTTTATCGCTTATATGTTTCTATCCCAACCCTTTATTTAGGCGCCATACCTTTCACATTCCATTTCTCTCTTTTTAGCTCCCTGTCATTTTTTTCCATTAGGGCTGTCACTGCACATAATAGCTAATAACCTGGTCAAAGAATACCACCTGTTCTCTCGTACTCCTTCTGTAAATTGCGCTTTCTTCTTGCTGTTGGTCTATAGATTTGTGTAGTGCCAGGCTCTGTTTCTTTTCATGCTGCACAAAGCGTTCTTAGAATATTTGAAACTTCCTTTTGCAATTCTTTTAGTTGCTTCATTTCATCCTCCCCTGCTCCTAATTTACCTCTCTTTGTTTATTTGTATAGGATAGTAATTGGTAGCCCTTAAATATTAGGTCTTAGTTTGGCTGGGTAAGCCAATATGGATAATTCAACTATAAAATTATTGGATTAGTAGGGAATTCTTCAACCGTTTAAATGTCTTTTAGTTGTTATTATTATATAATTCATACAATTTAAATGCAACTCCATTTATGATGAACACATTCTAAACATATCAATAATTTACCACTGAGTTACAACTCTGAAAATACCATATATCGAATAATCTTTTATGTATGAGCGTTCATTCTGCATCTTGATTGTGAAGGCGTACTTTTGTGGAGTTCAGTGCATTGCTTACAGCATCTGATACATAGCTGCTCCTACATCTTATAACCTCTTTTGGTAATTCCCACTGAGGCCTTCTGCACTAAAAATTCCCGCATCGCGCTGTGGGGAGCTAAGGATAAAAGCATCCACCACATGCCATGCTGTGTATCTTTATCTCAGTATCTGCGCTGTATCTGTGTCACGTGCTTCTGACTTTCTCAGTTCTCCGGTTGTTGTATCTCTTCTGCATGCTTCTGAGGTTTTGTTCCATTCCAGTCCTGATAGATCACATAAATCTCTGTGTTCATAGGGATGCTGTTGTCAATGCTAATTTTTTTTATTTATTAATAACCTGAATAAAACACTTGAAAATACACATACATACTCACATCTATACTTTTTTTCATTTAAAAAAAATATTATAACACATGAGGTAATGACCCCAAAGCTAAATGCATGCTGGGAAATGGTAGCTATCACAGCAGCATGTTAGCTACCTAATATTTGTGCTATATTCATCATACCTTTCGTGAATTTCAGTAGCTTGCCTCTTTTTGGACACACTACTTAGCTCGAAATAAGTCACTTCCTCATTTGAGAAGAAATAATAAATTAATGTTAAAAATACACCTGAAAAACTGAAGATTTTTTTTTAATATATTTTAAAACATAAACTTGTGCTCCTCAGACTTTCACTGTGTAACAGAGAACCAGTGGCCTGAGGGTCATTTTTACCTGCTGATTCAAATGGATCATCTTCTTTCGCTGCACGGTGTGTGCCAAAGGCGCAAGCTGCATTCGCACAATCTCTATCTCGGCAAGACATGCAGCATCTCCTTACTTCTCCGTCAATAGTATTTTAATTTTATGGTAAAATTCACTGTCAGAGGAAAATGAAAAGAGAAACACTGCTTAAAGCTGAAAAACGTGACAGTCAGGGACCACACCAGTGAACATATCAGAAAAATAAAATAGCAATACTACATACTTAGCCTGTTTACATTGTTGCAGCTTTTCATAATCCTTCAATATAAAGATAATTATTTGGATCACCTGGATGAGAAAACTTAGGCTAATTGTTTTGTGTATGTCGTTCTTTCTTTTCATGTGTTAAGCTTTTACTTAAGTACCCATAGCCCAAGTTGAAAAATCACTATTCAGACCGACTTGTTGGTCAGTCGCACTTTTTTGTTAATTTTAATTTTAAAAAGTCTATGAACAAATAAGTACAGTAGTTGGGTACTCGTTGAATCAACATACCAGTACTGATACAGGAAGTGGGAAGTATTTAAATAATAATAAAATTTTTTTTATTTATATAGCACCTTTCAAGACAGAATCACAAAGTGCTGCACATAAGATTACAAGTCATAAAAAGATTTAAAAAGAGAAAATAAAACGGGCAAAAAATGAACCAAAAGCAGTTTTATAAAGGTGAGTTTTGAGTTGTTTTTTAAAAACAGCTACTGAGTCCACAGTTCTTAATGTTTGGGGGAGAGAGTTCCACAGTCTAGGGGCCACAGTGGCAAAAGCTCTGTCACCCTTAGTCCTCCTCTTAGTATTTTTTAAAGCAAGTAAGCCCTGATCAGATGACCTCAAAGACCTGCTAGGGACATAGGGCTGTAGCAGATCAAAGATGGAGGCTGGTGCCAATCCATGCACAGAGGTGTGCATGGATTGGTAGGTCAAGACCAGGATCTTAAAATTGACTCTAAATTTAACAGGAAGCCAGTGTCACTGACTCATTTTCTGTGTAGTGAATTCTGAGTATGGTTTGTGTGACAGAGTGATGTGGGAGCCTGGAATATTGTTTTAGTCTGCAGCTGCATGAACAAATAATCAAAGCCAGTCTTCAGTGCTCTGCAGGGGGACATTAAAATGAAAAGTGGCCTTACCTCCAATCAAGAGGCTAACCAAAAATATGATTCTTTAAACGAGAGCCTAAGAGCAAATTAATTACTGTTTTCGTTGTACCACCCTGCACTGATTTGGAAATATTCATATTTGAGAATCAGGGGTGGCCAACTTGAGCAAAATTAGCACTTAATTTTAACTCTTCAAAAATCACTCTTTGTGTTTTTTAGGAAATTGATTCTGAGGTTGAATGGGAAGCTGGGGGAATCATGTGATCCTGAGTTTAGCTTCTTGATTCAGTATGTGGGGTTTTTTGTCAAAAATGTTGGTAATTAAATTTGTGACTGATCATAAATAAATTCCAAAACTTTGTAAGCTACATTTAATAAATAACAACTTTATATTTAATGAAACTTTATTCCTCATTAATAATGTTTAAAAATCATTAATTATAGTTTATATCTACTTATCTATTCATTATATTTTGCATGCTGTCATAGTTGATGAGTTCCGTTATTGATCAGTGAGCCCATCCTCGTTCGGTGGCTGTCAAAGTTACTAATGTCCCTCAGGTACACATTAAGTATTCTAAAAACCACATATATCCATAGCTGAATTAGTTACATATGAAGTGTTTTGATAAAGCTCGCATGTATTTGATGTAAAACAGTGATCCAACTGTGATGAACATGTGGGGGGAAATAAGGAAACTTTAGCAGCAACCTACATAGCTGCAGCTCTACTTATTTGATACTGCGTGTGCGGACGTTAAACTGTAGGTGTGAATTTATATGTACAGTATGCATGCCTGCAGCCATAACACATGTGTAGGTTTTTTAAATAAAGTTTTTAGACTCTATTATATTATGCCAGTGCTTCTTTTGATTCCTTTCATTGCTCGTCTGGTTTCATGTATATCGCACGTAGATGTGTTTATACGTACAACGTGTTGTACTGTGTATTATGCTGCCGTGACGAGTTCTTCAGCCCTCTCTAAAGTGAAGCAGATGGAGCATTCGGAGGACACAGATTATGTGCAGTTCACCAGCAATACCTTAAGGTTAAACCAGTGTTTCTCAAACTGCTGAGCACGCTGGGGTTAAATTGGGATTTGACAGCTGGAAGAACCCTAAGATCCCAAGCTCAACGGCTGTCAGAAGCAGCAGATACGATTCTTGTCAATGCAAAGATTTTTAAAAATGATATTTAATAATATAAAACACTTTGTGTCTTTCTGTGGTATTTGAACATCTCCAGGATGCAGACGCTACCCCGAATTCTAATTTGCACAGTGGGAGTCATTGATAAAACACTTAAGCGTCTGCCCATATAACAGAGAGGGATGCTGGGTTGGGTCCTGTAAAGACATGTTGAATCATGGGATGGAAATTGTGTTAGAAGGGTTTTATGCACGCAATAACATCTGAAAAATGAAGCCCAGAACAGGAATGGAGCAGAAATAAACACATTTACAGCCGAGTGCAAAAAAAAATAATTTTTGTTTCTGGTGCTAATTTCCTCTTTCATAACAGCTGTACCTGACAGGAGTCAATTTAGAAGAAAAAAAGGTGAATCCACCTGTTGTTAAGGCTCTGTGGAGTGGTTTTTTTTTTAACAGCTGGGTGCTTTCTGCGCTGTTAGATGTCTGCTCCTCATCTCTTTGTCGAAATGAAATAAATGAAACTCTCTTCAGTATTTGTGGTTAGGGGGCCATTTGGAGCATTTGAATGCATTTATCATGCAAATAATATGGTTTGCACATAGGAGGGACTTTGCATTTTATTCATGTTTCTGTTTCTCTGTAAAACATCCATACAGTTAATGTACTCAAGTCCAAGTCAGTAAAGTTTTGTTGTTGGATGTATAGTGTTTATTTCTCGTATGGGTTTGAATGTGATTTGGTCTTATAGTAGTAGGCTACTCGCTGATACCCAGAGTCAAGGAAATAGAAAGATTTGGATTGGAGCAATCCTACTGTTAGGTGATTACTCAGACTTCCACCCTCTGATTCAGGTATGGTGCATCCACAGTAATTATGCTGTTTTCCAGATAACTCTGATCTCGAATGTTGGAACTCGGGAACTCGAGTTAGCATGCTCCAGAAAAACTGAGGAAAAACAGGATTTGTTTTGGAGCCTGATCAATGCTCTGTGGGTGGCTTATTTAGTGATACACAACACTGACAGGACAGGTTTACGTTTACAGTCAACTGTTTATATTCAGTGCCGCCATCTTGGATTGCTAACTTGGGGCATGTTGGTCTGCTTTTCAATTGGGAAATCCGAATTGAGTGGGCGTTCCACAAACTGACTGGGAACTCAGAATTTCCAACTTGTGACTTATTCAGGGATGCAGAATCAACGTTTGTTTATATTATTATTAATCCTTTATTTAGCCAGGTAAAAAATCTCATTGAGATTAAAAATCTCATTTCCAAGAGAGACCTGGCATCATGGCAACAAAAGTCACATACCACATAGCTTTATAACCTTTATTATACCTATTTATAAAAAGAAAAGAAGAAAGATGGCCAAAATGATGATGTCCATAAATCAGTTGATGACATCATGAGATGGTTACCACACAGTGTCCTGATCATGAAAACACATGTTAAAAAATGTTGTAGTTCAGTCCAGTATTTGTGTACATCATTACCAAGACAAAGACAAGGTGACAGCTGCTAGTTTGGTAGCTTCCTTGCAGTACATGTCACCTTTTAGTCCAACATATTTAACATTTTTCTATGTTCCAGTACATTCAAGGCTGTCATACTTATTGTCACAGCACCACAGTGCCGTTCAGTACTGCACCCATTACGGTCATGGATGGCTTTGAGGGGGAACATTTTACTTAGACATTTGCAAAATATGGTCATTTCCAGAATGTACCAGCTCAGACAGAAACTATTCTCTTCTCAGTGCTGGCATGAAGTCAGTGCAGGATTTAATTTGCTTTTTAAATGAACAACAATGGACAATGGTGTCTCAGTGCATTTCACAGAGTGATGCTCCTGGGATATCAAGATCAGATGCATGAAACTGTCTTAATGAGGGTCTTCTGAAATGTGTGAACCTTCCTTTTTGCTCTTGTCAAAGTTCTCCTGGGGCCTGATCAGCTGGTAAAATCTCAGTGGTTATTCAAACTGGCAGAGACTGTTTAAAATGGCAACAGTATAGTGCATAGAAAGTACAATATATGAAAAAAACATCAGAAATCAGAGGCTGGATCTTTTAGTGAAAGCAGGAAACATGTACTGTGTGGCAGGCTCTGAGAATTATGTTGTAAATTTGAATGGTTTGACTGGGATTTTCACTCAGTGGGGATTCTCTTTGAAACATCTATTCACTGCAGACACTCACTTCCATACTTGCACTCAGTGTGGTAGCTGTGTGAGTGCATTCAATGACATGCAGACATTTCAACTGTGGTGACTGTAGTTGAGAGGTGCGTGCAGGGCATGAATTGAGCTGTTAGACCTCCCCGCCTAGCCCATTATTGGATGTTGGTGCAGCTTTTTACTGCTCGTATTGTGCAAAATATGATACAGACTGTTAGGTGGTGTTTATTTCCTCAAGAACAGCAAGAAATTTAAAACCAAGTGTTGTTATTTCATATTAGTTTAATATATCATTTCCATGTATAAAAAATTCAGTGTTCTTCTCACTGTGTAGACCTATTTGGAGATGCTCCTCTCTGGG
>NW_005187440.1:920976-935094 GCF_000239375.1 Pundamilia nyererei | reverse complement strand
ATATATATATATATATATATATATATATAGAGCAATGGCATCACTGTTGAGGTAAGCTGTGAACAAGGACAGAACACTGTCAGCAGTTTTGTGCTTTTGTGCATCAGGTGCCACACAGTGTCAACCCTGTAGCTCTGTCCGTAACGGTCCTTTCGTGATTAAATAGAAGCCATTACTGAACTGCCACTATTTGTGGCATTTTGAATGCTATTGCTTCAGCATCAAAATCCACATATGTTATATATATAATAGGCATCTGACAGTAAAGGCAAACATCTTGAAGTGTAAACAGATTATTTCTGTTATCTAAATGACTTGAAGGTGGACTGTTGTGGATCTTATTGCCTGGGAGGCCCTCTGATGGCCAGAGAGAGAGAGAGCGAGAGAGAGAACAAGGCAGAGGGAGCAAATAGATGAGCAGGTGCACACATGTATACACACACATCAGAGTGAGTGGTATTACAGATTGGCTGACGTTGCAGCTTCTAACTAAAAGATTTGCAGTGCGAAAGCACCTCCATTGTGCTTTTTAGTGTGACACTATCCAGCAGGAATGTGAAGCTAACTGGTCTTTTTAACACACAATAGCTACCATCGAGTTCAGTGGGGACACCAGCAGCAGAGTTTAAAGCTAATGTACAAAGAGAAATAGAGGGAGCGAGAGAAAAGAGGGATGGGGGGGCACGTTATGTATTATTATCTCGAACCAAAGAATCAAGACGTGACAAAATGACCAGTGCATTGATAGTCGTAAAACATGCTTCGTTTCAGAACGAGACACATGCTGCTGAATATATTTTGCTTCGAGGGCGCTTCTGCCATGCTTTTAAATAAAATCTTCATTAATTCAAGGATGGCTTGGAGTGGGGAAAGAAAGCTTTTCTTTCAGTTTAACTTAAATTAAACTGTAATTGCAAGAGGGAGAAGAAAAAAAAACACGCCTGATTGCAGCCTCAAAGGTGATAGTTCACAGAGGCAAACACTTTCAACTCTTAATCCCCGATGAGTTTAATTTTCCGTCGGAGATAATTCGGTGACAGAAAAACCTCACTTTGTTCGTGTTTCGTTTTGGAAGCAAACTCCCAAGGTGCTGTCTGTGGTTTGTGTGCGTGCATGTGCGTCTGTGTGGTGATGGGGTTTCTTCCGCGGAGTTAAGAGAGAGAAAAAGCTCTTGACACTGTTTGAACTGGTCTGTTAATCCTCAGCACTCTTCAGGTGGCTCGTCCCCATGGAAGCAGTGTGTGGATTTCTGTGTGCGTTAAGGGGAAAGAGGTCAATAATCGGAGAGGGGAGAGGAGGGGAATGTGGGTAGCGTTAGAATGAAGAGTGTGTGTGTGTGTGTGTGTGTGTGTGTGTGTGTGTGTGTGTGTGTGTGTGTGTGTGTGTGTGTGTGTGTGTGTCTCACAGAGGTAGGGCTGCTGTGGAGCTGAATGACAATGAAGGCGGATGTGAACACGACATGCAACCGGAACATGGCTCCACATAAAGAAATAAGGAAGCAGAAGAATGGAAAGAAAAGAGGGAAAATTCAGGGAAGATTATTGGAAGAGAGAAAGAAGGAGGGAGGGAGAGGAAAAGAAAAGTACACAGAAGGAAGTAAGAATGAGGGAAAGCAGGAAAGAAAGACTGCTGAAGTACATTAAATGATTTGAATGAGGGAAAGCGAGATGGAGGGAGGGGTAAAGGAGGAGCCATTGAAATGGTCTTTGATCTCTGTCTCGTTTAAGGGGAAAAAGGAAAGGAATTACAATGTGTGTGTGTGTGTGTGCGTGTGTGTTTGTGCAACCATCCAATAGGCCTTCATCCTAGTTTGTCAAATCCTCGGCTGAAGTAAAGTGAGGACTTGAGTGTTTGAATGTGTGTTCCTACATGCACTGAATACGTGTGTATGTATAAGTGTGTGTGTTGAAGTCTAGGCGGATGTTTTCTGAGCCCAGCAGCCGTGTCGGGCTAAGGACAGAAAGAGAGAGGGAGCGAGAGAGGGAGAGAGGTAGTTGTAAGGGGGGAGCATGGAGGGGGGGGGAAGCGTGTCCGAGGAATTTACAAATGAAAAGAGAAGGTTTTTCTCTTAATGCGATTAAATTTTTCCATTTCACCGCTTTCCCAGTCGACAGTTTCAGCTCTTTAGGAGCACAGAGCCTGCAACGCAACTCTGTCTTCAAGATGGGACGGCAGGGGGCTTGGAGGGGCGGCTGTTGGGGGGGGGGCTGGCAGGGTGTAAACAGGAGGGAGGACCGGCAACAGGGGGAAAAATGCTGGAAGAAATGTTGCTTTTAGTAAACCACTCTGGCGGTGGTTCGTCTGGCTAACAGTCGTGCCAACGCGGAGACTCAAGCTGAGAAATTGAATCAAGAAAGTGGCAGACAGAGACGCAAACACACACAGAAGGACAAGTACAAAAGGATTAACGCTGGTTACAGCAAGCATGTTACGAGTGAATGTGCAGTGGTTTGTTTGGGCTGTTTACATCATTTGTTTCATTAAAGCAGGCGCGGCGCACGCTGTTTGAATTTCGCTTTGGTTTGTGTGGCAGCATAAGAAAAGTGTCACCGCCACAGATGCACTCCAGTGCTGATTTCAGGGATAATAAAATACTGTGACATGCTTCCCCACCGATTTTTTTTTTGATATGGCCTGAACCACCACCATGTTATGAGTCAGTACTAATTAATTTAAATTTAGCTGCACACGGCAATAAAGGGGGCCAAGCAGTTCAGCGGGGCTCAGTCGTTATGGCAACCTAAACTGATCGTGTTAAAAGTGTAGCTGTAAGGATTGATAGGAAAAAACAAAACAAGTTTTGGCTTTTTTTTCTTTTTGCTCTCAGTGTTCAAATGGTGCAGTTTGATTTCTTTATATTTTGTTTCTAAGCAGCTTACTTCTGTTTTCACTGACCTAGGAATCGTTCAACGAGTGAACCAGTCTTGTGTATACACATAACAGACAACTTAGCAATGACCCAGTTTTTAAATGTATCTTGTGTATAAGTTATTCTGTATGGAAAAGAGAAAAGGCTGAGGTTGGTCAAATTACACAACAAATGGACTGATAATCAATGACAACGAGTCTTATGAAGTGATGAATCCAAATTGGAAAGTTTTGGTTCAAACTGTTGCCAACGTGTACAGAGAAGGTCAGGAAGGTGGTACGACAGTGAGTGTCTGCAGCCATCTGTAAAACACAGTGGAGGCTTTGTCATGGTCAGTGTTGGGTAAGTTACTTTAAAAAAGTAATTAATTACTAATTACTTAATCAATATTGTATTTAAAATACTTATCTAATTACTGTGTCTCAAAAGTAACTTAATTACTCAATAAGTAATTTAACTAAATACTTCTTAAAATCCCTATAAACCTTGAGTGGACATACAATAGAAATTAAACTCTTTAAATAATAAATAATTTTCTTTTAAAGACGGAGACTCTACAGTACGCAGCGGTAGCATCTCTTCCACAATGTAGCCCGCAATCATTTGTTTAAGCTCACCTTCAGTCGCTTTCTTTGCTGCTGAAGTAAAATCACGTTTTGCCTGCTTAGCAGGAGTTGCCGCGGTGTTATCCATGGATGATGAACAATGATCACTCAGAAGTGTTCGTCTATGCTCTCGTGTCAGGCGCTTCAGTAGATTACTCGTGCTATTGACAGCGGCCGATAGTTTTTTTCTCCACAGGACATAGCTTACATATTACTGTAATGTTCTTGTCTGCTTGTTTCAGAAAAGTGAAAAGATGGGAATATGTCCATTTCATTAAACAGCCACTCGCTTCAGCCGAGTCCGACAGCTTCCGCTGTAGAATACGACTATGCAGCAAACTGGCGCGAAATCATGTGCACCTGCACTACAGCGATGTTAAAGAAGCAGAGTTTACTTTTACCTTTAGAAGATAAATTATTGAAATTAAATAATGATATTCAGCAAGTTTAATTATTTTACAATTTAACGCAAGTACATTGTAAGTAACTGTAATTAAAATACCTAAAAATGAACAGTAATCAGTTACTCTACTTTTTCAGAGGAAAAGTAATTTAATTACAGTAACGCATTACCCAACACTGGTCATCGTTTCCGTTACTATTACCAAACTCAGAAAAATAGGATCAGATTTTGGTTCACCATCAAAAACTCTATAGAGTATACAGCTTCATTTTTCAGCATGACAATGATCCCAAACACTGCCAATGCAGTAAAAGCATACTTGCGGAGCACTATCATTCATGGATTGGCCTCCCCAGAGCCCGGACCTCAACATTATTGAACCAGTATGTGATCATCTCAAGAGAGAACAGAACAAAAGGAGAAAACATCCAAAGAAGAGCTTTGAACATCTTTCAAGAAGCCTGAAGAACTATTCCTGAAGACTACTTAAAGAAACGACAGGAAAGCTGCATAAGAGTTCAGACAGTGATGAAAAATAAAGGTGGTCTTACCACATATTGACTTTCAAGATGGTTAGAATTGTACAAACTCGTTTTTTTCCCTTATATACTTGCATGTAAGTTTGCACATTTCAGTAAATAACAGCAGCTATTTCAAAACATAAAGAAATGGGGGTATGGTTCTAGCATTTTTGCACAGAAATGCATTGGAAAGCTCCATTTTCCAAGTCAGCTTATTTAAAGGAAACACACAGACACATGTTCAGCATTGATCATATGATCCACAAGGCAACTAGAGGTTGCTTAAAACGTTGTAGTAGTAGGTTGCACTAGTGACCTATGGCGTCATTTGGTGTTTAAGTTGCTGTTGGGAACTTTGTAGTGTTTCCATACTCCACTGCTCATTTGGGTTTCACATGGGCTGTGTTAGTTTGACATTCCCATTGAATGGGAGCAAATAAACTGCTGCAAAATGGTGTGTACCACTGAGGGAAAAGCACTCCACTGGAAAAATATTTTCACAGTGAATACACACTGGCTGGCTGGTAATTGTGTAACTGGGCATAAACAAAGGCAAATGCAATAAAGTAACCGGACCCGTTGCTGTAGTGACCAAACAAGACAAACTCTCTGGCTGTGTTGTGATTGCACTGCAAGAAGAGCAAAACACAAAGAAATCCACTCTTCAATTTTTTTTTTTTTTACTTTTTAGAGCGAACATCCCGCGTTAGCGTCGCAGGTCCAATCTATACTTTGGGGTGAGATGAACCGTGCTTAGTCATTTATTCACAGCAAACACAAAAAGCTGTTTGATGAGAGAAGATGAGACGCTCTGAAGAGAGCAACATCAGTTTCGATAGAATCTCATCCTTGGGACTTTAGAGCGGCAGTTCAGCTTTTGAGAAAGCAGCACTTGAAGAAGGAGGCGAGTGATGCCCCATCTGTGTGTTTAATGGAGAAGGCTCAGCAGTAGCACACTGAAACCAGACACGACGCAACTTTCTGACAGATGCTATTTGCTGGCAGCGGTTTTAAGTAATTTGCTGAAGTGTTCTTACACTGATGTATGCTGAGTGGATGACAAATTTAAAAAGAAAGGTAGCGAGGATTGTCTGTGTCTCTCTGTCTTGCTAGCTAATTTATAATAAGGAATACCAAGTGGCATGGTGGATTCCTGTTGGTCTTATAACTTAAAGATAAGAGTTTTCATTAAAGGCAGCCTCAGTAAGTTTGTGATTTTGAGCAGGTAATCATATTCAGCAGAAAGTCTTTCCCTCTGCAGTGGAATAAACAATCTTAAACTCCACTTACAGTGAGTAGGAAGCCCGAGCAGCACTCAACTCCAAAGTGCCTGTTTGGCCACTTTACCTTACCCTGCTGCTATCTGCTATTTTGGCCACAGTGCCCATCTCTGTTGTCAGACAGGAAGCACTTATCTGTGAACAATACAGCAGTGTTTTATTCGGTTTAGTACCCAAAAGGTCACACAAGGGAAGCGTTTTGTACTATCACCTGCTGCAGTTATTCCAAGAATCACTGATACATCCTGGATGCACTCTCACCCGTCGTGGACAGCCAGCCACAATATTAAAAATTAAGCGCATAACTGATCAACATGCTGTCATGCAACATTTTGCTGGGAAACCTTAAGTCCAGGCATTCACACGCATGGCATGTGTAGCAGAGAATTTAACATCAATGTAGAACTTCACTCCCCGGCAGCTGCAGCCTCCCGTGGGAAAAGCCAGTATGTGCCATGCCACACAGCAAAAACTACTTAGAAACATCTTACAAAACATTAAATCCTTACATATCCGTGATGTGATATGTCACATCAAACTAACCGTATTCCAGTCTAATCAAGCATCCACAGGAACAACTCACATTAGATCTCCTCAACCACACAGGTCCCGTGTTCCCATGCTGACAGGTCAGAGCTGTTTAACAGGAGCGAGGGGGTGCTTGTAATATCAGAGAGGCAATTTTAATGTTAAGTTTAAGAAACAGAACCCTTTATAAACAACTTGGAAAGATATGGAGTCGTATTCAGCTGGAATGGGTTTAATTGGCACGTAAACATAAAAACTGCAGACATGAAGAAGAGTCAGTTCCACTGGGGTGCACAAGCAGCAAACGTCTGCCTGGGACTTTGGCAGTGTTCAAATGCTTTGTTGCTCTTTACTGGTTAGACCAGAGTGCACAAAGTCCCACAATTCTGTAATTACAAACAGAGTAGTTTCATGCCAGAATGCAGAGTGGCACTCATTTACCCACACTTTGGCCTTTATAGCATTACACTGCAGCCATTTTAGCTCCCGAGTTATGGCCCGCATGTTGCTCGGTAACTTGCGTCTCTGTGCCAGCTGGCTGGGACAACACAATGGAGACGGTAAGGAGCAAAATACTGCGTGTCTGCAGCCAAACCTAGCTGGGTCCGGAGAGGATGCTGCATCAGACCTGGATGACTCCAGAAGTGTGTGTTTGTTGTGTGTGGTCAAGGGGCTAATTGGTCTCTGTGCTTCCGCTACGGTGTAATTCTCCCGGTACTTTAGCTGAAATGGCTCTTGCAGTTGTATTGGAAATATCAGAGGTGCTCTGGCACAATTCCTCCAAATAAGAGACCAAAAACATTAGATCACCGACTCACAAAGTGTGACTGTGTTAGCAGGGAAACAAACAGTAGAGCTAAATGTCAAAACATATAGAAAAAGATTCTGATTGGAATTAAAACCAAGACGAAATGTTTGGATCTGTGATAAACGGGCTCGAAAATCACGCTTGCTTTGCCTGCTTAAATTCAGCTCATCCCCACCTCTCTCCAACGCATTACCTTGAAATCTTAAGCTTCCTCTGCCAGTTGTTTAAAAAGTGCAATTTATGAGACTCTACATTAATGCAGCCAAGGATAAGTGATGTGTGACAAAAAAGAAAACAAAATGGCCTTGTAATACAGCGCAATCTTGTTTTCATTAAGGCGCAGATACAAATGACACTGCTATTTTCAAAGCATATATCACAGCTTTCAGACCGTCTTTGCATCTTGGGTTGATTTGTGGAGCTCAGATTCATGAGTCATTGCTTCCTGAAGACACTCTTCACTCTGTCTTGTTTATGTATGCAGCTTTAAATTTCACACAAAACCTAAAACTCACAATTGCATCTAAATTAGTAGTCTCTCTCTCTCTCTCTTTCTTTTTTTGAATCTGTTTTGTATCATCTGTTATTCTCAAGCCCCTGCAGGCTTTTTCATGCCCACTTTTTTGGCATCTTTGCCCATCAGAGTGTAACAGCCAGCCATCCAGCCAATGAACCAGGAAGCCAGCTATCCTGCCTGCCTGCCTGCCAGCTCTCTCCTCTCAGGACAACAGACAGTAGGGAACAGGCTGGCTTCTGGAAGCTAATGGTTCATGCCCTCCTCCCAGGGCTGAAAATGGACTGGAATGTTGTTTACCTCAAACACAGCAGGCTGCTGCGCAGGGGGAAAAAAAGATCAAAATACACACTCTTTCGTCTGAAGTATAATTTTTTTTTTAGAAAGGTGAGACACGCTGAAGTAAAGCAATCTCATTGATCAAATATATCACTCTGTACCAGCTTTTTACAGTCAAAACAAAGGCAAACCAAGTGTGACAGAAACAGAAAAGAGCTAACTCTGGGCACTCAGCGTTGTCATCATCAGCTCAGCCAAACACCGTGAGAATAAATAGACTAAATTAACACGGCCATTTTGCTCTTTTGTACCACTGTGCATACAGCTAAAAGCGTCTCCCCCATGAAGGCAAACAATCCAGATGAAGGTGACACCTCGAGCGGCGTAAGCATTAAAACTTTTGATCGACTGAAACTAATCATGACATTTTTTCTTTCTTTCTTTCAGAACAGGTAATGGCTATCGATGAAATGCTACTTAAATTCCTGACTTTTCTGTGGTATTAAAGAATTTTGTTGAACGCTTTATTCGATCTGTCGTTAAAGGCAGGCAATGTGACCCCCCCACACGCACACACGAACAAAAAAATACTGACAGAGGGGCCATCTTGGCGCCACAAGAGACACTATATTTCAGTTTCTTGTCTGAGATTTAATTGAAGGGGCCTCAAGTGGCATTGTACCCTCACCGAAGCTTCTTCGGGAATACTGTTGTTGTCCACGTTGATGTATTTAACGCTTTCCAGTGTCTATCATGCAGCGTGAGCTACTGTATTCACAGATGGCGCCCGATGCACCATTGGGAGCCCACATCAAGACTGAATAGAGCGACAATAAAGGTGAAGTAGGAGGTCCATTCAGATCCTTTTCAAAAGCCTTTCACAAAACGCACAACGGGTAGAGTCTTATAATGAATGATGTCAAAAAGGTTAAAGGTCATTCGCAGGGCCACAGAGTCGCGTGTCACAGCTGGGCCAAGGTCAAGATCAAGACGAGCTGTTTTAAAAAAAAACAAAAAAAACCTTCTGTAGCAGCAGCCCTGTGCTGTAAATCTGCACAGTAACTAATTAGATGCAGTTTTACTGTTTGAAATGATAATCAGCGAGGTAAAGCGTGCCATGTGCACTGCTGTCAGCTTACCTAATAATGCATTTAATACATAAACAGAAATAGGATTGAGCAATTTCAGGTAAATGTGAAATAAAAGGTGAGTCAAAAAGAATAATATGATTTCAAAGTGCTTTAATTCTCCAGCCGTTTAGAAAGAGCTCATTTCTGAGTTTCACTTGGTTGCCACTAGGTAGCATAACAAGAGCCGTGGCTGCAGTGACTCCCGAAATACTTACAGAAGTATGGGATGACTTTAACTATGGTACGTACATACGCCATGCATCCAGAGGAGGACACAACTAGACCTTGTGAAAATTTTAAGTTTTGTATGTAAAACCTATATTCAGTCAAGTATTTTAAAATTTACCACAACCTTCTACTTTAGAAAAATATAGCCTTTTGAAATCAAACGTTTCTTTTTTGTACACCCTGTATATTTCCATAAAAACCTGAACAAATTCTGTTCTCATCTGAAGTTACACTAACTTTCCAATCGAGGATTCAGATGTTTTAATGGAGCTGTGGTCAACATTAATTGAGGTAGTTCATGGGACTTACTGACTTTTAACTGATCAAACTATTTCGTCAAATATATTTTTAAGTATAAAACAATAACGGATCTAAGAATTCAAGTGAAAATTTTTGACATAAAGTTATTTTTATTCATCCAGCAAGTTTTTTCTGACCGGACATGACACAGGCATCTCCCAAAACATGTACAAGAGGCATCATTGTGGAAAAGAAACATTTCTCAGCTTTTATGTACATTTGAGCAAAAAGTGTCATGTCCAGAGATATTCATACCCTTCTCCAGAATCAGTAGAAAAGCCTCTATTGGCTATTACAGCAATCAAATGCTTCCTATAATTGGAGAAGAGCTTTTTGCATGTCTCCATGGGCATTTTTGCCCATTCATCTTTAGCAATGAGCTCCAAATCTTTCAGGTTGGAGGATCTTCTTGCCATCACCCTGATCTTTAGCTCCCTCTACAGATTCTGAATTGGATTCAAGTCAGGACTCTGGCTGGGCCACTGCAAAATGTTAATGTTTTTGTCTGCTAACCATTTCTTCACCACTTTTGTGGGGTGTTTTGGCTCATTGTCGTGCTGAAATGTCCACTGGTGCACAAGGCCAAGTTTCTCTGCAGACTGCCTGATGTTGGTGTTGAGAATCTTCATGTATTGCTCTTTTTTCATGGTGCCATTTACTGTGATTAGGTTCCCTGGTCCATTGGCTGAAAAACACCCCCAAAGCATGAAGTTCCCGCCACCGTGTTTGACAGTGGGATGGTGTTCTTTGGGTTGAAAGCTTCTCCTTTTTTTAAACGCCAAATGAAGGAAACGTCATTGTGACCACACAATTCAATTTCTGTTTCATCTGACCATAACACAGAAGACCGGAAGTCTTCTTCTTTATCCAGATGAGCATTTGCAAAGGCCAAGTGAGCTTTTGTGTGCCTTATCTGGAGAATGGCGTCCTCCTTGGTCTGCATCCGTGGAACCCAGCAGTGTGCAGTGTCCATTGGACTGTCTGGATTCACCAGGATGGCCTTGGTGGTGATCCTTGGATTCTTTTTCACCTCTCTCACTATCCTCCTGGCCAGCACAGGTGTCACTTTTGGCTTTCGACCACATCCTCTGAGATTTTCCACAGTGCAGAACATCTTGTTTTTTTTTAATAATACTTTGCACTGTAGGGCCTTTCCTGTCTTGTGAGCAGCCACAATGTGCAGCCGCAGGACCTCACTCAGCTCCTTTGTCTTAGCCATGACTGTCCATAAACCAACTGCAGAGAGCTGCTGTTTTTCACCTGTTGAGTTGATTAAAACAACTGTTCCCAATTAATCAGGGTAATTAGGATGCTTTAGAAAAGCTTGGACTATTTGGAATGATGTAGAACTTTGGATTTTCCCAGAGATTGTGACAGTTTGTGAAGGGCATTAATAATTCTGGATGTGACACTTTTTGCTCAAATGTGAATAATGCCCATTATGACAATAATGCCTCTCGTACATCGTCTTATTATCTTTTGGGAGACACCTATGGCACTTATGTCATTTCCAATAAAATACAAAAAACAACTTGCTGATTGAATAAAAGTAACTTTAAGTCAAAATTTGCCAGGGGTATGAATAATTATGGGCTTAAATGTAATTTAACGAATCTAAGTCCACCTATTTTTTCTCCACAATTTCTTGTTTTCTGTGCCTTTCTGCAATGTGGTACCTGCATATAGGACTTTACACAGTGAAAAGCTAACATATGAATTGAATAATAAAATGGCAAAATTGAAGCCAGAGTTATTACTACACATAAAGTGGAAAAGATACAGGAACAGAAAAAAAAATCTTAGCTCTTCCTCAAACAAGCAACGGGAGTTAAATTGTTCACTGGGAACACATTTCTTTTCTATCTTTGGTTTCTTTTGAAACATTTTAGTGCTCAAATAAATCTGAGGTTTTGATGTGTGAAAATGGGGGTGAAAGTGCCTGAACAATGCAACACTTACTGGAGTCGAAATCCCTACTGAATCTTCTGTCAGAGTGGTAAAGGGTAGCGGGTTGAGAACTCGTACTACTCTGGCTGGCTCAACGAGGCATGCTGTGCATTGTCAATGACCTTCAAAATACCTCAGACCCACATAAGACTATCGCAGGACTAGGGAACCTGCCCCACTCCCTCTGCTGATGTCTGTAAATGTATGACCTTTTAAAGAGCGTTTTCAATAGGTCTGCTTTCCCCCCAGGTCATGAAACTTGTTAGTTTTCAGTGCATGGACAGAACATAGCAAGATCATTTATTAAAGGGACAGTCTCCTCTGTGAGGCAGTAAAGTGCTCATCAGGCACTCTTCAGCTGGGTGGATGTCTTTGTAACATTTTTGCATGCTTACGACATCCTACTGCTTATCATTGTTTCTTTTCAGACCTACAACATGAAGCTTTTTACCTTCATATGGTGAATTTTAACAGTACATGACTGCCCTTACATTGTTTCAAAACTGCTAAAGATGCAATGTACTCATTCTGAAAGTTAGGACCTAAAACAAAATAGCTTCACTAAAGTAGAGTGGAAAGACGGAATGTTTAAAGGAGGTTAATAAGTGAAAATCTCATATAAATGCAAGCATTCTCACACGAGGAAAGAAAGATTTCCTGTATTTGTCGTCATGGCAGTAGAGCTGAAGCAGTAGTTAGTTAAAATATTCCACTTGCCATCCAGCGAGTGAAGCAGAAGTGTCATCCGTTTGTTATCCAAAGTCAACTCTGTGTGACCTCTGTGTCAGCTGGAGAAATCCACACAGTGTGCTGATTCATTCAAACTGAATTCAGACAGAATTCAATCAGCAACAGCAGTGACGGAGAAAACTCCACAGCTAGCAGGTTATATTCAGGCCACAGAAACAGATTATGGAAATACAAAACTTTTTATAAAGAAATATTTCCTTTCAATGCTCAATTCAAAAAAAATTTCTTAATGGACACTGTTGTCCAGAAAATGTGGTTCCAGTGATGTTCCCATGAAAGACATCACACTGCAATCATTTGATTGATTCCCCCGGGTCTCCACCAGCGGTCCTATTGTCCATTGACCACTCAACTGATAAACCTTTATCATACATGCTTAAGCTGAGCAATTAATTCTCAATGCATGCTAAACATTCAATGTAATGACTGGAAATTACAAAAATAATCAACTGCTGCTAATTTGCCACCATGACAGTCATATAAAACTAAGACTAATGGTCTAAAATTGTTAGCTCAGCCTATTTTGCTTGTACAGCTGAATAGCACCTTATAAATAAACCTTACTTACAAAACAAAACAGCTGCATGGATGGTAAATTTAGTCTTATAGATCATAAAAATGGTTTAGCCTGAGTGTTAGAGGAAAGGCCATGTTCTTACCTAATGTCACATCCAAGTTGAAAACAATTTCGCAAGATTGTTGTCATTGCAAGAGACAAGTGTTTTAGCACATTTTCAGAAATCATCTCCATCTATAGGCCGCTGACACGCTGGTAAACAGATACATGAATGTGCCATAACAAAGAGGAAGATGTTGCTTGCAACAGTACTACAAAAAGTACAATGGCAAACACCAAGACAGTAACACAAAGGAGTTCAAGGTTGTCACAAAGAAAAAGCAGCAATATATATTAATCTAAAGGAGAACTGAGAAAAGAAAGCCAATGGGAAGGGAATAACTTCATAACGAAATAGAAAAATCACAAAAGGCTGATACATCTCTGTGCATGAAAGTCTCAGTTTCTGTCTCTCCGAATTAAAACACAATCCTGCAGTTTTCAAACTAAAACTCAGCATTTTTGAACGTCTCTGTGTAATGAATCCTAAAAGTATCATTCATGCTATATGTAAAAGAAGTAAAAGCAGCATTTTCTAAAACAAAAAATTGGAAGTGTGGAAATGTGGAAAATCAAAAGATTTGATCTGAAACCCAAGCAAGCTCACATTAAAATACTGTAAGCAAGGTACAAATACTCAGTCTGCTGGAAGATATTTTAGTTTTCCTAAAACTGGTGGCACACTGGTTCCAGTAGGAGACAGCCCCATGCATCTAAATACATTAAAGCATGTAAGAGCATGTTTGTGGCATGCCTGCGTGTCGTGGTAACCGCGTGCATTGCCTAAATGTAGTGGAAGGACGCTGGGAAAATAGTGAGTGAATTTCTTGCTTGAACTTCTGATTTTGTGCTCGGGTGAGCGTGTCTGGAGGCGGAAACATTTGTGTGTGTGCGTTTCTGTGTGTGCTAAACCTCTGCTTGCAAGAAGATGGGGATGTTTTTTGATACAGAAATGTCAGCCCACCAGTGCACGTTGGTTAACTCACGCTCCTTGCTGTGTTACACACTCACACACACACATAGCCAGGCATCTGCATGTGGCAGCATCAGTTGAGTCAAAGAAGTCTCATCACCCCTCCTTGCTATGAATTTATCTGACCCAGCCACACACAGCTACACAAACAAACCACACGCACGGCAACACATAGGATGCAAACATGTATCAGTATCCCCAACAGGAAGCTAAACAGATAAAATATCACACACACTCGGCGCCCCTGTCTCATTTTAGCACACACTGAAAACACACACCTCCTCTCCTACCCCCTGAAGTGTAGACATTCACACCCCTCTGTGACTCTGACAACAGGACTCATCTGTCATCACACACACACACACAC
>NW_005187440.1:882167-920617 GCF_000239375.1 Pundamilia nyererei | reverse complement strand
TCACCAAAACACAAGCCAGGTGTGCTCTTTAACACTGTGCAGCACTCACTTTCCCTCACTTCTCCTCCTTTCTTCTCCCCTTCCCCTGTCTCTCTTCCATTCTGCTTCCTATCTGTGTCCCTTCACTTTTTTTCTTTGAGTCTTGTGTGCTCAGTTCACTCTGAGACTATAATAGTTTGTTTTCAGGGATCCGACTTCCAGCTAAAATTAATTCATCCACCTAGCAAAAGGTAAATTGCTAAAAATGCACAGCGGAAATAGGTGCTGTGTTTTGTCATTACAGGGAACGATGATCTATCTTAGTCCCACCCACACCACCAGGTTTCTCACTGTTATCGAAAAAACTGGCAAACTTTAATGAGTGGAAGTGGTCTGCATAGTTTGTTCAAATTTAAAGTGGGTTCTGTGCATTGGCAGCGCCAAAGGGCAGCATTAGATAACAGCTGGAGGTGACATTTTTAAGCCACAACAACACCTTGATGTTAATCTGTGTGGCTGGTCTGCGGTTCTTTGCAATAAAGAAAACAAAGGGACTCCCTTTAAGGAAAGAGACTGACATGAGTGCAGCTTCCTTTTTCATTAAGAACACTGCTTTGTCACTTTATGTGAGTCAACACATTTCGCCGCTACCGATCATAGACGGCATTTAGATTACAGCTTCTTAATGACAATTAATGTGAGCAGGCTGTTCTGTTTTGCAGCTGCAGTTCTTGATACAAGCAGTGAAATGCGTGTACTGTTGCACTGTGGAGGAGGCACAAACTGATCAGGAGCATGCTCATCAGGTTTTTATTTTTTTGTGAGACATTTACTGGGCTTTACATGACAAGGTTTTTCTCCAGAATAAGTCGAATTCATGCTTATGTATTTTTTTCTGGTCCTGTTGCTCTTTGGCTATGCTGAAGGATTATAGGCATTCAAACAGTGTGGAGGTTACAGAGAATCCTTCACGTACAATAAGCTGATTGGCTTAAAAGTTGGCTTGAATGGGAAACTGAACCACTTTGGAGTTCATCGCGAAGTAGAAGAAGTGTAAAAAAAAAAAAATACCAAAGAAAGATTTTTTTAAAAAGTCATGGCTTGCAAGTAGCGGCACCGGCTGCAGTAGACTGCAGAAACAATTTTCTCTACAGAGTGGGCTAAACTGACTGAATAATAAGACGACAGCATTAAAGGCTGGGTTACATATTTTAATACCACCTCCCCCCAAGTAACGCAATCTTCAGATATCTGAGGAAAGGTATCTTGCACAAATAACAACTATGGCACATGCTACTGTGCACACTATCAAAGCACACTGACAACATAGAAAGGGTTTCTGTTTTTTTTGTCCACACTAACATAAACGTTGCTCATTGTCTCGTGACTTTGTTGTCGTCCATAAAAATGTAGCTCAAGTTGAAGGAAAGGATCGGAGATCCACTGGGAGTGATCCAAACATAGCAGGAGCCACAAAGCGTTATAGCACACAGGTGTAGAGATCAGCTGGTGACCACCTGGAAACCCTTGGTCACCAGGGAAAAATGTATACTACCCTGCGGGTTGCAGACAGTTGCTGACTGTCGCTAGGTAAGGAGGGCGTTGCCGGGTGCGGCGGTAGTTTGCATGGAAGATGCCAAGTTGCGTGCAAACACTCACTAGCTAACCACAGAGTCATCTGAATGTTGAAAACATGCAACACAAACCAAAAATGAAAACCATTTACCTTTGAAGTAAAAGCCTTTACCACTGAAAGCAGTGCGATTCAAACTATGGGGCTTTCACTTCAGAGGCAACCAGTCTCTATTTGCAGTTTAAACAGTTTCTCCACCACTTAGCAAGTGTTTGTAGACTAGCTGGGTCTTACAACTATGAGCAACCAAAGCATGAGCATCATCTCATGGAAGATTTTGGTGCTGCTTTATCCTCATCTTTGCAACCACCTTCAGCAAGAGACAGCAAACAACCTACCGCAACTGCTGGCCAACCAGGTGGGAAAGACATTTTTCCCTAGTGACTGGTGGTTACTAGCAGCTCACAGACCCATCTCGAGGCCTGTGTGATTGGGGCTTTAATAACTGATTTAACAGCTGCCAACAACCACTAAAAACTGCTTGACATTGATTTGGGAAAGCTCATTTTTCTGCCGTGACTGCTGGTTGCCAGGCACTCACCAACCGGTCTATAGGCCCCTGTGACCGAGACCTATGGATATAATCTCAATAGGGGGCACATTTAAATCAGTTTTTCATTTTAAAGGCACAATAACAGACCTGTTTTGTACTTCACCTTGTACGTGGGACTTGAAGCTAGACGAGGCAGTGAGGATGTTTGAGAAATGGTAGATAAACTGTTGCAGCGGATGAAGCGATTAGCAGTAGTTGAAAAATAGTTACTGGATGTTATAATAGATTTGAAAGCTAACCCGAACCACTTCCAAGAGTGCTTAATGAGCTTAATCTGCTACTTAAAGTAACACATGACTAATTTTACAATATTTAGGGCCCGAGCACTGAGAGTGCGAAGGCCCTATTGTATCGGCTCCGTTTCTTCTTCTTTTCCTTCTTCTTCCTCTTCTTCTTCTTCTTCCTCTTCATCATCATCATCATTCAGGCAAAACAAGGGCCTTTTTGAAGGCCTAAACATGCTCAAAAACTTATGAAATTATGCACACATGCCAGGTCTGGTGAAAAATTTTGTATTTTAATAGTTTTACATATGAGCACTGGGAAATGGCTCTAGAGCGCCACCTATGCGTTGTTAAATGCAGCCCTACGAACACATCGTGTGAGCTACATGTATGAAATCTGGCACAAATGTGTACCATGCCAAGACGAACAAAAAAGTCATTCAATTTAGAAGAGAAGGTTACATTTTGGCTCCAATTTTGCCATTTCATTGCCTCGAACTTTTGCGAACTCCTCCTTGGGTTTTGATTTCATAACCTTCATATTTGGTCAGTGTCAGCTAGTGTCAACTACACACTTGGGCCATGTTAAATTGCGGAACTTTTGAGTTTTCGGGATACGGTGAGGCTGTGGGGCCAAGACGAATTTCGAAAAAAAAAATTTATTGCCTCTCATTCTGTCATACATTGTCCGACCTGAACCAAAGACCACACGTATGATCAGGCTCCAGCCCTGAACAAATTTCAACTGCCACAATTGACATCAGGGAGAGTGCCACCTAGTGGGAACAGGAAATGTCATGTTTTACACTTTGGGGTACAGTATTGTGATGGGTGACATCTGCAACCTCAAATTTCTCCAGGAAAGCCTTAAGGACTTGGTCTTGTTTTACAGTGAAAACTGTGACTTTTCGCGAAAGGGTGTGACCCCAGCAACATGGCGAACATTGATGTCTCGCCATGAAGAAACAAATTAGTATAACTCAAAGAAATCCAGACTGATCAGTACGAAACTTTACAGGCATGATGACAGACCCGCCCTGAATAGATTGATATGCCCATTGTCAGGAATAAGCACAGCGCCACCTAGTGGGAACAGGAAATGCCATGTCTTTCACTTTGATATACTGATTTTCACAGGTTCATCATGGCCACCTCAAAAGCGATGAATATCACCATCAGTCCCTCATGATGCTTCAGTGCAAAAATTTGTGACTTTAAACTGAACGGCGCATCCTGGTGGCAACGCGGTTCACCATGAAAGGTGAAGTAGCTTTTGAGGGGCCTGGAAAGTTTAAAATGTCTTAAAATTTGGCCCACACCTCCAATGTGATGAAGGCTTTCTTGTTATGTGATTATTTTCATTGAACAGCGCAAAATGACTCCACAGCGCCCCCTACAAAACATCAGCCCCTGCTCTGTGTTTTATCTATGAGTCTGAAACCTGGTAAGCTTATAGAAGATATCAAGATGTACAAAAAAGTCTCTTGGAGCAATATCCCAAATCCAACAGGAAGTCAGCCATTTTAAAATTAATGTGTAATTTTGACGACATTTTCCCCTCTTTTCAGGCACCGTACTTTGACGAACTCCTCCAAAGGATTTCATCAGATTGACACGATCTCCAGTGCAGGGAATCTAAAGACCTTTGTGATGTTAAATTGCGAAGCTTTTTATGTTCAGGGAAACGGGGTGATCATGGCGGCACGTGGAGTTTCAATCACTCGCCAAAAAGCAGTAATCTGCTGTCACTCAAAAACACAATGTTCAATCTCTCCCAAAGGTCGCAGGCGCGATGAGACTCGAGCTCGGAAATGTTATTTATGCCATTTGTCAGTAATGGTTAGAGCGCCACCTAGTGGGACGACTATAATCATGATTGAATGAGATGAAATGTTGGCTGGTGGTTAAATGCATGAATTCCATCAATGTGACATCAGATCGGACGTGCTGGTTTTAGGTGTTGGGCGTGGCTCGACGCGCCGGGGGTGCGAGGGCCCTCATAACGCTGCTTGCAGCTTTAATTATTTTTATTATTCAGGAACAGGCTCATTTTTGTGTAATCCAGCTGTTCGTGAGATAATGAGAAAACTCAACGAAATCCCTTCAACTATTCCTTCATCTTAGCAAACTGTTGTGCGGCACATTCCCAGAGTTCCCAGCAGTAATCTATAAACAAGTTTTTGAGATGTCCTTATAACTGACAGGCAAACAACACTGTAAACATTAACTCGATGTCAGCGGCAAATATCAGGCACGCTGCTAAAGGGCATTTGGGGGATTTATGTTACTATTTTGCCTGAGCTCGTACACAGCTCTTCCGCCCACACAGCTGTCAGCACTTCTTGAGTCACTACTTCCTGGCTTCAACACATTAACATGACTGAGCTGAGTTTTGTGGGTTGTAATATGTGACCTTCACTCAGTACCTTCAGACAGGATGTCCTGGAGGTCTGTTACTGCGCAGACAGGCCAGACTGTCAGGAGTGGCTCATAATCATATAGTTATCAGCAGAAATCGTCCTCAGCAAATGTTAAATAAATGGGAAGTAAGAGAAGTCTTTCCTCAGCTGTCCTCTAAATTTAATCTGCAGGAAAAGTGATGAACCACTCCTTTGTGTGTCTGCAGAGGTGAACACCTTCTCTCTTCACCTGCTGTTCGCTGCACTTTCAAAAAGTCAATTTTTCTAAAATTTATAAAGGCAGGCTCATTTTAAGATTGATGACCATAGATCTTTGAAATCTTATTAAGGATACTGAATGGATTTTGCAGGCCTCCGGGTCAGAAAACTTGCCTCCTATAAAACACCACATAAAAAAAGAAAAACCTCTGGATCGAAGAAAATCCGGAAAAATCTCAAATTGTACATTTTATAACAGGAAACCCTTTTTTCCTCTAAAGGCAGACAAACTAATCAGCACTAAACTTCCTGTTGGTTATTTATGTATAAAATGCTGCCATTAACAGAAGCCAGATATGAACCACAGAGGATTTATGCTCCCTAATAAATATGAATATCCATTTTGCCTGGGCTTTTCAGCTTTTGCAAACATGTGTTGATATCTGCTGGTATTGGCATATTCTTCACACCTTCACGATGGCGTGAAAGGAATGTGTCAAAGACTCGGCCACTGCCATGTCAACGCAGCATATGTAATTCCAGCTGACTTACTTTCTTACATTTTTTTCTTCTCCTAAAAATCAAAATTATGCAAAGAGTACATGCATTCCTAAGTCAAGTTACTATATGTTAAAGAGTATGGGACGCTAAATAGTGTAAAACTAATTGTTATCCAGTATCTACAGGACCAAATAAACATTAGATTTCTGACAAAATAGGCAGTAATAGCAGATATTTGTCACATTTTGTAATCATTGTGCCAAAATTTTACTTCCAATTTTATTTATCTGTATCTATTCCATTTAAGCAAACATCCCTGCTGTAGATCCTCAGTCATCAGATCATGGTCTGGATCCGGACTCAGACCACAGGAAACACACATTGCGTTGTAATTCATCCCATGTGACTGTACTTTGCCAATCAAATCATTTTTTCAGAGCACGTGTGAAAACAGAAGACTCTGCAAGCAGTCGAGATGTAGGGCTTCAAAGAAGTCAGGGAAAAGGCAGAGAGAAAAGAGGCGTACACGTGATAGGTAGTTAAGAAGGTTCCTGCTGTGATGCAGTGTTTAGCACTGTCACCTCACAGTAAGGTTCTGGGTTTGAATCCTGAGGCTGCACCGCCCTCTCCGCGTGGGCCTTTCTGTGGAGTTTGCCCATGTCTGTGTGGGTTCTCCGGTTTCCTGCCACAGTCCATACACATGAATGAGGTTTAGTTTAATTGGTGATTCTAAATGAAGCGTAATTGTGAATGCAAATGGTTTTCTGTCTCTGTGTTACTGCTTCAACAGACCTGTCCAGGGTGCACTATGTCTCTCTCACCCTATGACAGCTATGATGGGCTCCAGCCTGCACAAGGACATTCCAGACCTTTCTTTTAGGACATTTTCTCTAACTAGACCTCCTTAAATTTTAATTGAACAGCCGTGTTGTAGATTGAGTGAGGTGCCTCAGCCATACTCTCTGTGGTAGCTGCTTGATTCTTTCTCTTCAGTTTTGCCAAGTCTTACTCTGTAGTACCCAGAATGCAGATGCTCTGCCTCCAAACATTTGATATGGTAATCCAAACTTCACACAAAAAATGTCCTGTTGGTTGAAACGGATGTTCTCCCTGTGCCTGCATGGGCTCCCTCCAGGCACTCTGGCTTCCTCCCACGGCCCAAAGACACAAAACGTTAGTTTAATTTAATTGGCGATCCTGAACTGGCCGCAAGAGTGAGGATGTGAGCAAGGATGGTTGTCTGTCTCTGAGAAGATTTCGACTGAGTTGTTTAAAGTTTTATCACAGATTTATGGCCCATAAATTTGTTATATAAGGTGAAAAATTTTGCCTCCGCTCAGTCCTGAGTAGTGTAAGCTTTCTTGCGCATCTCACTTTGTGTCCTGCATGGCATAGCTGAGCCTTTAATGAAGCTGAAATGCTGTTAAAAACAAAACATCGTGCAGCTATATATAGTACAGGTGAAATCTGGGGATTTGAATCAGCCTGCTCTGTCTCCAATCATATTATTGCAGAGAGGTGGCGTCATGCACGAACAAAGGTGACACCACAGGTACTTAAGTCTTCCATCGCTGCCCCCCCCCCCATCCCGTCTTTCTTTTATCTCATCATCTTTACTTCTCGCCTGCATTCATCTTCCCCGTCTGTTCATCTGCGCCGTTTCGCTCCTCATCACCTACTTTTTTGATCTCCCATCAAATGATCTCTGAGACCGGTTTTATCCCCAGACCATCTTCCCTCCCGTCGATCTGTCAGTCTCGCCTTATTCCTGATTGTCTGCCTAGTATTTCACTCCCTCTCTCTCTCTATCTACCTCCTGTTCTTGTGCTCATCTGGCTGCCTTTTCTCACACCGTCTTTCTGTTTTGTCCTCTTGTCACCTTCCCACACGTTTCTCTTCTTTTTTGACCCTCCTCGTGTTTTCCTCGTCTTTCACCATTCTCTCCCTTTTCTCCCTCATCGTTTCTCCATTAAGCGACCGGTTTTGCTTTCGTCCGCTCCATTTAGCTGTGGTTCATCCTCTTCATCTGATGCAATTATATCAGATTTGATCTCCATTATGCCGTTTTACATTTTACATTTCTACTCAGAGATGACAGAAACTTGACTTCTTAACATAACCAGTGTGAAAGAAAGGCTACAAAGGCCGTTTATGGTCAATCTATTTTTAGGATTTCTGCCCAAACAACCAGCACTGTTGGAGAACATCATTGCTAATTTAATAAGTTGTTTTGATGTGTATTAATCATTCCGTCCATTTTTTTAGCGTCTAATTCTTTCTCCTAATTCTCCCTTCTCTTTAATGTCACTCTTTCTTTACTTCTTATCTATAATTTCCTTATTGTCTTCTGTGATTAGCTTAGCAGTCTCTCCCGACTTCCATCAGGATGTTTTTTTCCTTTCAGGCTCTTTACCTCTTCGTCCTCTTTTTCCCCCCCTCACCATGTTTTTTTTCTCCTCGCTCTCTTACTCACTGACATTTCTCTCTCAGCGTCTCCTCCTTTCACTCTCTGAGTCTCTCTACCACCACTGGCTCTGCTTGCCTTCCCGCTCCTCGCACACACTTACGTGCGCACACCTTTACACACAGTCGCTCATTCATATTCCACCTGTGTCAGTCTCCTTGGAGTTGTCTGAGGGAATCAAATCCACCTTCAAAATTCATCTTTTTATTCTTTCTTATTCTCTCTCTGACTCAAGGTCTTATTCTTTTCTCTATTCTTCTCCTATGCCGCGCCTGCCGTGTGAGTAAATGTAATGATCCGTGCATATATATACACTTGAGATTTTTGTTGATTGCACACGCGCGCGCACACACACACAAAAGCGCAACAGAAATAGTGTTTATAGAGCACCGTCATTTGCATTCACAATCACACTGAGCTGCTTATGTGACCATCTCACCAAACTAAAGGCAAGGACAGTGAAAAATCAAAGAGAAAAGCAGGATGGAAAAAAATCTGTCTTGTCGCTGTCGAGGACAGTCAAGGATGCTTTGAGCTTTAAAAGATAACAGCAGTGTTTTTTGATTGTTTGTGTCCTATTAAAAGGCGCTGTCACATATTACTTCTAGAAGCAAGAAAACAAAACTTAAAGTGGAGATAATATATGACTTGGAAAATGTTTTTTAACCTCACGGTGATAGTGAAGCATAACAACTGTCTCGGTCCATGGGTGATGCTTTTTGGTGCCATTATTCTTTTATAGGCCTCTTTTTCTTTTTACCCCCTGCAGTTACAAAAACGCATTTCCACGTTCAAAGCAGTAGTTAAGAGAAGTGTAATGAAAATGTCTCATTTTGTTTCATATCAACAACTTTTTGGTTATTGGTTGATTGATTTGTGACAATAAACCAAAACAGTTAAAAAGAATGAGCTGAGAATTATGATGCTTGATTAAGCTGCGGGTTTCTTAAATATGCAGATGTCAATTCTCTGTATGAGCCTTTGATTGTACTCTACACGGAGGAGGAAAATGTAGTTACTGTAGCCAATAACTACGGTTTTCTGTAGAGAAAGTTTGCTATTTGACACTTTTTTAAAGTGTTTTCAAGCAAAACTATGGTGCCACATGTCTCACTTTCATTTAACTTGTTTTGCATAAAATTAGTGGGTGTATCACTGCTTTCTCCTGCTTTGTTTTCTTTGGTGCTTACCAGTTACAGCGTGACACCCAGCAGATTGTCTCAGATTTTAAAATGGAGCTGGGAAAGTGCCACATATGAGTCACCCCTTAAATCAGTGAGGACTAACACGCATCAAAGTTTTTGCATGCGGTAAGTATGAAAATTGTTAAAAATGCTTTAACAGTGTTAAGCATGGGACATAATGAACCTTTGGTTTGAGTGGATTAGCCTGAATAGCAAAGGCGCAACATCGCAGCAAACATGGTTGACCCTGACATCACTTCCTGGTAATGGCAAAACAGCAAAAAGTGACTCATAGATGGACAAGCATTGGCTTTGCTCCCTTGCAGAATATCAACTACATTATTGTAACGAAGGAACCTAATGAGTCTGTCGTTGTTCTTTTAAAAAATAACTAATTGGGTTAGCAGGCGGTCGTTATGTATACATTTGTGGTCGGATCTTTAACTCTTCTTTTTTCAGGGTGCACACACCTTTAGTGACTTTACAAAACAAGGATTGGGTGCGTAAGCTTAATATGTATACATGCACTTTTATGCTATTTAATTTTATATGCATTTAAATTCTGTGTCATTTGCTGCTAGGTGAACACGGTGCCTCTCTAATCTCTCTTAAACCCAACTCAATAGGGTTGAGGAATGCCCTCAAAAGCATCAAATCACAAGAATGTGAGTTTCAGTTACTTTTGAAGTGCAAGCTTGTTTTGCTTTTTATTTTCTCTATCAAGAAGGTTTTAGATTCCTTTTATTGCAATCCTTCAGTGAATAGTAAAAAGCAATCCTTGAACACAAACTTTCTCTTGCTAGAAAGTCTAACAGAGATGTTCAGGCGATGCTCGAGATGCACATTGAATTGACGTCTAGGTACGTCGTGGTATTTTTGACTGTGGCTAGACGTCAAGAAAAAAATGCCAGCTAACAGTCATCCAACGTCAGAACATTAGCTCGGATATGGAACCACAAAGTCAAGCTTAGCCACAATCCCAGCAGATCAGTCTGTCTCTACCAGCGCTGATAGCTCAGCTGATACCCTGCTTTGAATCCACTTGCCCATCCTCACATACTGCAGGGCACAATATTTGAGTTAGAGTTGCTTTACATCAAGCTGCTTTGCAAACCACCTCCAGCCCAGTTCCTCCTTTACATCATTTGTCAGACTTAATTAATGTCATGCCAGTTGTCACTGATGCCTGTTCTATGATGTTATTGGGAGTCTCGCTGGTTCTCTCCCTGCTTCTGCCTTTCCACGTATGCACATGAAAGGGATGAACTCATAGTGCCAAATATCCCCTTTATGCGTAGTGTATCATATTTGATGGATACTGTTTTTGTGAGCTTTTAAGACTTCTACATCATCAGTGTGATGTTGATGTTCTGCCTGAAATATGTTAATAAATTGCACAACATGTTTTTAAGCAATAAAAAAGTGAGATGTTGCAAATAGGATAGAAATTAAAAGTCATATATGGAAATTAAAATGAATTCATTTTTTAAACAAATTTGTCAGATGCGTAAGTAAACTCTCCATTTTCATAAAATTTGACTTTAAATTTGGCTTTAAAGGATATAAATCACATCAAAATTGAGCTCCTCTGTGTTGTATTTCTTTATCGTTGCTTAGATATATATTGGATGCAGAGAGTGATACATTTTTCTGAGCAACTATACAGTTATGAGAAGGGCAGTTAATAACAATTGTATGTAGGATGGCAACTCTATACCCGGGCATTTGTTTGGGATTTATTTTTGCATTCACTGCTAGATAGAAAGGCTTGATGCTCTGAGCTCTCGTTCTGTGACTAACACACCACACCAGTTAAATTTACCACTATAGCGAGTCATTTTTACACCCCAAAGCTGATGTTTTCTGGAAAATATATTTGAAACAACTGCTTCACACCTTTCATCCAAGCTGAATGATGTGACAAAAAAATTACACAGAAGAAGCAGATTCCCAGTTTGTCTCAAATGTCTAAACCATTCCCGTCTAAACCAGTTCACGTCCTATATGAAATGCCAGACTGCCACATAACTATGTAAAAACCTTGTAAAAATCCCTACATGGATCGAAGAATGTAAATAAACTTAGAAAAATTTGAAAATGAACTGAAATAACCAAAAGTGACCTGCGGCCATTGTATAGTCGCAAGCACTGAAACGTCAGCAGTCTATTTCCAACTCTGTTGTCCTTCCGTTTTTCAAAAACAACAACTCGATCCAGCGAGAGACCAGCCTAAGATAAAAACAACCATTACAGCCACAGCAGAGGAGGCTCAAGGGAAAAAAATAGCATTTAATGCATGCAATGAAAAAAACGTTACAGCAAGATGAAAACATTGCATCTCCTCTCGCATCCTCTGTGATCAAGCAGGATGCTTGCTTGATTAACCTGCTTTTATGTTCATTTTATTTAACCAATCATCTTCATACAGGAGCCATTAGGTTGATGTGCAGCAGCACCTTGCGTTTGCCTGTTTAATAAGTAATATCCATGACTCACCATGATCAAAACAAACGCAAAAGTGAGAACTACTTAATTGCGAATTCAGGCATATGTGAAAAAACGACAACAACAAACAAACCAGCATGCAGACCCGAGGTTTTTCTAGCGGAGGTGTGGTAGAGTGGTTTGGCTCTGATGCACACTTTTTGATGCTTTGCAATCGAATATATGAAAGAGGAGATCGGGCCATTTTCCCCATTGTTTAGCTGTTGCACGTCATTCGCTTCATTCGCTTATACATTCAGTCGTCTGAGCATGAATTGTGTTCCATCATTTCTGTCTCTCTCTGTCTGACAGGCTGGTCTCCCAGTGAGGAGGGAAATGAAGCGAGAGAAGGAGTGATGTGTAGAAATGAGTGAATAATCATTCACTGGGATCCAAAGATTATTGTGTATCGTAGGACAGAGTGTGTTGGGATGGCTGCTGAAGCGAACGGTGAATTTGTGTATGTGCCAAAGTCCTTTACGTGTTTATATGTGCTGTTACATGTTTCGCGTGTGACACTAGCAAAATGTGAGAGTGAGGAAGAAAGGAGGGGGGTTGTGCGTGTGGCTGCATACATCAACATTTGTCCACGTGTGTGTGTGTGTGTGTGTGTGCTGAACTGATGGTAAATAGAGATATTTACAGCATTTGTCTTCATGTGGTAACCATGACGACATCACAGTGGGAAAGGCTATCTGTCTCAATGCATTATGACATCAATGTTTAACCCTCAAAACAGCCACACATGTACACGCACATACACATTTGCTACAAACACTGCATTGAATACAGATGGTAAACACACACACCATGCATTTACATAAAAATGCACACATGATGGCAGTCTGCACGTGTAGTCCCCTTCAGCCTGAGTTAGACACACACACACACACACACACACAGCCATGAAGCATGCACATTCAAGTGGAAGAAAACCTGTTAACACTCAGAGGAATGCTAGTGTCTGAAGTACACTGAAAGTGTATCATAGAGTGGTAATGCTGTATATGAGTGTGTGTGTGTGTGTGTGTGTTTTTGTGTGTTGTATTTATTTAAGTAGATGTGGTGTGGGGAATGTTTAATGTCAGCTCTCAGGTTTGGTTTGATTACAAAAAATGTTCAATTGATCTGCATCTGAATATATTCAGATATCTGCTTATCATTTAACAGGCATGAAATGCAAACGTCTTTTTTTCATATTTGCTTTGTTAACCCCCCTCCCCCCGCATAAGTGTATCACATTTGATACATGAGCTTATCACCCATAAATAAATAATTTTTAATGGATTGTACGATACATTATTAAGCTATAAATTGCAAAAAAGAAAAAAGAAGAAAAAGAAGCCAGATATAGCAAATACAATACAAATACAAAAAAATTAATTTAAAAAAAAGAAAGAAAGAAGAGGCTCAAGAGCTTTAAGGGGTTAATTTCATACACTAATGCTGAGATAAAGGAATAGTGTATTTGTCTTAATCACAAAATAGATACCAGTGGAATTTTCAGGGCATCTAATCTTTTCTCAGATGCTAAAATACTGAAAATTAAGGCTGCCTGTGTTATAAAGTCTTGGGATCAACAAAGTCACTAAGATTCATCTTCTTCAGGCAATAGCTACCTGTAGGAAATGTTATGCTAATCTGTCTAGTAATAATGTGGTATTTTGTGTAAAGTGATGGTCCACTGCACTAAATCACAAAATTATAGTGCTGATTTTTTAGGGCCTGATTTGATTAATTCTACTAATTCTTGGTCAAATATTGTTCACAGTCAGTGCATCTCAGTTTTTTCTTTTGCATTTGGAGTATAGTCTTTGTACCGACTGGTAGGAGAAGTGTGAGAAAGCTCTACAGAACACAGCATGGGAATTGCTTAGTCTAAGAGGTCAACAACCATTAAATACATTTACCTTGAATCAAGCACATTGTCCTAACCTTAACACCATAATGTTTAACAGTTAATACCCTCAACTTGAAGGATGACCACCCAACACTAGAAGTACCCACTGATGTTTTCTAGAGACCTTTGAAAGATAGACTCTCAGAAAAGATGTGTCTTACCCACTTTTTGTGTTCATGTATTTTAAAACACACACACACAAATAATTGAGCACATTATTCTCCAATCACGTTGCAATCTGTGTGCACCATTATTCTATTTTTAACTGTAATAAAATGATCATTGGTTTCTTTTGGTGTGAGAGCTGAGGCGAGGAAAGAAACGAAAGAAAAAGACAGGAAAGTCAGTCATTCGGTTAAAGACATTCAGCAAAATAATATTCAGGTCACAATTTCTAAAAATGTATTCAATAGAAAACAGTAACTAGCGCATCCTAATGTGAGACTTTCCCATCCCCTTATTGAAAGATAAAAATGATTTACTGATGTTTTCCCGCTTTATATAGATGTGTGTTAATCTTAGCAGAGTTGTGTTTTTTCTACTGATGATTTTTTTACAGTTAGAACTGCAGTAAATTATTTTAATTTACTCAGTTTTCATGCAACCTTTGGAAGCTTTCCATGCCACATCACCCTGTTTGAGTCTTTCTGTTGGAGCTATTTTATTTTTTCAAGAGGTGCAGTAGTGAAGGGAGTGGAGTCGGATGCTGGGGGTCTGGGAGGATTTGTGGCTCCCAGAGTGGAGGAAGAGAGGAGGTAGGTCTGTGGGCAGGCTGGGTTCTGGAGCAGGGTAAAGAGCATGGTGGTTTGGGTCCAGAGCATATTGAGTCTCACAGAGGTGGGGAGCAATGTGGAAGGTGCAGGAAGCAGGGCCAGTTGAGAGTGGGAAAGTGAAAAAAGAGAAACAGGAGAGTTCTTCTGGTGGTTGAGCAGGTAGATCATAAATTCATGAAGGTAGGTATAACAGTTTGGCAGAAAATCACGGCCACAACCGGTCCTTAAATATGGAGGTCTCTAATGAATTATTACTTCCAGATGCAGGGAACAGAAAGCCCAGGAAGGTAGCTCCACCGGAAGGAACCTCCCAAAGCTTCCTGGAGAGAAAATGGTACAAACCCCCCAGCCTGCCCTCAATGCTGACATAATAGGTTATATTGTGGTTCTAAACTGATGTGGTGTGAATGTGAGCATGAATGGTTAAACCTGCAACTGCTAAGATTGTATGGTGCTTCTCACCCTGTGGTAGCTGGGATAGACTCCAGCAACCATATGTGGGTTAAGTCCCAGTTGGACATGTCTACTATGGCTGATAAAAAAGAGAAATTACGATGACTGTTTAAAACTTATACATTGAGAAATAAAGGATGATCTGATATCCTTGTGTTGGTGTTGTTCCCAGACCATCATGAAAATGTTGTTCCAGGTTCAACATTGCAAGTGACCAATCACATTGTTGTGACGTTATTCTTTTGCGCGCCAAGCCATTCGTGCATTTATGAAATTCCAATGTTGCAAGGCTTACTGTTTATTAAAGGGTTACGGTTAGGGTTAGGGTTAGGGTCCGTTGATCGGCGGACAGAGGCGGTTTCATGCAGCTTTAGTACAGTTTTTTGTTTTACGCCGGTTTTTCCCGAAGTCACAAAAGTCTGATTGGTCACTTGCAATGTTGATCCTGGAACAACATTTAGTATGATGATTTGGGAACAACACCAACACGAGGATATCAGATCAACCGAGAAATAAAAGCATTTCTGATCGTTTGATCTCAGTGACTAACTGAGCACAACCTTATTCTTATAGATAGGAATACTGGACAGAGCTATTAGTGCTATCGTTAGCTTTTTTAGTCCAGCACCAACATTCATTACAAACACTTCTGCAAGCCATACTTGCTTTTGCTTTTCCTCTGTAATATCTCCGCAATTTCAACCTGTTGGCAACACAGTCGGGAGCATTGTCACTGCTTTTTGTGAAATGTAGAAAATTGCTAAGTGAATTACAGTTAGACAAATCAAGTTTAGGAGGGAGGGGGGAAAAATGAATCGCAACACCTGATGTGAAAATATCTTTTGGCATGCTGTAAACATTTCAGGCTGATGATATCTAACAGCGTAAAAGAATCTGAGGGAGGGCTTTTCCCCTGATAATACACAGGTGAAGTCATTTTTCCAAACACTATCCATCTTGCTGTGTGTAAGAGAGAGAAAGAGACAGATTGTGTGAGATAGTGCAGGTGTGTGGGTGACGGAGACAAGAATTGGACAGCGAGATAGGGAATGAGAAAGTGAACAAGGGAGAAGGAGAAAAGAAAAAGAGAGGGAGAGAGAGTGAATCATTCCCTGAACAGACCACCTCGACAGCGTGATATCAGATGCATTATTTGATGATTGGATCGCTGGCTACAAAAGCTGATAGATCTCCGCCTGAAATTGATTTCTGTCTGGATGTGACTCACACACACACACACACACACATGCGCGTGCACACACACACAGAAGCTATGGGACTGAACGCCAGGAGAAACTAATTACCAGTTCACAGAGTGTCTAAGAAACCTGAACCTCAATGAAAACACCTGAAGGACTGGCAGGCTGGCAACTAGAGACAAAATAAATTGGGAAATTAATGTTCTATTATTGGAGTGAAAGCATGTGTGGGCTGGGATTTTCACAGAGTCTGATGATTTGATCCTCTTTATCGTCACTTTTGATCCTTTTCAGAGGGCAGTTTTATTGAACTATGAAAATTAATACAGTTAACACTGTTACTGTACAGCAAGCTGTAAACAACACTGTGCAAATGATTATTCTGGCACTTCAGGCAGTGCGGGAACATTTTTTAACTCGTTTAAGAGTTTCTTAACTTTAAACTCAATTGTGCCATCACTTTGATTTTCATTTTTACTTTAACAATAGTTTTGAGTTATACAAGCTACAGCTTGTGCTACTTTTGCAGTAGTCGAAGCAAAACTTAGGCATGGGAGGAGTTCCATGAGGCCGTGAAGCAAGAATTTCGGACAGCAGTGAAGTGAATCGGGAGAACCACCCTTGCTCATGCTCTATACAGTAGGGATGGAGTGCTACTGACCTCAGCTGAGGATAACGTCAGGCAGTGGAAGGAATTCTTCGAGGGTCTCCTGAACCCCACTGACACATCCTCTGTGGAGGAAGCAGAGTCTGAAGACTAGTGGGAGGACTTATCCATAACTATGGCTGAGCTCACTGCAGGTAGTTAAAAAAAAACTTCAATAGCCAGGGCTCTGGTGTGGGGTGGACGGGGTGCCCCTGAGTCACTTAAGGCTTTAATTGTTGTGAGGCTGTCCCAGATGATGTACCTCTGCAATATTGTGTTAACGTTGGGGTGACCACCTTTTTAGGACAGGAGGGTGTGTTCCACCTTCACAGGGAAAGTCAACACCGGAGTACTGGAGAGGAAATTCTCTCCATTAGTCAGACATCAGATCCAATAGAATAACGTCCTCATCTGGTTTTGGTTGTGGAACACAAGACCAGTTCTTTATCTTCTTGAGGGTATTTGAGGATGCATGAGAGTTTTCCAGACCAGACATCCCTTGTTGGAAGTTTTTTTTTTAGAATATGGGGGATTGGGTCTGTTGTTGAGGACTATTCGATCCTTATCCAACTGAAGCGAGAACTTGGCAAGTACTGCTAACAATAACTCAGGTTATTACTGATTAAGTCATAATCAGTTACCTAGGTGCAGCCAAGATGCGGAGCTCGTTTAGGTCTCGAGTTCCTATCTCTGCCTTTCTTTACAGTACAATTAAAGAGTGCAGAGCTATGTGCATGTGTATATCTGCTTGTATATGTGTGTGAGAAACTGTATATGCGGTGAGTAGGGTTTCTGAGCTGTTGAAAGAAAGGTCGGTTAAGCCAGAGTGGTGATAGGTGTGATTAGAGATGAAGATTTTGGTGATGCCATCCGAATGTACATGTTACACATCAGTTGTGTTTTACTGGGTTCATCGAGCGATGACCTCCAGCATGCAATGGGGCGGTTTGCAGCTGAGTGTGAAACAACTGGGATGACAATTAGCACCTCCAAGTACGAGGCCAAGGTTCTCAGCAAAGGACGTGTCAATACGTGCGATGTCTGCAGAACTGCAGATGCTGTAGCTGAGTATGAAAGCAAGCCTTTCGATTTACTGATCAATTTATGTTCCTACCCAAATAAGATCTGAAATGAGCTTCCTTTTAAGTGTCTGGACTCTTCTTTAGAGACTGGTTAGAGAGCTCAGTCATCTGGGAAGGACTCAGAGTAGAGTTATTACTCTTCCACACTTAAAAAGAGGCTAGTAGAGCAAATTTGGTGCTTCTGACTAGGTTGCCTCCTAGACACCTATGAGGTGTTTCAGGCATGTCCAACTGGGTGGGGTCCCTCAGGTAGAACCAGAAGAGCTGGAGGAGGTTGCTAGAAAGAGAGAAGTCTGGGCATCTTGTTTTTTACATAGCGTATTGTTGTACAAGTGTGTGCAACATGGGTACGTTACTGTCCAGCCTCATGCATGTGTGTGTGTTTGTGAATTACATCTGACAAAGTATATTAACAGAGATAATAACTGTAATGATGTATAAGCATGAAATATGGATATCATGCTGAAATTATATAACAGAAAAAATAGAGTTATGCTCACAGACGCTCTCTCCACCTGCCTGTTTTTATGCTGAGTGTGTTTTATATTCCAAAAAAAGAGAGAGAGCACACATGAATTTGATTAATAGTTGTTTTTTTTATTGGACAGAAGCCTCGCTCTGTAGCAGCTGGGATAGGCTGCAGTTTCACCCTATGACCCTGATCTGGACAAGTGGAAGAAGGCAATCCTGTGTTTATTAGTGATCCACTATTAGCAAAACTCCCTTTAGGCCCTACGGCATTACATAGTGTGGCCATAGCACTACACCCCAGTGTTGCTGATGTTGCTTGGCCCCACATACAGGAGCTTTTCTGTTTAACAGGGATAATGGATACAAAATTAGTGCACTAGATAAGGCCGAAAACCAATTTAGTGGGCTGTTGGTAATTAGAGAAGAAGTGAAAATGACTCCATCATTACCTTTTAGGATGACTGCCCTCTCCTTTAAGCCAAAATTTGCTAAAGTTCATTGGGCAAAATTTATAATAAAATTAATTATGAGGGGCTGCAGTTTGGATAAACCAAAGTTGAAAGTCTAACAGGAAAAAAATGGGACTCACTGTCCAATCTAGAAACAGCAGCTGTGCTGGAAGTTTGCAGGATTGGCCAAGGAGACTGCCTTTAAAGGCTTATTTTCCCAATCAGGTAAGTTGTTTGACATTTTTGAGGTTAACTTTATGGTCACATCTCGTCGCTCATAGTTTGTAAGCAGTATGTGTTAAAATGTTTTCGTCTATAAAAGCAAAGCCATTGTTACACTTGACTGTGCAGACAGATCAAAGAAAATGAGTACATTTCTTTAATGATTTTAGTTCTAATGAAAAAGCTTGTACTTTATTAACTGAGCGCATTTTCAAAGAGCAGGATTAACAATCAGCGAAAAGGGTGATAAACTCAGTTTAGGTTCACCGCAGCATCTCTGCCCATGTATAGGAGTAACATTAGTGCTGGTCATGGTGATGCTGTTACTGGTAGTGTGTGTGTGTGTGTGTGTGTGTGTGTGTGTGTGTGTGTGTGTGTGTGTGTGTGTGTGTGTGTGTGTGTGTGTGATGGGTTGGGGGGTTACCTCTCTGTCAGAACACTTCTGTCACACTCGGTAATGATCAAAGCTCTCCCTGGGACCCCCTGCCGTACACACTCACACAACCAGTCAACTGGACAAAAATTGCTCAGCCATGCAGCCGACACTCCACACGGCTCATGCAGGATCTCACACACACACATGCACTCATAGATGCACACATACATGCACGCATTCAGCTTCGCGTCTTTCATGCCTCCAATTTTTAACCTTTTTTTTCTTTACACTGCGCTGCGTAGGCTCCTTCGGTTTCCAGTTAAAAGCTCCATGTGTAATGTATCGCCACTTGTTGTCTCCCCCTCCTCAGCGGCATGCACATCTCTCTGCTACACTTGATTTTTTTTTCCTTCTGCGTCTCGTGCTGCTTCACAGTGTCTTTCTTTAAATTCATTCCTACCACACTCACTTTGAGATTCACTGTTTGAGACTTTTTTGTTCAGCCTGTTTGCTTTCCTGTTCATTGAATTTCATCGATTCTGTCTCTCTAACTTGTGGGCTTTTCACTCCTTATTTGTATTAACTTCACTATTTTCATGCTTTTGACATCTTATAGATAATTCATGTTGTTACTTTGCTGCTTTTCTCTGCTGCGTTATACTCACACTTTTATTTCCTACTTTGTTTTGCATGTCTGCTTTAAACAAGCTATGTTATCACCTGCTAACACCCACTCTCCCTATACTATAGATGGTCTTATTGTACATATTTGGTCATTAAAACTGGAGAACTGCTCTAATCCCACAGTCACATAAATTTGCTAAAGTGATTTCTAATCTCACTCTGCACCTTCTCTCCTTTTGTCCTTACCTCCCTCCTTCAGTCTTGCTGGGCTCACTTAAACTTAAACTGCCTCTATTTTGTCAATTGATTGCAACATCACCTAAAGACTGCACTCATGGACCTTAATCTCCACAATTACTAATTGCCCCTCCCTCTCCTCATCATGGTGAACCACCGCTTCACTTTTACGTCTCTTTTACTTTTTTAGGCAGAATGGGCATCCATCGCACCTCCCTTCACGTCCGCATCCCCCCTCCTCTGGGCCGGTGAAAGGCCGCAGAGCAGCAAGGCAGGAAATGGAGCAGAGCGACGCGACAGCCCAGCACGAGACTGGAACCAAACCCGCACGCGCAAGCACACACATCTGCACCGATGTGACAAAACCACCGAGAAGCCCCATTTGTTTTCTAACTCGTTGCTCCCGGAGATGCTTTCCTCGATTACTAACAACTGATTATTCCCCACATGTCTGTCATGCAGAGCCAGAAATGCTTTGAATCCCACATGAGTAAATATTTTGACCTCTGACTGCACAAACTCTATTATCTTTGCACAAGCTACAAGCTTTTAAGTGTTAAACTTAAACTCCACTTGAAGTGAATCTAAACGATAGACTTGTCATCTGCTTGTTTTCGACTTGAGCGCAAGTCTTTTTCTAATTTTAGCATAATTATTTACTCAATTGACTAAAGTGTATGTATGCTTATATAGATGTGCTTCTGATGCATTAGGCAGTTGCACAATTGGCTGTTGTCAATCCGTGAGAGTGATTTGATAAATCAGTGGGTACAATCTAGACTGATAAATAATGAAATTACTTTTGCTTTTCTTGAGTTATTTAAACACGAGTTATAGAAAGTGTGTGGAAAATCAGGTTGTATGACGTGTAGCACGCAGTGGTAGTCTCCGTCACCTGCTCCTGACTTCTTAAAGTACTCTGAATGGTGATGTGAGGGTGCTGCCTGCACCGAGCAGGCAGGAAGGGGGGAGCCCGCATGATGCCTACTCCAGGCGAATTAAAGACTGTTTCATGTCGGATCTGACCTGTTATTTATGGTCAGCTTTTTTTTTTTTACAAAGAAAACAATTTATAGATGGATGTAGCCACAGACTGTATACAAAAGATGGATGTAGCCACCTTGCCATCATCTTCTGGTTTTTAACTCCTCATTTTCGATACTCCTACCCATTGTGGGCACTGCCAGGTATGTTTTTGGAACCAGGATGTGGATGATTTGAGAATGTGGAGTCCTAAAACACACCAAAACTAAAGCACTTCTTTGCCTCGGGAGCAAAACATATTGCTCCAAAGTTCCAGCAACACCACAAACACAGGCTGTGTAGACTGAAGCAAATCCAGATGGGTAAGTTATTTAAAAACTAGAAGGTAATTCTGGCTGCTCCTTTATTTCCCAAGTGGTCACTCCAGCAGATTGATCTGCATGTTTGGTTTGGCACAGATTTACACCAGATGCCCTCCCTGATGTAACCCTCCTATTTGTACAGACGTGGGGCATTCATAAACATCCTCTAAGAAATATAAAGATAAGGGATTAATAAATAGATATTCTTGAATTTACAGTATAGATGGGGTAAGGGGGATGTGTGTGACATTATTGTACATGACAAATCTAACAGTTGTGGCAGCAGTCAGGTGGAGGGCTTACACAGGCTCTGCTGGAGGTGGAGATTCTTAATGGCAGGAAAGCTCTTGGTAATGATGCTCTCTGCCGCCTCTACCACACTCTGTAGTGATTTTCTGCTGCTGGCAACTCCCATATCAGACTATCATGCAGACCATCAACTGGCTCATTAGGAGTGCAATAGCTTGTGACCCTCCCCGACATTTTAAAATAAGGATCAGAGCTTTCAAATATTGTTAAGGAGATATAAAAATTGGAATTTAGAAATTAATTTACATATGTATAATATATATTCTTAGAGAAGGCCTCTATTCTTCTATATGATCACCCTGAAGAACTTTATTTATATTGTTTTGAGCTGCGACACGCCTTACATCTGACACTCACAGTGTTTTAGAGGCTTCTCCATGCTGAATTTTGGGGAGAAGAATGCTGTGCCGGTACTAAGAGGATGAGCCTGGATTTTTTTACACAATAAAAATAGCCTGGTCTAAATGCACACAAGCTGTTTCTGTGTTGCTGGTTAAACAGGGGCAAATGTAAAAACATGGCACTATACTGCCTGGCATAAACTATCACCAAATAAGGCACCAAAAACCTAAATTACGCTGAAAAACCCAGATCACTAACCTCAGTCACTCACAGATTATACTTTAGCTGGCTGGGGCTGACTATGCACTGTATCCAGAACAAAGCAGGCAGACAGTTAAAAAAAAAAAGAAAGAAAGAAAAAGAAGGGCAGAGAGGATAAAAGAGCAAGTGAGAAACCCACAGAGGATGATTTAAAAAAAAAAAAAAAAAAGCCTGCTAGTCATCGGCTCTGTGGAGCTGAAATCCCCGCTCTCAGCTTTCTGGCTGGTGAACAAGCAGAGAGCCACAATGGCTAGCAGATTTCCCCGGATTTGGAGCACAAAGGGTGGGCAGTCGTCCACCCAATAACCCTCCATAACCCTCCCCACCATCACTCAGTCACATGCATCCCTCCTCGCATTGCCCCCCTCACTCCATCCACATGGCCGTTCATCCAATCTACTATCACTGGTCGCATTTCAGCTTGCAGAATCAGTGGCCGTCCAGCTGACACGGGGAATACATGCATTAATGTATGTGCACACTCTCATCTGTGACATCTGTCACTGTCCTGCCAAGCAACAATGTCACAGCTGTAGTAATTGGAGTTTTGCTCCAGGCACACATGGTCATATGTCTTTGTGTTACTGTGGCTGTGAGGAAAATTACAGCAGTTTTATAGTTTCATTAATCCTACTCCTAATTCTGATTTTAGCCAAGTTGAGCTCAAGTTTTAAATCTCAACTGGGTTTAAATGACCAGAACTTTGCACGAGTGTCATCTGTATCAAATTTGAGGACCGTAGCACACTCTCACTAACCTTCCATTAACTATGAATATGTGTTTGTAAAGTTTTAAACTGCGAATTCAACTTCAGCCTTGTCGCTGTCTCATTAAAAGTTACCTGCTCTCACCACACATGGACCAGGCAGAGGAGAGCCTGTGACCCATTTCTAGTCCCCTCCCTTAGATTAAGAAACTCTTGGCTTCAGGTTTATAGCAGCCAGGTGTTTAGTGCTCTTGAGCTTGGCATAATCATTAGGTTGGTTTCAGACAATTTAACAATGAGACGATTAAGCTCAATTAATGACTAATGTCTAATGTCTCCGGCACTGTTATCTTCCAGCCTGAAACGAAGGTACGGAGACGGCAGCAGGTGGCTGAGTGGAGCACATCGATGGAGCGTCCGCTAAGCCAAGTACTGCTACCAACTGTGTGTGTGTATCTGCATTTCCATGAGTGTGTGAAAACCTGACTCTAATCACCAGGATTGTGCCACTTGTGTTAGCCATGACAGCGATAGTAATTGCAGCAACATTTGGCTGCGGTGGTAATAGAAGTGTGATGAGCAGCGGGCAGACTGTGGGACTGATCGCCTCTTCAGAAGCCGACTTTAATAAGACATCTTTAATAAGGCTGAGCAGAGTGTTTTTTTTTTTTAAAAAGTAGTTTTGATCTTTGATTTTTCTTGTTTGAGTGAAAGTTGTGCATGAAAGAAGCAGAGAAGTACAAGGAGACTACAAAGCTGAGTTGTGAAGTGTATACAGTACAGACTCATCCATAGACTTACTTATTTACTTACTATGAGCTTTAACTGATCATAAGGATGAGATGATGAACTACAAGCGTAACTGAAAAGAAACATTTACTGTTTATAATTATTGATCAGATCTGATGTGCGAACCTCTGAGAATCCTTTGAGGAAAAGATGGCGAAACTCTTTGGAGAGATGGATGTCTGCAGTAGTTTGCTCTGTTTCCTGATATTGTGGCCTAGTCTATGTTAATGACAGGAAATGGAGTAGGTGTAATGCAGGGTGATTCCTGTGGTTTTGCATCTTTTAGCTCATTAACTAGAAGTCAGGTATTAACCACATCGCTGACAGCAATTTCTCAAAGCACAGGTGCTGATCTACTTTGGAGGTAGTCATTTGTTTTAATTAATTTCATTACACTCTCAGAATCACAATCTGATGCCAACACACAGACACGTAGACCTGCACTGATACTAAACAACCTGCAGGAAGCCCCATTGCTTTTCTAACTCGACGTCCTCGGGGATGATTGAAGTTTTGTATAAACTAAAAGTGCTCAGAATACCTCCTCAGTAAATGTTTTGACCTCTCTTTGCACGCTCTGTGGCCGCAGAGTTTTTCCCGATTATAAATCTTCGATATTTTCAGGACTGCCTCCAACTTCTACAGGCTTGTCAGAGTTAAATTTAAAATTACTCAGCTTGAAGTGAAGCTAGACACTCAAAGGCACTCAAACTGAAATGTGCTCAGACTTGGGCATCAATCAAAGAAAACAGTAGGCTGCTAAGAACCCAAATTTTGATGTAAAGCATTTCAATGAATCTCAAACTTTTATGTCTAGCAAATGTGTTAATGCACATTCTTCTGTGGAGAGATTTTGGCTCTTCTAACTCCAGGTTCAGGTCGGCTTTGTGCGTGAAAGTCTTGATAATAGCAGCTTGAACAGCATAACAAAGCATTGTGAAGTTGCACTGAGAGTAATTTAGTGCCTTGATCTCCGTTTCATGGTCAGCTCTTGGTTTGCTAAGGTGGAATGTCATCGAATGTGCTACAAAAGGTTCCTTTATGCTTTTATACAACAGTAAGACTACAGAAAAGAGTGCTCGGAGGCCACTACATAACCAAAGTTATTGCGACCGTGTGTAGTGAACTTGTGATCTTGTTCCATTTGATAGGTCTGTGACTACCCACAGTCAGATGTCACCATAAATTCCCATCACTCTTTGTTGTTACAACTAACCGTTATCTTATTGCAGATCTAGATCATTCAGGACATCCATCCAGCATTCATTAGCCATTTCAGTCAGAATCACATTGGTGGACTGACAGACAGATATTGCCACCCCTAGAGCGATGCCGCTGGGTTACAGAAAACGAGACAGGCTACATGTTCAGAGTGATGTCTCAAGGACATTTGGAAGTCTGTGGAAGTTGATTTTCTTGCCGTACTGAGCATTTAACCCAATATCTTTCTTTAATCAAAAATGTGATGTTACGTGTCAGTGAGATTAATTTCATGAGTCTTTGGACGCCCAAAACCTGATAAAACGTTTCAAAAAATGATATTTTTTTTCCCTGGGAATGACACAGCACAAGTTCGGGAAATGGTTCCACTGTGCAGTATTTCCTCACAGATTTTATATACATAATTTTCATGCAGTTCCAAACATTCAATCAATCCTAAACCCACAGGTTAACTTAGAAATGTCACACAATTTGTTATTACTGCAGTATTATCAATCAAAACGCCGAAGGGTAGAAGCTGTTTATGGACATTTTTTACAGTCAATCCCAACTTTCTTTTTTTACAGCTGTTCTTTTCAAGGCTGTGTAAGCAGAGATGAGACTTCCTGGCATCTGATTCTCTGCTGTTGAGACAGCGACGAGAGGATCACCGGCTCAGCTGACCCACAAAAGGTTAAAAATCTGATTTTCTGCTCTCTTGTAAATGTAACCAATGACTCATACCCCACTGCCTTCAAAGCCGGCTCCCACTTCCAAACAGTTTCTGGGCAAATGACCAATGCTATCAAAGAAAAAAGCTTTGATTCCCATGGCATGTTTATTGATCATAACACTGCCTTTTGATATGTGCTGCTAGAAGGGGAGCTCTCCCCTGAATATCAATGAAGTCCCACTGACAGGCAGATAGAGTGGGAATATCATCAAGGGCCTATTCATATTTCATGTTTTTCTATTGCAGTTTATTCTCTTCTGTTGTGTTCAATTCTGCCTTGCACTATTCATTTTCTGTCCTGTTTCCTCCCCTCTATTACCTATTTCAGTCTTTTCTCACTTCTCCTCCTCTCCGCCTTACCTTCTTTTACCCCACTAATGTTTTGTGTATAATTACAGAGCACGCAGTCACGCAGAAGCACCCAGAGTTTGTGAGGAACGTTAAAACCTAATTCTCCAAGTTCTTTTTTTTTCTCTCTCCAAAGGATCAAAAGCCTAAAGCTGTGATCAAAGGATGCATCCTTTTATTTTTTCTACACTGTGTTTTTTTCTTTGCATTATTCTGCTCTTCCACTAATGATCTTTTGCAACAGTAGATGTGAAAGTAATATATGAAAGCACGCAGCCTCACCACCTAAAGGTGTTTATTCTCAGTTCATAACCTCACCTGTTAGATAAGGGCATTGAGGGGAAGGTTAAAATAACACCATCTTAGTTAGCGTCTTCAAAATACACCCTTCTAATGAGGTGAGCAGACTCTCGCTAGGAAGACTTTTGCAGGACTACTTACCGAGAAAAATCTATACACCATAAAATATTCTGGCTGCCTTATTATTGCCTTAATATTATTGTTCAACTCTGGTAAGACAAGAGGGTGTTTTCCTTTGCAGACGCTGAGAAACTGAAACTCTGAAATTCCCCAGTTGATGGCTTTGTGTTTGATCACAGCTGTAGAGCCCAGCTATGTTTTGTTGCTGCTTGTCGCATCATCTGCAAATGCATATTAACAATGAAACACAGCCCTCAGGCTAGTATAGTTGTTTTTTATGTTTTATGTTTCCTTCATGGATGTGTGTGTCCAAGTTTTGTTTAGAGACATATACATGCAATATACATTATATTAGCAAAAATATTCACTCATCTATCCAAATCTTTGAATTCTGGAGTTCCAATTACTTCCGTGGCCTCAGGTGTATCAAATCGAGCTACTAGGCATGCAAAAAGAATGAGTCACTCTCAGGAGCTCAGTGAACTCCAGAGTGGTGCCATGATAGGATGCCACCAATTTCGTCACTTCTAAATATGCCAAAGTCAACTGTTAGTGGTATTATAACAAAGTGGAAGCGATTGGAAATGACAGCAAATCAGCCATGAAGTGGTTGAGTTGCTGACCATCACATACGTGAGTGGTTTTTAGTTTTGAGTGGAATGTCTCGGTAAATTCTAAGCAGATGTAAAATCATCTTTTGATTCAGTAATATAATTGATCAGCATTATGATTTGTTGGTAGTACTTTGGTTTGTGACCAAGTCCTGCATCATCCTCAGTTTCACTTGAGCATCCTCATGTTAGCACTGCTGCTAAACCCCAGAATTTTCACGTGTCTCCTTTAGATTTAGGCAGCTTGTGTTGTGATGTGTATCTGTGACCTACTTCCTGGGATTTTCCTTGTTTCTGTTTTTTTTTTTCCGTCCCCCAGTCAGACTTATGTGCTGGTGTTGCTAACAACCCAGTCTGTTAGTGGAAAGGCTGCTCCGTCTTGGTTTCTATGACAAAATAATTCCCAGAAACTCACACAACACACACAAAGGACACTAGATGCCTCGACTACAAAGGAAAAATTTGAGGCTGTTTAAATACTTTTCTTTACCGTCTAAAAATGAGAGATGGAGGAGACTCTTTTTCTTTGTCAACTGCTAAAAGTTTCTATTGATACCATAAGATGATGCTTACCTAATGATTAAAATTGTGCTTTTAGAGTTCTTTGCAAAAATTGTGAGTGACCCCTCTTTTCTTCTTCAGCAACAGTTCGCCAGACTTTATGAAGGTCTTTCAAATAATTTTTTATAAAATTAACTAAAGGCACAAACTAATGTTATGTGTACACATAAGAGGCAGCTCAGTCAGTTTTAAATTGTGTCTTCAGGCACTTTGTTACTAACAGCCTATTACAAAATGTAGAATTTTTTCCTCATTTCTTTTGTTGAATCTATTTTAAAAAGCCAAACATAACGCAGTTTAACAAGCATAGAATTATATTTTTGCACCAAAAAAGTGATTCATAAAGAGCAATATCTCAGTGTGGTGTGCAGTGTGTCTTCAAAAAATTTGAGGACAAAGAAGAAGTGGCAGGTCCTGAGAGAAGCATCTAGCCCTTCAGTTGACCAATTATAGACTGTAAAACTTGTTAGAATTGAACAAACTCTGTTTTTGTCTTATATATATTTGCACACGAGGGAGGGGGTCAAGATCTTTGCACAGTACTGTATACTTGTTCTCTACCTGCTAACACTACCATGCATGCAGCAAGATGAATGAAATTAAAACCACTTCAGAAAAACTGTGACATCAGAACACATCCAAGCACAGGAATTTAATGGAAACACAGCTGTAATTATATTCACATATACTTGTATCTTAGCGACGGAGCAGTTTTTGACAGCTTTACTTCCTGACTTTTTTCCTACCTTTTTTTGTTTGCTTTGGGCCTGGATTATGCATTTCATTTGTGACGTATGCTGCTCTAAAGCTAGACGTGCACGTTTGTGATTGGTCACATGCAGCAAACATAGCCCTTTTTCACATGAATTCCCTCTTAGTTATTTCAGAAAACCTGAGTTGACTCATTGAGTTGATATCTACTGCCAAGAGCCATTGCAGTTATTAGGCTTAGTGAAGCCAGACAACAAAAAGATACCTGGGGTATCCTGAACTACAGGCCTCAGGACTTCAGCTGTGAAAGCTTAAATTAGTGATGCTGTGAATAGCCCGTAGCAAAACGGCAAATGTTATCACTACAAACTGCCTGTTTGACGCTACAAATGATCATAATGGACTCCCCTGAATATCAGTGGACTGTTATAGTCCCTCATCTCTTATCTCTGACGGTTTCTTCAATTTGCACTTGATCTATGAAGGGGCGACTGAGCTATTTGTTGTGATGAATCCAAGCAGAGGCCACTTTAAGGTGTCCATTACTGCTCTGAAAAGATGGTCAAAATGTGAGAGAAGTCTGTCTGTGGCCTTTTCAGTGATACAGAATGCACTCTTGGTGAAGCATGCATGAATATTTCTGAGCAGCTGTGAAGTTTAAAAAGCGTGCTCACCAATTCAGGTCTGCATACGTCTGAAGTTATCATTTTATTTGAGATAACGTTGGTATTTACACGGCTCCTTAAGATGCACGAACCAATGCAAGTGTTTGAGGTTTAAAATGAGAACTGGATAGTGACATCATTTGACATTTGGAGCTGACTGGTTGTCGTCAACAGGAGGAATCTGATTCTCCTGTCACACCTGCTTCCCTGGGTTTTTGTTTTTTTTACTCTGCTCCTTTTTCTCTGAGGATTTACTCTTTTGTATTTTCTCTGCTCTTTTTTTTTTAAAGCTTTTAAGCTGAGAAAAGAAACGATTTCTAGCAAATGTCTGAATACCCGTCACTGTTTGTGGCGTAATCACGATAAAGATAAATGAGTGAAAAGCCAGATGAGTTGCCCTTTAACCTTAGTCCACCCCTTGTATAATCCACCCCCCCCCCCCCCCCCCCCCCCCCCCCACACACACACACACACACACACACACAAGCCCTTGGATCAATAATACCATTTGCAATAATCCTGTTTGCCATAACCCTTCCTGGCGTGTTGGATAGATGGTTTACTATTTTAGGATCCTCGGAAGAAGCACGCAGCAGCCATTACTGCTGAATAGTCTGCCCATTGTGGCCATTGTGCAGCCCAAAATTGGTCTCATTATGGTTCACATCTACTTATGTGCAGAGTGTTTCACTGCAGATGGACACTTTCACACAATCTCGTATTTACTTCCACCAAAAACAACTGGTCTACCTGCATGAGATTAGTTGCTTTTGATTCCTGCTTAACGTGTAATCAGGGCACATCTTTGGGGACATTTTCATGTTGTCATGTCTTTGTGCCAGATTATTAACCATTAAAGCAGACTTACTTCCATGTAATGCTATTTTTAAGAGACCTATATGTTTTCGTGTTTGGGGCACAGCAGGTCAAACGTACCGCCAATCTTCACATTTTCATCTGCGGGTGATTTTCCTGCTTGCTTCTTCTGCCCTGCTTAAAGGATTGTTGGCAGTCTTTGGACAGAAAGAAAGACTAACTCTCTGTGACGCGTGGTGAGCCAACCCATAGACCCCTACGAGCAAGCCCTTGCTGCTTAGACTGCCATGTGGAAATTGGCATTTCTATGAAGTCTGTTTTTAAAGCCGCTGCAGTCTGTATTGTTATTTTAAAGATGCCGCCTTAAAAGAAACAACAGGTGTCTTTACTCCCACCAAAACACATCCTTGGTGTGTATCCTTGAGCTCTAGCAAAAGTGTGCATTTCTGGTCCTTTCCTCATGAAGGCTTTGACACTTGCTTTGTTTACCTCAGAGCTTTCTAGCTCACAGTCGTCTTTCCCACCCTTCTCAGAGAACTGTTGCATGTCTTGATGTGTTACTGCTACGTTCAGGTCACTGTAATAGCATGGCGTCTTACTGGTCTGCTTCACAGGTTACGGCTCCACAGCTACGAGAGGGTCAGAGCCTCCATGGGTTGACATTAATAATCACTCGACTGCTTGTGTCCAACTGGGCTAAATACTGCCCCTTTAGCTCTGTGGAACTTTTAGTGTCTTTCAGCTTGTTGTTTTGTTTTGGTTTAGGTCATGTTTTTGTGGATTTAGTTTTCAGGGTTGCCAAACTGCACTGCAGCGTTCCCATTTTTTAGACCAGCCTTCCTGGTAAATGAGATGGATGAAAGACAATGTTCCTCCCCATCTGCCGGATGTGCAACCAGCAACTGTTTGCAACGAGTCCGCATTTTTAAAAAGTGATTAACTGTCACTGTTGCACGCACAGCTTATTTCCACTGCCGTCCAGTGGCCACAAACCCTATTCTAGAGCTCGTTTATTAAATGATACTGTATATATTAGCACGCTTTTAGCTGTCGGGCAGCTGTGCTGTGATCTATGTGCTTCAAAACATTTTCAAAGTGGTTTAAAAAGCGATTAAGTCATCTTTTCGTCTTGGGTATTCAACCAAAGCACAATATTCTGCCAGACAGTGTCCAAAAAAGTTTAAAAAATAAAAGGATTAGAGCTGCCTTGAACCGTGTGAACTTTACGTGTGATTTTGATGGGGCAGGATCCCACCTGTCTGCTGGTGCAAGCATTTTAAAACTAACGCCACAACTTTCCAGATGTTACGTCAGCCATGTGCGCTCGTGTCACCGCTCTGTCTTCTTTATTACTCTACCCTTGTCTCCACTTTTCGCTTCTCCTTAACACGAGTTTATTGAACCTTAATAAAGCAGGCAGCCCAGAGCAAACCCATCTGACTTTAATGGCCTCAAGAGGAGCAAATGAGCCTTAACAGTGATTGTCCTTTTTAATTTCAGAATTAGGAAGGAATGCCATGGGGAGGGTGGTAATGTTTCTTTTTTACTTGCTCCTATTTTTTCTCACCTGTCCGACTGACTCCTCTCACCAGCTCCCATTTCGCTTTAATTTTTGATCTTATCTCTACTTCTTTTTTTTCTTCTGTCCTCTTCTCATATCCTCTGCCACCTCTTTTGCTTCCTCACACCTTTTCCTTCATCTGTGACTATCCCTAACACCCCCAGCCCCTTCATTTGTTTCCTTCTTCTCCTTCTTTTCTTCCTTTACCTTCTCCTCTCTTTGCTTTTCTCTTGTGTCTTTCTTCATCTTCCTCCTTTTCTTCCTCCCATTGCGTACACTCATTTTCTCATCCATCCTGTCTTACCCTCCCTCTCTGAGGCACCCACCTTCACGTCCTACTCCCTCTTCCTCCTCCTCCTCCTCCTCCTCTGCCCGGCATGACGTGGGACCAGATCAAGGAACTGTGTTGCCGGGAGTAACAGGGATTGAGAGCGACGCGTTGGAATGCGACTCCAGCCGAGTCCCTGAGAACAGGAGGAGGAGGAGGAGGAGGGAAGAGGTCGAGAGCAAGTATTTCTACTTTATCCCCGCACAGTGTTCCCCCAGTTCTTTTTTCTTTCTTTTTTGTTTCTTCTTGACCTTTATTGCCCTGTTTTTTTGTTTTTTATTCTCTAAATGTGTCTCGTCTGTAGACATACTAATTTTCTTCCCTTTCGCTTCCCACTTAATTTAAGGAAAGCAGGTGCCAAGGACTCCTTCTTTGCTGATCGGTCTCTCCCTGTCTGCTCAGTAATGTGTCTCTTCCCTCATCTTTTGCCTTACAGATAGATAGATATAGATATATAGATATATATATAGATATAGATATATATAGATAGATAGAGATATATCTTCCATGTGAAGTCTGACTTTGGGGGGCTTGTGTTTATCAGGCGTCAGTTGGGCTGTACACTCATCTGTCTGTTTGTCTGGCTGTTCGCAGTGTAAATGGCAGTGAAAGAGGTAGAGGGAGAGAGAGAGGGCAAACACACGGAGATGCAAACCCACATATTCACACATTCTCTTGCTCCAGCACACACGCACACACACACACACACTCTACTTTATCAGCAGAATGAAAGTGCTTTCTGGCAGTATTTGAATGAGACAGAAAAGAGCCCTATTCAGCCCCTCTGCCTGGCTTTTATTAACACTGCGCGTCACTGAGGCGACATAAGCCTCCCCTCCCTCGCACCCTCTCTGTTGCAGACAGACACACTCACACACACAGACATGCGCACACACACACACATAAACAGAGGGAGGTCTCCTGTTCAGGTATGATGATGCCTCCTCCTCGCTTTCCCCCCACAATCCCTCTTTTTTTTTGTTAGCTCCTCCTCACTTGTGGGCTTTTGTTACCTCACCCCCTCCTCCTACTACTGTCCTTTTCCACCACACCTCCCTCCCTCCCCTCTCTCTCACTCTCTCTCTCCCTGCTCTCTCTCCGTCTGTTTGCCTCTGCCGCTGAATGAAAATACGCACAGATGCGTAAAGGGGCGGTCAAACTCCACATATCCACCGGTGGCAGCGGCAGCATCACTGACCCTATCTCTTTGAGGACGAGAGGACGGGAGCAGGGAACAACTATTCTTTTGGACAATTCTTCAGGCCCTCGAAGAGAAGCCCAAGCGCGACCCCGGAGCCCACCTGTTTGAAGCCGGACACTGTTTGCTCGAATCACAGCTCAGAAGACGCCACAGCAGCAGCAGCAGCCCGAGAGGACACAGGGAACGCGGGTACTGAGTCAGAAGAAGAACCTGCAGGGTCCCGGCTTGGATGCACGGATGCTCGCTTCTTCATCTTCTTCTACCCCCCCACCTTCCCCTTTCTCCTCCTCCTCCTCCTCCCTCAAGCTGCTGTTGCTCGTCTGTGGCGATCCAGAAATAGCAGCAGCTTGTCTGGAGGTTGTATGAGAAAGCGTCTGAGATGTGGGGTTTATTTGCGGTAGTTATGTTTTCAGCTAAGAATTGCTTGTTTTGTGAATTTGTGTTTGTGTGTGTGTCTCTCCCTCTTGTCGCCTCTATTTTGAGTTTCCAGCTTTGATACCACTTAGTGTGCTGGAGTCGTACTAATTAGCGGCCTGATTGACAGCTCGGTAATTGGATTTATTTCATATCCGCTCCTTGAAGTTGCGAAGCCTCTTAAGGCACGAGAGGAATGGTTTCTGGGGCTTTATTTCTTTAGAAATCAATAATAACATACCTACTCCAGACTTGTAGGGATTTTTTTAAGAGGGAGAAGGAGGGATTCTAATTTTATTACAGTTTCTTGCCAAATTCTCAATCCTTTTGCTAAATCCTTCCTGGGGCTTAGGAGGATATATCAGACAGCAGATATTTCAGCATTAAAACATAAACTCCACTGTAAAAATATGTCTGTTACTGAGACAGATCTCAGTCTTACATGTGCTAGCAGACATTTGTTTATGGGGATAATCCAGAAATGACCATATGTGGTAGAAAAAGTGGGGGATTCAAAAACTATCAAGTAATACATTGTGTTAAGTGGACTTAAAAAGTACCAAGCTGCTTCAAAACCAAAAGTGTCCAAGCGGACAACAGGTGCTCAATGGAAGAAAATCTGCCCCCTTTATAACTTACTCAAAAAAAAAAAATCCACATGTAAGAAGCAGCACAGATTAGAGCGTGTGAAGAGAGATCATATGGAGAACGTATGCTCCAATTACGTAAGACCAAACGACCAAAATCTATTAGCAGGCGATGTCGATTTTTATGTTTTTAAACCTATATAAGTTAACAAGAAGGTAACTGTCTCATTTAATCAAAGAAAAAATTTCAAATGAACATGCATTGTAAGAATTTTCAAACACTTTCCTGTACTTGTGTTGCAAATTCACATGAATTGCCTTTGGGAAAGCTTTAAGGGGTGAAACGGATGTCCTTGTAATATATACATATATATGGATACATACAGGGTAAGGTAAAGCAAAGACCCCGTGTGGTTACTCAGAATTCAAAAAGAAGGTGGAGACAACACCGTGGGCATAAAATAGCCCGTGTCCTTGCATTGTGGATGTCAGACCTGTTGCCACACCTCACCACCACTTGCCTTTGACGAGGCTTCATGTACTCCCCGTCTGACTTGCAGGTTGTTTTCTGATTAGTCTCGGTGTGATCTTCAGCATACCTGGAGTGCCGTGCAGAGTCATCTCCTATAAGCTCGTTTTTCTCTCTTGGTTTCTGTGTCCTTCACCTGCTCTTATCCTTTTTCGAGTTTTTCTCGCTCAAGGGGGTTTCAATTGAATCTCTTTCCATCTATCATCCGACTCCATGCGTGTTTGTCAGTGTGTGTGTGTGTGTGTCCTTGTTCATAGAACTCAGTCTTCTCAATGCCCCGTGCATTGTATGGCTTTTTATTCCTATCTGACTGTACTTATGGTTCATATAGGGATGGAAGCCATGCACTGCGCTGGGAGCAAAGCGCGCACGACCATGGACTCCTGCCATGTCACCTCACCCATCCAGATGCTAAAGACTATATGTATAAGCACACTCTTAGCCTAGCCTGCATGCTCACATATGCATGCACACATCCACATGATGGTCAAGGCAAAGCCTCTAACAGAAGTATGGACGCACACGCGCTCCACACATAAACACGCATTCATTTATGCGTATGCATGCAGTATGTATGCATATGTATGGTGTATGCAGTACCTATGGAAAGGGCCCCCTGGTTTCAGGAGGCTCATACTGCAGTGAGTCAGTCTGAAGCTGTCTGACTGTATCAGCTGACAGATGGCTCTCTGAAGTGAAACACACACACATCTGCCACAGAACCTCAATGGGATCGATACAGATCACAACGGGGCTAAATGAAAATTAAATTGAACTGAAATGAGCCAAATTGATTCAGAATCAAGAGGCAGAACTTGTTTCAGGGAAGTCACGCAGACCCCGGCGCAAAATAACAAGATGAAGAATGCGCTCAGGCATCGTCGTTTACCCACTTAAGTCTTTTCAGGGCTCCAGTGGGATAAAAAATCCCCCCAAAAAACAGCATCTCGCTCGGTGGAAGGCAGTGACACAGTTGACACAACCTCCCAAAAAACCACTGATATCTGCTTGTGTAAAGTTTTAGAAAATAACTGTGAGGAAATCCCTGTTCACAATACCTAGAATAACACAGTTTACTTCTGCTTCACATGACATGACACCAGCTTTTCTGCTTCTTATTTCTCTACCTTTCTGCCAAGGATTGTTTTTTTCTTTGCAAACAAGGTGATTTTGACAGACAGCTGAACGGGCCTGTTAATGGTCTCCTGTCCCTGGTGATCATGCAGAATCTGTTCAGCAATGTATTAAAGTCCAATCCAAATTCGTGACTGACTTTTTTCTGTTTTCTTTCCGGTTGTTGCTTTGTCTCAACACATGCTTCCGGGCACACTGGGGTCTGTGGGGGGAAAAAAATCCATTTATCAAGGGAAGACCATTTAAAAAGTTTTCATGAATCATATTTGGCTGCTTTTATTGAGTGGAGCTCAGAGTGGTTTGCATTACACAGTGGATAACAGTGTTTTTCATTTTTCAACCTCTCACTCTCATTCTCAGCACAACCACTGACTTCCACTGCTGACACCGCGTGCTCAGTTACAGCCTCTTTGATAACACTGAACATCAGCCCTTTCAAACATGCTTAGCTACCACTAAATTACATCAAACATGTACAGTAGCTAGAGGTTCTTCTGATACTGTGTCTCTACTGTAGTTTTTCTACTGTTGAACACACTGAACATGCTTCTGGCTAAATGCTTCTTTATATAACCTAAAAGAGATCACTGGCTGTTAAAAACGAGTATGAATATGAAACCTAACTACCAGGAGCATGTGGAGCTGACCTTTGTCGAGGTTGAAAACCTTATGGAAAGCACAACACCACCCCTTAGTGCCCAAAAGTGGTATTACACCTCCCTGAAACACCACATTTTATATATATATATATGTATATATATGTATATATATGTATAAGACCATAAAGCCATTTATAAACAAATGTTGGTGTCAGCCTACTTATAAATATCCAGGTGTTAACTTGTAATTATAGGGAGCTGAATTGGATCTATTTAGTGAAGAAGAAGAAGAAGAAGAAGACAGGAGAGCGGATATGACGTCAAGGTCCGGCCTCCACAACAACCGGGTGCAGTTTCTTGTATTATGAAAACTCCTGAATGGCAGTGTTGGGTAACTGCTGTTTCCTCGCCCTTATACAACAGCATGTGGAGCTCTGAAGGACTACTGCTCGTCTAGCTCTGGATATTATTATTCAAAGAAAGTTCTTCCACTGACGGCAGCTAGCATGGCGAGGAGGAGAGAGTGCGCAAACACGGGGGGCGACACAAAGAAACTGAAGCAGGTGCTGAAAGCGAAGAGCTGCGGGGCAAAAACAAGAGCGAAGAAGAAAGATGCTGGTATGAAAAGTCGGAGTTGCCTAAAATATGTGTCTGTCATTAAATAAATGGAACCTCTGGCCCCCATAGGTTAGGAAATTAAGTGAAGTACAGGGGAGGTTAGCTAAGCGGTCTGTGCACAGTGAGCCTGGGTTCATGAATAAACTTACACACGTTCATCTGAGGAAGAGTTTCACACAGATGACTAACATCAGCATTAGCTGTAGTAAATGAAAAATACTACTTCACAATGTTATAAAATAATTGAAATGTAAAACACATCCTCTGTCATCCATTCCCTCTGACTGCTCTGAGAAGCAGTTTTTGTGCAGTTATAACGTGACAAAAATATAATTTATGTCACACATCACTGCAAAGCTTCGGTTTATTGGAGGCAATGCATAATATCGAGCTATTATGGCCATAACCATAAAGGCAGTGTATGAGCATCCAGGTGCACTGCTTAAGGATGTGCATGGTTGCTGAAGTGGATCTGCTGGCCCGGATGCACATCTGTGCTCCACATACCAAAACACCAACCATATTTTGTGCATAGATGGTGTAAGTGTGTGTGTTAACTTCTTAATCCTGCTGGTTTGTCTGCAGCTTCTCAGACGTGATCTCTGACGTGTATTTGAATAAGAGCATTATCTCTGTGGTGTATATAGTGGTGATAAACCAATTTTCAGATTTTAGGCTAATACAAGCATCTGGTTTAAAATAACCAATATTTTTTCTGGAATTTTTTTTTTCATTTTTATTGTTGATTTTTCCTCCGTTGGATTAAAGAATCAAAAATTCATATAGATTTCTTTATTCTTCAGTGTTAGAGGCATTTAGGTCATCCATCTTATGTACTCATAGGCCAGTATCAGCACTTCCCTTCATGCTTTGTGGTAAATCATTCATAAACTGTGGTTTTCATTCAGATAAACAATGCTGTTGCACTTCCTACAGTGGCACAAAAATGATTCTCCAGACAATTAAGGCACTTTTGTCAATTTTCTGTAGCAAAAAAAGAAAGAAAAAACATCCTCATGCAGAAAATTGGCTCGCAATATAATACATTTTTAGGGTGGTTGTACTTCTGTTTTGTATTGACGTGTTTTCCTTTATTCTCAGTCAAGCACAGAGGCTTCAAAACATCTTTCAATCTGTTTTACCAGGTGAGGACATCAAAGATAAAGAGGAAAAGATAGAGAGGAAGGTCATCCCTAAGCCCCGTGCGCCCTCAAAGCGAGCAGCAGGAAATAAGTTGTCTTCCCAATCTGACACCAGCTCTGCTGTCAATACCAGCAAATACTTTGAGTCACCCATTATGGAGGAGAATGATAGCGAAGATGACTTTGATATGGTGACCTCCCCACCACGGCTTAAGGTGAACACCAAGAAACCAGAGAAAGAAGAAGAAGGGGAGGACAGTGAGGAGGAAGATGAGGATGATTGGGAAGAAGTGGAAGGTAAGTGTAAAATCCGTAACATTTGTAATAATGTTATAATGTTTTGTTTTGTTTTTTATTCCTATGCTAAGCAGGGAGTAATGGAAAACAAAGGAAATGAATAGTGTGTGTGTGTGTGTGTGTGTGTGTGTGTGTGTGTGTGTGTGTGTG
>NW_005187440.1:867976-882147 GCF_000239375.1 Pundamilia nyererei | reverse complement strand
GTGTGTGTGTGTGTGTGTGTGTGTGTGTGTGTGTGTGTGTGTGTGTGTGTGTGTGTGTGTTAATCAGAGCTAGCTGAGCCGCTGGGTCCACTCGAGCCTCTAGAACCCGTCCTGCCCTCTGAGCCTGTGGAGATTGAGATCGAGACCCCAGAAGTCAGAAAGAGGTAAGTGAATATAGAATATGCACATGCTCAACATAAAATTCTAAACTTTTGAAAATAAAATAGCTCTTTAAAAAAAGAGTTGCAAAACAGACTTTTTTGTGATATTATTTCTTAAACAGTTGAGGTGTTAATCTGTAAAATGAAATGAACACAGGAAGACATCCAAAAGTCAATCAAAACAAATCAACCTCATTATTAAAACTCAGGAATCACTAGCATAATTTAAATAAAGTTTCATTGTGTTCATGCTCTGAGTTTAATTAGATTTTGTTTATATCAAAACAATCTGAATGTAGCTCCAGACATTGTTAGCTGATGTCTCCAAACTCCCGATCCTCTCATTATATTCAGGAAAACATTTTTGGGTCATGGAGTTTCATTCAAATGTACATTAGTATGAATTTTCTCCACAGGTGTCAGGAGAGGGACCTGTAATTGTGTGTTTATGTGATTAGTTTGTGGAAAATGCGTTATCTATGGGTGTGCAGTTAATGGTATATTTGTTTTAACCCAATAATCATGATTTCTGATTGGCCAGGCAAAAAAAGCAGGCGGAACTTGAGACGTATCTGAGGCGAATGGTGAACCGATATAAGAAGGACCTGCTGATAGACACCCACAAGGTGAAAACACGCTGTTTAGTTCTACCTTTCCTTTCATGGTGCTTCTCTAGCTCATCCCTGACATTCCGAACCTTTGATTGGTCTCTTAGGTCCACCTCATGTGCCTGATTGCCAGCGCCATGTTCCGCAACAGGTTGTGCAGTGAACCAGACCTGCTGGCCGTCACTCTGTCGCTGCTGCCTGCCCACTTCACCATGGCAGCTAAGCGCATCGACCAAAACTACCTCTCTGGGCTGCTTAAATGGTATGTACTTATAAATGTGAAGTTCCTGAAACTATTTTAATGCTAGAATGTGTAAAACTAAGAAATTTGTACAATAGGGACAATAGAGCTACTATTCAGAAGCCATCAGTCACTGGTAGCCTTCTATAATTATCGCCATATCTTATGATTCCATTTCCATCCATCCGGCTCTCTTCTTTCCCAGGTTTAGAGCAACATTTACCCTCAACTCCAGTCTTCCCTGTGAAGAGGGTCCGGACCCCCAGAGGCTCCTCGAGAGGCGACTGGCAAGCCTCTCAGCCAGAAACCACGAGGAGATGACTCACGTTAGTAGTTTGACATGAAACCGGTCCATTTTCTATAAAACAGTGCCCCTAGTTTGACGTACAAATGAAAAATAAATAATTATGCACCTGTGTTTTCTGCAGCTGTTTCTCTTGGTCCTACGCTCTCTGCAGCTTTTCTGCCGATTGGTCCTTTCTTTGCAGCCGATTCCTTTCAAAGCCCCATCAGCCAAGGTACTGACAGTTTGTTGTTTTTCCTTTAAGAAGACACTGCGGTATAATTACAACAGTCACGTTTGGATAACTGCTGCAGTTTAATGTATAGAACACATTTTTTAAAGCCTTCTATTAAAAAATAAACCATTTTGCCAAAAATATTCACTCACACATCCAAATCATTGAATTCAGGTGTTCCAGTCTCTCCCATGGCCACAGGTGTATAAAATCAAGCACCTAGGCATGCAGACTGCTTGTATAAACATTTGTGGAAGAATGGGTCGCTCTCAGGAGCTCAGTGAATTCCAGTGTGGTGCTGTGATATGATGCCAACTGTGCAACAAGTCCAGTCATGAAATGTACTTGCTACTAAATATTCCACAGGCGATTGTTAATCCCAGCTATGAACTCGCGTGTGAAGTGGTAAGCCTCATAAAATCACAGAGCTGGGTCGGTGGTTGCAGTCACTACACATCTCCAAACTTCATGTGGCCTTCAGATTAGCTCAAGAACACTGTGTAGAGAGCTTCAGTGAAGGAGTTTCCACAGCCAAGCGGTTTCATACAAGCCTTAATATCACCAAGTACAATGCAAAGTGTCGGGTGCAGTGGTGTAAAGCACGCCACCACTGGACTCTAGAACAATGGAAATGCATAAGTGCAAAGCAAGGTCAGCAAAGACATGGATGAGCAAGTTTGGTGTGGAGGAACTGGCCTGCACCGAGTCCTGACCTCAACCCAAAAGAAAACCTTTGAGATGAGTAAGAGCGAAGATTATGAGCCAGGCGTTCTCGTCCAACATCAGTGTCTGACCTCACAGATGTACTTCTGAAAAAATGGTCAAAAATATCCATAAACACTCCTAAACCTTGTGGAAAACCTTCCCAGAAGAGTTGAAGCTGTTGTAGCTGGAAAGAGTGGAAAAAACATCATATGGGATTTTACTCAAGTAATGTAATGTAATGCCCATGTGAAGTAATGCCCATGTGAAGGCAGACGAGCAAATACCTTTGCACTTTACCTAATACTTCAACCTGTAAAAAATGAATAAACTGTAATATAAGTGAAAATACAAAAGGTACAGCCTAAGCTGTGGTGTCAGGTTCTTAATAAAAGGATACAGCCACCAATTTTATCACACTTACATATGCCTCTATATACAGTTTTTCAACTCATTGCAGTATTGCATATGCAGTGGTGTCTGCCATTTGATTTTAAGGTTGTTCTGTTCTTACAAACATGCTGTTGGAAATATCTCATTTTTGCAGGCCAAAGGGGCTAGAACATCTGCTGGTGCCCCAGAAAAGAGCAACACAAGCAAGGAATCATCCAAGACAAACTCCCCTGAGCCAAAGATTTCTCCTGGCACCAAGAGACCAGCAGGAGGGAGAACGATCAAAGGAGATGTAGGAGGAAAGAAAGCAAAGAAGAAAGAAAAGGATGAGGAGGAAGAGAAGAAAGTTGTAGTATCAGGGGGGCAGAGACCAAAGAACTCAAAACGCCGCAGTGTTGCCTCAAAGGTCAGCTACAAGGAAGAGAGCAACAGCGAAGGGGAGGAGGATGGAGGGCTTAGTGACGAAGATGAGTTTCAAGCCACCAGTGAGGATGACAGTGAGGATTCAGAGAGTGGGGTTAAATCTAAAAAGGGGAATAAAGGGAAAGGGAAGGCCAAGGGCACACACAGCAGAAATACTGCAGCTCCAAAGAGAAGAAGCAGTGGAGGTAAAAAACAGGTAAAAGATGAGGAGGATGGAGACTTGGAAGAAGAAGAGGAAGAAGGAGGAGAAGGAACAACGAGCAATGGAACAAAAAGGAGGAGTGGGGCAAAGAGAGAAGGCCCAGGTGCAGACGAGTGGTTAGAGGTGTATCTGGAGAAAACAGCTTCCTGGGTTTGCGTAGATGTGGATCACGGTGTTGGAGTTCCTCAACTCTGCTACCGGAATGCAACCACACCGGTGATATATGTGGTGTCTGTGGACGGGGACGGGTTTGTGAAAGACCTGGGAAAGAAGTATGACCCGACTTGGATGACATCATCCAGGAAGAGGCGGGTGGATGATGACTGGTGGGAGGAAACGCTTGAGCCATTCTTGGGACCCGAGGACGAGAAAGACATAAAGGAAGACAAGGAGGTGACTCCGATTTTTTTTTCCGATTATTATTATTTTTTTTTTACTGTTCTGCACAATTCTTCTTACCAAAACCAGTGGCCACATCACATGTCCTGTATGCATAATATGGATTAGCAGGAAATGTTCAATGTACACGGGATTTTACTCTATTTTTAACATTGAATTCTTTCCTCCTAGTCAAGAAATTGCTGTGGCCCATCAGCTACTCCCATCGTTAACAATGCAAGAATGGCATGAAAGGAAACAATGTCTTGACCTACTTCAATTTCTTTCTTTGCTCTGCTCTCCCAGCTCCAGAAAACTCTTCTGAACAAACCCCTGCCAGTGTCTGTAGCGGAGTATAAGAACCACCCGCTGTATGCCTTAAAGAGACACCTGCTGAAATATGAGGCCATCTATCCTCCTACAGCCACTGTGCTGGGATACTGCAGAGGGGAGCCAGTATACTCTCGGTAACTAGTTAAACTTTCATCACAGATGCATTTTAGTTCAAGTATACCTCGAAATCCATCGCACGTAATGCTTTTTATACTGTGCAGTCTGTGTTAACCTAGTTAGTTATGTCTTATCGCTAAACCAAAAAGCAAGGGAAAACTGGGATTTCAGTGTGAGAGGGAAAAAAAGGACTGTCGTCATTCATGTCCTGTTTAAATCTTTATCCATCTCTAGGGACTGTGTGCACACCCTGCACTCCAGAGACACGTGGCTGAAAGAAGCAAGGACTGTCCGGTTAGGGGAGGAGCCATACAAGGCAAGCTCTTTTTTGTTTGCTTCTCTTCCCTTCCTCAAAAGGAGACATTTTGTGGTTAGTTTCTCTGTTACATCAGTTTGTTTTTAACTCAGTCACACTCTGACCTGAAGGCAGTTGTAGCTGAGCGGTGTTCATTAGCATGTTTCATGACTGAGGAGGAGAGTTTATCCTGGTAATGAAAACACAGTTTTTCTAAATGAACCAGCCCTGTGATCAAGCCTGCACTGAGTACTGCTACCACTTGAACCACTTTGGACTTTACCTTCCACATCTGCTCCAGCTGTTCTTTCAGCTCCTGGTACTTCTGTGTTTTCCCATGCCCCTTCTTCTTGATGTTCCTGCTTGCTGGGATTGCCACATCTGTCACAACTGTGGTCTTCTGCTTCTTGTCAATCACCACTATGTCAGGTTGGTTTACCACTAGCTGCTTGTCAATCTGGAACTCAAACCCCCACTGGACTTTATCCCTGTTATTCTCACACACCTTTGGTTGTGTATGTGGTACAGATGTTCCAGTACACTGTCCCAATCACTTGGATGTGCCTCCCATCTGTCGATGGGCCGTGCTCGTTACTCTTCCTTTTCCTCATCACCGTCTGTCTTCAGCTGCCTGAGGTGTTCTTGTAGCAGCTCATCTCAGGGGCCATCTTCGTTATCTATTAGCCGATGCTCCGTGGTTTATTACAGATTGTGGGTCTGACAATAAGCCAGAGGTTCAAATCTCGATAAGGGCATGCATGCAGTAAGGGCCCCTAGCTAGGCCCGCCCAAGCCTACTTCAGAACATGAGCGAGAGATATAGAGCCAAAGCCATACCGGCTCAGACATTGCCCAGCTTAACAAGGTCCACATCAGGCATTTAGGAACCAGGACATACTGATGAGAAGTGGGCAACAGGAATAAAGCATACATGGACAAGGACTAATAATATGGAATTGATGGAATGCTACCAATATTGCTCCCAGATCTTAAACCTGACCCCATGAATAAACTGTTATTGCTAGAGATATATTTGTCTTGAAGAATGACTGATGTAATTATGAAATTATATAAGGTGTAAAATCTTGCAAACCTTTCCTTTCCTGTTATTGATGTTCTGCTGAGTGCAGATGTATTGAATTCTTCTTGTAGCACTGATGCTATTAAATCCTAGTTCGGCTTAATTGGATTAATTGGATTAATTGGATCAATTGTATCAACGGCATCGTCAAGGTGACAGGAAGGGGGAATCATAACAGACTGAGGCTGCTGCATACTGAATAGACACACAGATAATGTGGAAACATGAAATACTTTGGTGACTTTATGAACTCACAATATAAACACGTCTTTTCCTTTTTAGATGGTGAAGGGCTTCTCTAATCGTTCCCGTAAGGCCAGGATGACGTCTGAGCTGAAGGATGAGAATGACCTGGCTCTGTTTGGAGAATGGCAAACTGAAGAGTACCAGCCGCCGATAGCCGTGGATGGGAAGGTATGTATATGTGTGTGTGTGGGATTGAGCATCACATTCAGAAGATTAAGCGAAACAAAGTTTTATGAGCAACATAAGAACCAACAGGATAAAGTGTCAGTGTCATTGTGTTTTTGTATGTTTTCCTCAGGTCCCACGTAATGACTACGGTAATGTCTACCTGTTTAAACCCTGTATGTTGCCGGTGGGCTGTGTTCATATCAGGTTGCCCAACCTGCACCGCGTGGCCAGGAAACTGAACATTGACGCAGCGCCTGCAGTCACAGGTTTCGACTTCCATGGAGGATACTCGCATGCTGTGTAAGATGACTCTGAGGAGCCTTCGGTGGGGTGTAAACACAATTAAGCTGATGGATACGGTCATACGGGAGAATCTCAGGATGAACAACTGCACCGAGCTTTAGAATTTCACAATATTGAGGGACTTTCAAACAAAATCATGCATTTTTTGACCCGTGCACATTATTATCGATTCCTAGACAGACTCATTAAATCGTGATATTTTCCTAAATATCAGTTTGTGTTTGTTTTCTACTTACACTCACTCAGTTTTAGTTGTGAAGGCAGATACTGATAACAGTATCTTCAAATTTCAATCACAACTGTGGGGTTTTTTTGTTTTTGTTGTTTTTTTTGAAAGATTAATTAGTTGCTTTCCAGATTTATCTGTATTGTTTCCAGCGAGCTTATTTTCATCTCATTAGTTCGGCTTTGGGTAAAATCCCTCTCTGTGAGCATTTGCATGGAATCATTCCAGTGTTTAAAATAAAAAGATCAAAATCAGGATGTTTTTACTCCTAAAGAAAGAAATGAAATAAATGCACTTGTTACAAACATGTCAAAGCTAAGGGGATATTTGCTCACCTGTGTGTGTTTCAGCACTGACGGCTATATTGCGTGTGAGGAGCACGAGGAGGTCCTCAGAGCTGCATGGGTGGAAGAACAAGAGCTTCAGAAACAGAAGGAGAAAGAGGTGTGTTTTCTTTCATGTCACTAATTTGACAATTATTGATTACAACCCTGTAAGATTACCAGATTATGTAGTTTAGATGAGAACTTTAACACAAAGTATCAGCTGCTACTTTCAAGTAGAAACCTGTACGTGACAGGCTTAATTTTTTTTCTTTTCTTGCAACATCTAGAAAAAAGAGAAGAGGGCCATCTCCAACTGGACTCTGCTGGTCAAAGGACTCCTGATCAGAGAAAGGCTTAAAAAGCGTTACAACAAGAAGAACCAGGGATTGGGGAGCCTTGCTCATGGAGGTGACGCCGAAGGGTTTTCCTCAGATGAGGAGGCTGCTGAGGGTGAAAGTCCGGGAGCTAAGACGGCATCCGAGACTCTAGCAATGTCCTGGCCTCAGAACAGACAAGCAGAGGAGGATGGTGGAAATGCCAGCGGACTGAAGAAGAAGAAAGTAACAAAACGAGAGAAGAAGGGTCAAGAGCAACATTTATTCCCCTTTGAGAAAGTGTGATGTTGGAGACCACCTTCAGGTTTTTGTAAAGCAAAGATTGATTCCATTATGCTGTTAAAGAAGCACTTTCACTGACTTCTTGCAAGATTTAGTTTGGAAGATGTTCACATCACTTCAAAGCAGGATGCTGCATGGGTCACTGAAATACCCTGGAGCCTTTGGAAGTAACGCTGGAAGGAAAGGAAAGGAAATACGGGAAGCGAGGAGAAGGTGACGACATAAAGCCTCACTGTTCATAGCTCCATTTTGGTGTACACTGTATTGTAAGATTTTTATTTGAGAACTTCATGGACATACAAAATGACAGTAAGAGGGGAAAAAAAACATGCATATGTACAGCAACAGTATAGGTTGTCATGGAGACTGTGGAAGTGTCCTTACATCTTCATGTGTATTAGGTGAGTATTGGGCACTGATATCAGGTTTAAATATTCAGTGCTTCAAACTTTGACCAGTACAGACAGGTTTGAACCTGCTGGGCACGTTAATGTTGGCATTTAGAGCTTATGCTGACATGAATGGATAACTTGCGTGGCAATTAAACACAATACCTCCTGTGCTAACACTACAAATTATAATGAATGGTAAAAATAAGCACACAGCATCTGTGTTCCTGTCAGCTGCTGCTGTTTTATCACATTCATGTTAGCAGTTTTTTCCCCAACCTGCAGGTCTGACCAAATAAGAGCACAGCTTCTGTTACTGGCTCAATCTAAATGTTTTGGGGTTTTTTTACAAAGAAAGTCATTCCGCTTATTTACTTTTGTCAGCTGATTTTTTTTAATACTCATGTTGGGTAAAGATCTGACAGAGCCATTGTAAGGAACCAACCACTGTGCACATTTAAGTTGATCTATGGGTATAGACTCCTCATCTAACAAAGTATATGCAGACTATATGACAGTTTTTAATAAGTGTATAACTTGAAAATCACTAAAACTGTTCTTTCATTTTTGATTTATCTTTAGTGCTTCGTGTCCTCTTTGCCTGTTTAGCAGGAGGTTTGCTTATATCTCCTCTTCTCTTTGTCATTGTTTGCATTCAGTATTTCTTTTACACTCATTTCTTTTACATATTAGGCACCATTTTATAACTTTTGGCTGTATATTATTGTTTCTGACACTGAAAAAAAGACAGAAAGAAAATACCATCCATAAGTCAAAATTTCAAGTTCAAATTTTAGGATCATATTTTCTTCTAAATTTGAGTTGGTAAATAGAGATTTTGAGATGCCTGACTGTAAATTGTGAGATAATAACATAACAATGACAAATTGATGAAAAAAACATTGTTTTGTAATTGTTGGAAGATTTTCCATACTACATGTCTTCAAACCATTTAAAAGTTGCCAATTGTTCTTGTATGAAATTTATTTTTGTAATAAATGTTTAAATATATTGAAATAAAAAAAATGCTGTAGATTTCTTATAGATTATGCTATCTATACTTATTAATTGGACACTTTTAAAGATCATCAAGATTGCCCCATTAACCACCTTGAAATGGTGAGTAAACAAAGGTGTTACTAATGCCATATTAATTATGTTCTTGAAGGTTCAATTGTATTTAGGCACAGAGTCTTGATCACTGTGAACTGCCTGTGTTTACCTACAAAAGGACTGCCAGAAGAGGGCCTGACTTTGGCTTGCTTTTCTCTCAAATTTGGATTTTTCTAATTTTCTTATGAAAAGGTAATGATTGTTTTTAGGTAGACTGTAAGGCATTCCTTAAAAGTATAGACAACATCAGTGTAAACTGCAGAGGTAAAATGTGTCATGTTGCAGCAGTAACAGCTGACTGAACATCAGCTCCATTAGAAGATCCATCTTCCTCCTCAGCAATTCCACCCTATTACCATACCATTTCCCTCTGGGGCTTAGCCCTCGACTTCTCTCAGGCACTGCTGAGAAGCACAGCAGAGGATAATGCATAGTTTATCAAGCCATCACTCCTATACTTTCATAGCAGAAGAACTGTAAGTCTAATGTTTCAGTCTAGCTGAAGAGCTGCATTAGACTGCCTGCAGTTACAGCTTTAGGAGGAATGGAAACAAAAGCAGGAGCAATTTAGAAATGCAGCTTTATGATGCCAGGATGCATTTGATACCAAAGACTATCAGTTACTGGCATGAAACGATCAAATTTCATAAAGTGACATTCGAGGATCAGGATAAATAGCATGCATATGCACATACATATATATATATATACACACACACACACACACACACACACTCCTACACTGCCGCTGCACGGCCAGTAGGGGTTGTAGAAGGGCGTAAAACTAGAAACACGTTTAACACAACGATGCTCAATTGAAAACCCATTTGCTAACAGCAGTGGAGGAAGTATTCGAATCCTAAAGTACTCGGGTGCAAGTAAAAGCCTTCTTACAGTTACATAGATAAAAGCAACCCGTATATCATCGCCAGAGTACCACTAATAATAAAAAAAAAAGTTCTCCGTGTGGGAAAATATTTAATTCGATTATTATTGATCGTGCATTAATGTAAAACAGGATTGTGCTGTATAGCTAACAGAGGCAATTTCTAGCTGCAACAAATGATAACTTGCATTATACATGAATCAGATTTTTAATAAATACTGAGAAATATCACAAGTACTCTGGTTGATAACAAGAGCAGTTGCCAGTTTTCTGTCAACCTGGCTCAATTACGAAGGTAAGTATGTTGCACTGTGTGAGAGCTTTAATCTTGTAAGCGTTTGTTAAACATGAAGTTTCCAAAAGTAACTATTTTTTAGATTACTGAACGGGCATAAGGAAACACAGTCCCAGACTATACAGTTACTTATGGAATCTTTATAACCTGGATGGGATTTAGGTGTCACGTTATAAGAGCAATATGCCGGGAGAGAATTTTCTATGTGTGTAAACCATCGACTGTATACAGTGGACATAGGCTACAGTATCCTGAGAAATTTGAATTTAGAATTAATCCTCTTTTCAGCATGAAATCAATAAATCAATCTCTCTGCATAGTGAAGGTCAAATTATATTGATCAAAACATGCATTTAACCAGATGCATGTTTGGAACAAAACAAGGCAGATTTTTGGTGCTTGAATACTACCGGACAAAACAAGAAGTGCTGCATCTTTCTTTACAGAGAGAGAGAGAGCGCAAGGCTGCGAGAGAAACGCGGACGTGACGTCACTGTTAAGTACCCCTGTAACGGTCTATCTTCCGTCTACCAGCCAAGCAAAAGCGTGTAAATCGCTCTTGGGATTTCCTTACTCCAAACTCGCCTCTGGTTGTCACCGCGGGCTGACTTGACTCTGCACTAAGAGGTAAACCCCACCGACTTTAAACAGTGGAAATTCACGCAGCGGTTGTGTAAATGTGCCTCTTTGCTCCCGAGCTTCTCCAGAGGCCCTTGTTTACATCTCGATCCCCGGACTAGAGTGGATGAGAGGCGGAGGCACAGCGGGAGGGGAATGAGGAGGAGGGGTGGCTACCTGGCTAGCTCTTATGTTGTCAATTCTTGTTGGGGAATACATTAAAAGTGTTGCTTGAAAACTTTTGCAAGTGTGTTATGAAGGTGTTCAACAGTCGTAACTCGTCCGAGTCGTGGATTTGCAATTGCGTGACTTCCTCTGCTCAACAGAAATACCAGTACGCTAGCCAGGGAGCTAATCCGGCTAACGGTAAGTTAGCCAGCTGTTGTGTGGATTTAACTTCAGAGGCGCTTTGAGCCGAAACGCTGAAGTCCAGGAACGACCGGGTGCTTATTTGCGTAATTTAATCTCGACTCTCCGCTACCCTCATCCTCCCACAAGACCTGTTATCAAACCTGTGCTGAGTCGCTGTAATACATTAGCCTAGCAAGATGTGTGTCACCCAGTTTGCTGCCTATTTTTATCCTGGATCGGGTGGAATGCGAGCGTTCGTCTGTCTGCCGGGGCCGACTGGCAGGCTTTCCCGGCTAACCTTGTTTTCTGTCCAGTGGCTATTTACAAAGTCACATTTTGAACATCGGTGCCAGCAGTCGTCTTTGATCCCGTGTCTGTTGATCAAATCACATGTCGAAATAAGCCTACTAGAGGGGCCTTTGTGCTGTGACTGTTTTAGTTATCCTCAATGTATTTTCCGTTCAGAAGTGGGGGATTACTTTGTATTACACGGCGAAGACACACGTTTTCTCCATAAGTTAAAAAAAACCCGCAAGCTTCTCGCCCATATTTTTAAAAAACGTAAAGTTCTGTGCAGCGTTGGTTTTAGAAAGTAAATGCAGTTTATATAAAGCATCTGTCTGTGTTAGACCCCAGCCGATATACTGGGGGTCCAATATTAGTGGCTAGAATTAGGTAGGAGTTATCTATGCGTATTGGTGTTTATAATATGGAAGCTTGTTTCCAGCACTGATAATGAAACTTTGGGGCATTGCTCCAAAATTTGTAGTTGTTCATATCAGTTCATACCAGAACTCGAAATTCTGATATGACCTGAAATGATGGCTTAGCTGTGCCTGGCCCAGTGGTGCAAACAAGCTTGCATATTTATGACTCATAAATGAAAATGTAAAAAGTAAAGAAGAGACTGATGAAACACCTTTCACCTCTGTTATGAGTGTTATCGTTGCATACTTTGACCACCCGAAGGGACTTGTTAACTTCACTGTTGGCAACACACATTTTTGGAAACACTAACATAAACAGCTGATGATGTTCAGCAGAGCTAAACGGAGAGTAAACGCATAGCTACACTGAACAGATGCTAATGAAACATCAGGAAACATCAGGAAAGTTCATCCTTGGGAAAGATGTGAGAAGCTGAGTTATGTAAGTGTAACTGAACTATGAACCCTTGAAGTTAGGGACCATGGATTTAATCCAGTCACAGCCATTCATCTTAACATCATTTTCCTTTTTTTTGTTTTCTAGCTTATCAGCTATAACAAGATGTAATTTTCTCATTAGACCACATTTTCTTGTAAATGAACCAAATTTGGGAACTAGCAATTGGTCTTCCTGACTTGTTGTGAGGTATGAATCCATTTAAGTGTGTTATTGAGAAATTTTCACAAAAAGTCATTTCAGGCTCTCCTCTGTGTGAACCACCAGGTCCTCTGTTCAGAATGACTTTAATCACGAAGTCAACATTTCATCCACACATAACGAAGGCAAATTAATACTAAAATCCACCATCTACCTTCCAGTTAGAGTGTATTTAATCACATCTCGCAAAGACTGTTGCCAGCTTGATGTAGTTCACAACACTCTAGGAAAGTCAGTATTGTTAACGGTCAAAAGTAATGGTGGTCAAATTCATTTGACCCAGTATCGCTATCTCATCCATCTGTGTTCCCCAAGGAAGAAGACATGTGATTAGGTTATGTGGTTCATTAGTTCATTCCGGTTTACTTCAGTTTGTCATTAAACTTTGGCACAGGCATTTTTTCATTGTTTTTTTTTTTTTTGTCTTTTATTTATTTAGTAACAATCATTTTAAATCAATTGGTTTGTTGGGGAAACATTTTAATCTGTGTTTTATTTTTTATTTTTTTCCTTTTTATCAGAACACAATTTTCTAGAGATTATGGGACATTTTCTTTCTACCACATTGAGGATGATAATAACTGATCATTGTATTGTATTTTGACCTTGTGAGCCAATGTTCCAAGGTATTACTCAGAGATTCCTAGAAAAGATATCATGGTAGTAGATGTTTGACAGCGGTGAAAGCCCTGTTCAACCTTATCTGCAGCTTATAAGCTTTTATGTTTTCAAATATGATTTCTATTATTTTATGGTTCCTCCCTTTTTCTTTTTTCCCCCAACTAGAGTTTATTACTCAGGCTTTTTTTAAATTTTATTTTTATCATTGTTTATCTGTCAATACATGTTTGTTTTGTTTGTTTGTTTTGTTTAATTTAGCTTTGCAGTATGTAATTTGTTTACAGAATTATGTAGTAATAAAAAAATAGAAGGGATTTATTTACAGTAGTCTGCAGAAATCAAGTTTATTTGTCAACACAGTCTGAACTCTCTTAGCCATGCTTTGTTGTAATTTCTTAAAGTAGTCTTTAGGAATAGTTCTCCAGGCTCCTTGAAGACATTCAAAGCTCTTCTTTGGATCTTGGATGCCTTTCATTTTGTTCTCTTGTGTCAAGATGATCCCACTGTTTCAGTAATGTTGAGGTTCGGGCTCTGGGGAGGCTGGTCCATGACTGACAGTGTTCCGCTGTGTATCAGATACTTTTCATCTGCCATTAATCGTTTTTTCGGCCTGCCACTTGTTCTTTGGTCCTCAAATTGTTTAATTTCCTCATGTTTTTGCCAATCTATGCCAGGTTTTTGGGTTATAGCATTTTGGGAATCACCTAGTTGGGGTAAAATATTATTTTTATGCCTGACAAACTGTTATCTTTAGCATTTTTTTTTTTTTATAAGAGGAAACAAATTATGTGTTTTTGTGACAGGATGCTAGTATCAAAGTGCATGCAGGTACAATTAGTTTTTGCCAAGTTGTCTGTTATGTATAGACACAACACTGGTTCATATCCTGAGTTAGGCGCCTTTAATGCTTGAATGATTTGTAGGTCAGTGTTAAGAAACTTAACAAACAAACAGAAAAATCTTCTGGAAATAGTCAAGCACAAGGACTGGGTTGAAAATAAGTGAAAAAGCAGCCAAAAAACCCCCACAAAACATTCTTTGAAAGATCTTCAGAAAACCTGGAGAACTATTGCTCGAGAGCACTTTAAACAATTACAAGAAAGTCCGGCTCCTTCAAATGAAAAAATAAAGAAATGATGGGTGGCTGAATGCCTTTGTACAGTACTATAGATTATTTACGTGCTCACTAGGGCAGG
>NW_005187440.1:839788-866723 GCF_000239375.1 Pundamilia nyererei | reverse complement strand
GATTTAGGATTTTAATGAATCAACATCACGTTATCCAAATGGTAAAATGGCCTGTATTTGTATAGCGCTTTTACTAGTCGCTAAGGACCCCAAAGCGCTTTCCACAACCAGTCATCCACCCATTCACACACTGCAAGTGTCAGTGCCAGAATCGATTTTAATCGATAATCAAAACCCACCCCTAATGTATAATATCCACAAAACTTAAAAAGAGTCTATACACAAACACACAATGCGGTAATATTATGTTGAAGCAAAGTACATAGTACTCCTGACTACGGTAGCCGTAACGCTCCGACGATGCATCAAGCGGTGCGGCTTCGTAGTTTAGCAAAGTCGTACTAAAACATTTTTTGACAAATTTTTGAGTGCCGGGTACCACATAAAATAGGTTCGGTAATAACGACGGCCCGCTTGCATGCTCTACCAAAAAATGTGCTTTGTTGTGTATCTGACAGACGAAATCCAAACCAGTTCCACACCACTGAAGTTGCAGCATTTTTACAACCAATTCTGGTTCATCCGTTTCATTCAACGATCCACTTTCGCTCTTCTCATTCTCCGTCGGCACCATGCTTTTTCCGCCATGTGTGTATGAAATCAAAGGCACTGCGCATGCGCGTTTTACCCATATTCTATCGCGATATTTCATTTTCTTATCGTTGCCTAACATTATACCGGCATTACCGTAAAATGTATGATATGGCCCAGCCCTAGTGTTCACTTCATTGTACGTGTTTACTTTGTTGAAATGGAGAAAATGGCATTAGAGACTCTCACCAAAATAAGAAAGTCAACATTGAGTGGCTTAGTGCATATGTTGTGTCACTGTATTTTACCATGTGATAATGCAGGCATAGTCTCTAGATTTACTTATGTATTTATTGTCTTTCATGTACACAAATGGTGTTTGTAAATGAAACTTGAAGGGAGAGGGCAGGCGTGGACAAACGGCTTGTTTTGGATTAAGAAGCTAGAATTGCTCATTCTAACTCTCTTTTTTTTTTTTTTTCTATTTTCCTTATTCAACTCTCTTTTTCCCCTTTTCTCCAGTCTTTTTCTCCTCAGATTATCCAAACAAACCTTCCAAATGAGTGACGGGGAGTGTGACTTCTTTTGCTTCTTCCGCTGCTGCTGAACGCGCTGTGTATGCGCTTCAGGCAGACAGGAAGGCACGGTGTCTTGTAGAGTGAAGTGGCACCAGAAAGAGGGCAGCGAGAAACGAGGAGGTGGCGCATCAGTCAAGCCATTTCAGCTCATTGGACGAGTAGGATCCGACAGGTAGGCGGGTAGTCTACCTGTCCGGGTTATCAAATCAGTCGACTGGATGTCTGTGGACATGAATAGCCAGGCGTCGGATAGCAACGAGGAAGACTTCGGGGTGAACTCAGAAGAGGAGGATGAGGATGATGGAGGAGAAGAGGAGGATCCGGGTGATATTGCAGGATACTATGACGGAGTGGCCAGTGACGTGGAGCAACAAGGCGCCGACTCCTTCGATCCAGAGGAGTACCAATTCACCTGTCTGACCTACAAAGAGAGCCAGCGGGTGCTGATGGAGGAGGTTAACACTGTGGCTGCCGCACTGAAGGTGAGTGGAGCTGCACTCTTCTCAAAAACATTGGTTTAGTGTGTGAAATCAAAATCTGAAAGGGTGCAAGTGTGGTTTTTTTTTGGTTGTTTTTGTTTTTGTCCCCCCCCCCCCAGTTAGATACTTCAGTATGGGTCACCCTCATTTGTCATGCCTCATATGTCATGTTATTGAAAATATTACAAAACTAATTCTTGTTTACAAAGTTTCATAAGAAACAGTAAATTATTATTTATTTATTTTTCAATTGGAGCAGAATCTATTGGAAAGGTGGATAAGAGAGAAACAGGAAATGTTGCAGAAGAGTCAAGGAAGGCATGCGGTGGCATGCAGTCTTGCATCCTTCCTCATGCATGCTTTACTCATGCAGCCCCTTTGGCTTTAAAAACAAAAGAAAAAAAAAGAAAAAGGCAGTGTTACCCATGGGAAAACGCACCTTAGAAACAATCTTTCACGTGTTCATGTGTGAAAATAGATGGCACAGCGTTTTTTAGGGGCCATTTACTCTGCTCCTAATGTCATTAAGATGTAGTTTTCGGCCGAAATCTTTCATGGCATGCATTTTTAATTTCTTTTTGCTATTTGGGCTGATTGGGGCCTGATGAATGTAAAAACAAAGACTTATAAGATTTTTATTTTTATTTTTATTTTTTTTACATGATTTTTGTTCTTGAGAAAAATTAGATCCACATATGAGGACATTCACTTTAAATTTCGATAGAACAGTGGCAGTATAATGTTCTCGTAAGTGGATGTCAGGCTCTTGTAGAGCAAAATTTAGTATTTTGGTCTAAATAACCCAAAATGTGATGACCTGGTGTCCACATATGTGGACACCAGGTCCACATGCAAACTGCAAAAGACCTTTTTGAAAGTCTAGATCACAAAACTTGCTGTCAGAAGGTTCCAGGCAAACATAAAAATAAAAAAAATCACCAATACCAGTCTTTTGAACTGATGGAATGTAAAGTAAAACATTTTGACAATGAGTGAAGGTTTGATTGTAGGAAAAAGGGCGACTAATTGAAAACATCTCCTCTGCTGTTAAGTGCAGGGATGGATTTGGACGTGTGTTGCAACTAGAGGCAGTGGATTTACTTCAGTCGTATTTCAATAAATTCTTGAAGCAATTATTAGTATGTGTTTAAAAAAAAAAAAAGACAATGGCTTCAACTGCTCTTGTTGTAAAAGTACTTCGAAGTCTAAAAGGGGCAGGGTTGCAGATCAAAAATCAGTGGAGAGACCTGAAAAGTGCAAGAATCATTCAGAAGGTGTTTGCAGTCAAAAACAGGCAGAAATTCCCTAAACAAGAAGTGAAAACATTTACAAACTGTGATACTTGTCAGTGGGATGCTATAAAGAACGGAGAACTTTATAGCACTTTTGGTCTGGGCTGTAAATCTTTTTAAATCTGTAAAAGATTTTTAAAAAAAAATCTTTATCCCTTCAGGTCACCTGTTTTGGGTAACATTGCTAAGTCGACAGGTTGTTTTCCATCAACATGTTACTTTGCTCACAGTTCCACACAGTCAAATTTGACAGCTGCACAGCACAACTGCAGTCCCCTGTTAGCAGAGCTGAGGCATGTGTTTTTCTTGATGGCACTAGGTGAAATAAACAAGTATGTCTCAGTGCCTTTGCTGGAATAAGTCCTAAGGGGTACTTTAAGAGTTTAAAACACAAAGACAGTGTTACATTTAAGAAGACTTGGAGTGTCTTTTCTTTATTATAAAATTGTAATGGCATTTCTTTTATCGTAAGCTCAGTTCATCAAATCTCGACATTCACTACTTTGAACGAACTGTCTACTTTTGCCACTAAGTCGCTTGTTGTGTAGCAGAGGTCTTACTAAGGAGGAAACCTTTGTAGGTCAGGACCTATAATGCAGTGTTTTGAACATCAGCCAAACTTGGATCTGAGTCATTTGTAGAATTACACACAGAGCTCGAGTAGCAGTCTTTCAACAAAGGGAGTCACGCACCAATCGTTTAAGCAATCTTTTATTTCTTAGAATTGGACATCATCGAAGCAACATCTCAACATCTCTGCGTCCCTTCTTTTTCCCACAGGTTGTACCGTCAGTAGCAAAACTGATCCTAGTGCATTTCCACTGGCAGGTTTCACAGATATTGGACAGGTATGTCTCCACTGCTTCTCATCTTTGCAGAATTTCTTTTACACTGTCTGTTCTTCACATCCATTTCTCAAATTTATTTTCTGCCCTTGCACTTTCTTTTCTTCACTGTTTTTATCTCATCATCTTCCTGTGTAATATCACTCTGCGACTGCCCCCCCACACACACATTTTTAGTTCGCTCTGACACTCTTTTCTTTTTCATTTTGTGTTGTTTAAACTGCACAGACTAGATGTTTGTTTTGTTTGTTTGTTTGTAGTTGTTTTTTTTAAGCCCATCATTTTTTTTAACAACTTATGGCAGACGGTATCAAAAAAGTTAATAAACTTAAATTACAGTTACTTTTAGTACTCATTGATACTTAGTAACACATTCGACTTGATATCTCTTCAGGCATTTAACATCCACTTCTTTGTTGATCAACTTTAATGTGCTGTTGAGTTCCTCATTTGACCTCTGCTTTCCACAGATATAAGTCCAACTCGTCTCTGCTCTTGTCAGACGCTCTGGTCCAGCCCAGCAGCACGTGCAAATCAGTCACTGTGAGTGGGGTATAATCATTTGTTGTCACTGATTCAACTCTGTACTCATATCTGCATCAAAGTAACTGTGATTGTAATGCACCAGATAATCCACTTGTACTAACACAGCTGATCAGAGTACTCTGGCTTTATATTAATACGTGAAATTTTGTCTTTATTAAATCTTTATTTAAAAAAATAACTTCTACTTACAATAAACTTCTTAGCTCAATGTATTTTTATTTTCTTTATTGTCTTTTAATGTGTATTTGTTGTTTTAAACGCACTATATTAATAAAAATGACCTTTGACTGCTCTTGTCAGAAACTTTGAGCTTACTAACAAGCTCTCTGGTTCATCAGGCTGATAATCTCGATTTCTGTTTCAGGCCCCTCAGTCCCTCCAGTGTGGTGTGTGTCTACAGGTCGTACGGAGAGACTCTCTGCTGGCACTGCCCTGCCAGCACTCCTTCTGTAAAGCATGCTGGGAGCAGCACTGCACCGTACTGGTCAAAGATGGCACGGGAGTGGGTGAGTACACAGCAAGCGTGTTTGTAAGCATCTCTCTAGTCATCAGAGCGGTTATTAGAGTGGGAGTGAGTCACAGTTTGTTTGATCAGAGCTCCCAAACGTCTGTTCAAGAATCTGTATGTCTGCACTTTGTATATTTATGCGCTGGTATGTGTATTTGTCCACTAAGGGTTTCATCACAGTTTCAGCCTCTGATCTGCCTTGCTTTACTGCCAAACCAGCGTAGTTTGCAGAGTGGTGTTTAATTTGCGCTACATCAGCCACCCAGCAATACCATGTTTACTAACAGAAAACACTGCAAATCCCGGATGTCCATATTTATTTGTGCTTCTGCACGTGTGGAAAATTAAAGAATGTCTTTGGACTTGGAAGATAAAGGTGGTGTAATGTGACCTTTTGATGATTTCCATCTGGTGTGGAGTTAAACAGGCAGACATGCTCCTGCAGAAGCCTCATTTATCAGTGTGTGTCTGTGAAAGAGTGTGCTTGTGTCAGCAGGATGGCAGATGGGTGTGTGGGTGTGTACATTGATCGTTTCTAAGTTTTTTTTGAGCATTATACTGTAGACCTGTGCCAGATACCTTTCTTTTCCATGAGCGGTTACTGCTGCTCCTCACTGTTACTCACTCAGCAGACGAAAAAGAGAAACCAGTGTAGCCGCAGGACGAGAGGAAGACCTTACACTCTGACAAAAAGTTGGTAAATCTAGTTACAAACCTATGTTAGCAACAACTAGATGAAGTGAAGCCTGACGATCGCTCCTGTGACTGAGAGAGAGAGGTCAGACGCCTAAGCTGAGATCGAAATGATCAGATTAGTCCAATATTTGGGTTCAGCTCTTGTACATTTTATGCGTGATAAAGCGCATAGTTTACCAGGCTCCCTGTAGCTGCATGTGTGTGGGAGTGCAAATGCTTTAGCAGTGAAATGTGTGAGGATGTTTGTGTGCACGTCCCTGTACTGCCTTTAACAGTCTCTCTGATAAAGTCAGTCCATTTAACCAAGTGCTTCTCAGTCTGATAAGTGTCTCTATGTCAGCTGCACTAAGGAAGGGTCTGTGGTGACAGATGACCCCAGTCTAGTTGTAGGTCAGTGTAACACAAGAAACCAGCCTACTTAGGCCAAACATGGCTGCAGTGGAACTTTTGGATGGCTGTAATTAAATTTAAAGGGTGGGTTTATTTGTACTATTAAGCACACAGAGGTTTTAGAAGTCACTGTCTACATCTTATTTGTCTCACTGTCTGTGATTTAGGACTGTAATAAATGTGCATGTGTCTGTGTGTTCAGGTATCTCGTGTATGGCTCAGGACTGTTCCCTGCAGATGCCAGAAGACTTTGTCCTGCCACTGCTGCCAGGAGAGGAGCTCAAGGACAAATACAGACGCTACCTCTTCAGAGACTATGTCGAGGTCTGTGACAGTCTCTGTGTTTGCTCAGATACTGTGTCAAAGTCTGCATGTATAGTGAATGAGAAGCATCTGGAGAGGCAGTGAGAACTGAGTTGGTCTATTTGTGTTTGCTTTGAATCAGCGAATGTTCCACACACAGCGTGAAATCTGACTTCTTTCCTGTATATATGTCTGTCTCACCAACTAGGTATCTTTGTTAATGCCAATTCTTATATCTCAATCAGACAGTCATTTCCAGCAATCATTCCGTCAGATGATAAAGAAATACATCATCAGTTGAAATTAATTACCAAGGTTGTCTTATGTCAGATACTTGTGCCTACATTGGAGGTGACTTCATTAATTGTCTCTTTGTGCTTTCTGCAGAGTCACTTCCAATTGCAGCTGTGTCCAGGTGCAGACTGTCCCATGGTCATCAAAGTGCAGGAGCCACGGGCACGTAGAGTGCAGTGTAGCCGCTGCAGTGAAGTCTTCTGGTAAGTGACACATTGAAGTTACAGTAAGAATTTCACACAAAGTAGATTATTCATTTGTTTTGCTGTCTAATTAAAAGTCTCATTACTATACTGTTGTTCGTTTGTTTGGGAGGGGGGTGTTGTTGTTTTGGATTTATTTATTTATTTATTTTTTGTGCTGGCTATAAATCCTGCTAAGTTAGTAGAATAACATGCTGCTAAAAATAAAATCAAGACAGATTACTATTATTTTCTCACAGATTTCACTGAAACTCTGAAACTTGATTTTAAATATGTTTTTATCGAGGCTCAAAACATTAAAAACTTGCACATTTACAGATATGCACAGAGCTAAGTCTTTCATGAATTAGTAAATTGGATAATTGTTTCACATACAGAGGTTTAACTAAAAATTATCCTCCGAAGTTTTTCCCCTTATGTGACTTTTTTTAAAATTATTATTAAAATCTTTATTTTATGAATCCAAAAGCTATGGGGTGAATTATTTGCAGAATCTGTTACTTGTTCAGACTTTATGTGGTGGAATTATGTCGCTACTGTAATTGGTTCATATTGGTTTTCCTGAGAACTTTACTCAGTTTTAACTTCGGTCTGTTTTTTATGTCACTGTAATCAGTAAAGCTTATCACTGTCTTTCTTTGTTATCTTTTCCTCAGTTTCAAATGCCGTCAGATGTATCATGCACCCACAGACTGTGCAACAATTAGGAAATGGCTGACCAAATGTGCAGACGACTCAGAGACTGCAAACTACATCAGCGCCCACACTAAAGATGTAAGAACATCTGCATGTAAACACACTGATATGCGCATGTACTGTAACTGTTGCTTGCACACACTTGTGCGCCTGCACACCTACTTTCGTTTTGAACTCTCCGTTGGTCACAAATCTTGCACAGTTTGAAAATGTAATTTGTATAAACACTGCAGATTTTCAGCTCGGAGTAGGAAGTTAAGAGCTCTGTTTGTCTTCTAGTGTCCTAAGTGCAATATCTGCATTGAGAAGAATGGAGGGTGCAATCACATGGTGAGTCAGAGCTGAAATTCACACTTTCCCAGAACACAGGAAACACTAAAAATACATTCACATTCTGAGAGCTGCTGTCCTCAGCTCTAATCATTTGCCACTTGAGTGAATCATTCCAGAAAGATGTTACTTATTTGTGTTTGCTTTTCATTTATTAAAGTCTCTAAGCTGTATGTGTGACAGCATTGTGTTCATTAGTCTTGTGTGATCTGCCGAATGGCTTTGATTCACGGTCCTAGTGAATCTTAAATTGTGTTTTCAGGTTTCTGGTTCACTAATTTGACTTCCACCTTTTCTTTTTTCTTTTTTCTTTCTTTGTTTCAGCAATGCTCCAAGTGCAAACACGGTAAGTTGGCTGTCTCAAAATGTCACACCTCTTCTATGATTCAAAGGAGGATTCTGTGGAGCAATTTGCATCCATCTGGGATAATGATTGCATTTCCAAGAAATTTCCAGTCACGGCTTGCTACTATGTTCTTGAAAACAAAACGTTAGAAGCTGCGGTTTGGCGGACTAGCAGACACAGCTTCTTCTGAGCTACTCCAATTATTAGTTACACAAAAATGTGGTTAAATCAATCTGTCATTCATTGACATTACAATATATTATCCACCACTCTATCACATTATCCTCTTTAGACTGCTAGAAATAAGAACTGAAGTTATAATTATGGCTTTTTTTTTCTCTCTCTCTCTTTTTTTTTTTTTTTTGGTTTACTTGTGTGTACTGTGAAGTCAACATTTGCTGTGGAGAGTCCATAAATCTGTTTTGTTTTTCCTCTTGTGAAAGACTTCTGCTGGATGTGTCTTGGAGACTGGAAGACCCATGGCAGTGAATACTACGAGTGCAGTCGCTACAAAGAAAATCCTGATATAGTCAACCAGAGCCAGCAGGCTCAGGCCAGAGAGGCCCTCAAGAAATATCTCTTCTACTTTGAGAGGGTAAGCTGTTTTTCCGTAGAAAGGCTCCAGGTTAAACAAACCTGACTTTTTATGTCCTGTTTCCAAACACTCTGATACAAACCTTTTTTTTTTAAATTTCATTTTCTCTGAAGCTTTACTGGGTTGACAGCTTCTTACACTGTCAACAAACCTACATTTTTAGACAAGAGGGAGCTTAACATTGTATAAAAGCTTTGTGGGACATTGGAAATTAAAAGATTCTGCGCCCCATCTAAAGTGTCGTACTGCTAGAAACAAACTAATATTTAATTTTTGTTTCCCCCACCAGTGGGAGAATCACAACAAATCTCTGCAGTTGGAAGCTCAGACATACCAGAGGATTCAGGAGAAGATCCAGGAGAGAGTAATGAACAATCTGGGAACCTGGATCGACTGGCAGTACCTGCATAACGCTGCAAAGCTACTGGCAAAGGTACTGTGGCTGCATGCATGCATGGGTAGTGAGTTACAGAGGTGGAAATGCAGAAATGGGGAAGCAGATGCACATAGGGGAAAAAAATATCAACCGTGATCTATTTATTCATTTCCTTTGGGCTGAATCACAGTTACAATTAAGTTTGAGCTGCAAATAACTCAACATCTTTGGTTAACTAGAATTCACAAACACACTGAGCATGTGGTCTCCCGGCATATCAGTGTAAATGTGCAAATACACTTTTAACACTGCACTGATCAACTGGTTCCTTTCTGCTTTTAAAGGATTTCAAAGTGAAAATCTGCTTTGTAACATGTCTATGAAAATGCCTCACATGCAACATATGTGCTGCTTGGGTTGAGTATATACAGATGGTGATAAAGTTTAACTTTGTGATGCTTAAAGTTTTTAAATCAAGGTTTTACAAATTTGAGTTTTTGTATGCAAAGTAAAATAACTCAAGTAAGCCTGTGCAGTGTTGTGATTGCATGTTGTCTTGTTCCTAGTGTCGCTACACACTGCAGTATACCTACCCTTACGCCTATTACATGGAGTCGGGCCCGCGCAAGAAACTGGTGAGAAACAAGCTTCAATAAATGATCTAATATCAGCTGTGATTTCAGTGCCTTCCTTTTACTGTCCTACCACTGACTTTGTATCTGTTCAACAAATGTAATTGTGACTTCAGTCAGATTTCTCTTTGGGTGAGGGAAGTGATTCTTTTGACCTGACGTTTGTGTTCCTCCATGTGTCCTCTGTAGTTTGAGTACCAGCAGGCCCAGCTGGAAGCAGAGATAGAAAACTTGTCGTGGAAGGTCGAGCGAGCCGACAGCTACGAGAGAGGAGGCGAGGGGGAGCTCAGCGCCAGTGACAGAGGGGTGAGAGAGTATACTAAACAATGGGAAGGAGGGGAAATGCATTAGGTGTGTAAGACAGGGAAAACTACAGGATGAGCCATGGGAATCTGTTGCTGGTTTCATTACATCCAAGTAATGACAGCACATGAAGCATGGTGGAGTATTTATTTGTTGTTGAGTTGATTCCCAAGTAAAATAGGTGACTTTTTGTTTTAGGCAAGTCCATGGCTCATTAATTTGATAAACAGTGGATCTCAGACACAAGGGAATAAGTGATCCTACTGAGATCCATTAGATGGTTCAGTTCATTGATGAGTTTTGGATTTCAGTGTTTCATATGATTTTTATTGACAGAAAAGTATTGTTTTTTTAAATAATAGTGAGTGATTTCTTTTTCTTTTTTTTTCTTTTTTTGCAGGATCTGGAAAATCAGATGCACATTGCTGAGCAGAGGCGACGCACGCTGCTGAAGGATTTCCACGACACCTGAAGCTCCATCGCGACTGCAAAGCACCAGCATCTCCCTCTTTACTTTCTTCCTTCCCTGCCTCCTAACCTTTACTTCCTTCCATGACCACGCCTCGGTGCAGTCATACTTTACCCCCTCCCTCCTTTTGCTTCACTGCACTCACTTGTTTGCTTCCATCTTTCCCTCCCCCTCACTTCCATAAGGCTGCAGGGCCACAGAGTGGCACGATTGTATCAGCCGTACCTCTTCATCATCCCCACCCCGTTTACAGGTTTTTGCCTCAAAGCATCACATTTACCGCGGTTACACTGGTTTCAGCATTTCAGATCTGATCATGTAGGTCAAAGCTCAGAGGTCTTCTGCCAGCTGCTTTGCTTTTTATTTGTCAGTAAACATCGAGACACTGGCACCAGCACCTGAAAGCAGAGTGAAGCCTTATGAAAAGAGAGCAGAGCTGCTTTTTGCAAAAACTTGCTGGTGACCTTTTGTGGCATAATCTCTAGTCAAACTGCCGTGAATGGAGAAGCTTGTGTTCTGATAGAGATGAGGAAAAGCTGGGAAGAGGATTTTGTTTCTTTTATTTATTTTTTTCTTTAAGCAGAAGGTGCAGATGGGTGGTGTTACAGCGACCATAAAGGCTAGATTCCACTTGATGGTAGTTGCACATGCGAAGCTGAAATTTAGTTTCCTCTCCAGATATTTTTTGGGGGAAGAAAACATTGAGTGTAGTAGTTCTGTTGTTGGGGTTTGTAGTGCATCATCTTCTCACTGTTGGAGAGTGATATCTTCAATGATGGGTGCCACAGCCCTCTCATATGATGCAAGAACCTGCATCATGCTGGAGGAAAGGTTTCATTTCTTTAACAAACACTTGTTTGAACATTCACTTCTTTAGATTCAGTCACTCGTTTTTTAAAGTAAACACACCTTCCCTCCACTGTTTTGTCTTTTGCTCCAGCAACCGCTGCCAGCAAAGAGTCGTTATGGCCGAAGTAAAACTACCGAATCGGTCCCGTTCTGGTCTCCGCATTCTGATGCTGTCGCTCAGTTGTGCTCAGCTAATCTAGATCCAAGCCGGCGTGATCCCTTTCTATTGCAAATCTAGCATTAGCACCTCCGCTGATCAGATCATGAAGTTGTTATGAAGCTGTGAGTGTAATCTCTGCCATTTACACACACTACAGCACCTCCCACTGACATGGCATGCACACGCCCACACACTCATGCTCAAACACTCCGCTGCAGAAAACAAACTGTTAATTTTTCTCCTCGTCCCATCTCATGCTCTCCTCTTTCTTTTACATCATCCCCCTATACTTTATTTTGCCCTCATTTTCTCTTTTTCCTTTCCCTGCTGACATTGTTCACTTCTGGAAAATGGCTCTTCATAGATAGATTGTTTTAAAAAAAAAATTGAAAAAAAAGAAAATACCAAAAAAAGCTGTAATTTTCAACGGTTGTACATTAATACAGAAATAGAGTTACTGAGAGAGTTTTTAAACCGGATCCTGTCTCTTGTGTGTTAATTACAAACACCACTTCACACAGAATTTCACTTAAAGGTTTAAAGGACAAAAAATCAAGTCAGTTTTTCCACATTTATTCAGTTGTTTTGTTTTGTTGTGTTTTTTTTTTTATTGTAAGGAATTTTAATTATTTTAGTTTTTTACTAAATGAAAGGAGAGTGATGCGGCGCTGATGCGGACGCTGCACCGGTCCATCGTGGTGAAGAGGGAGCTGAGTGTAAAAGCGCAGCTCTCAATTTACCGGTCGATCTATGTCCCTACCCTCACCTATGGCCACGAGCTGTGGGTAGTGACCGAAAGAGCGAGATCACGGATACAAGCGGTGGAAATGAGCTTCCTCCGAAGGGTGGCTGGCCCCTCCCTTAGAGATATAGGGTGAGACGATCGGCCATCCGGGAGGGGCTCAGAGTAGAGCCGCTGCTCCTCCACATCGAAAAGGAGCCAGCTGAGGTGGTTCGGGCATCTGACAAGGATACCTCCTGGGCACCTCCTGGGTGAGGTGTTCCGGGCATGTCCCACCGGGAGGAGGCCCCGGGGCAGACCCAGGACTCGCTGGAGAGATTATATCTCTTGGCTGGCCTGGAGGAGGTGGCTTGGGAGAGGGAGGTCTGGGCTTCTCTGCTTAGGCTGCTGTCCCCGTGACCCGGCCCCAGATAAAGCGGAAGAAGATGGATAAAGAAGAAAATATGATTGAGTTAATGATCCATCCTTAACAAGAAGTTGCACTCTGATTTCTAAAAACAAACAAATAAAACATCTGAAATGGATAAATACACTTTGTTTTTATAGACACTTTCAGCACATGGTGTCTTACTGGAAGAAGGCAACTGCCATCAGGGTGTACACTGCAAGCAAGACTTGTTTGTGGTCAGCCACAATGTTGATGTGTGGGGTACGTGTCAACAGTTCGATGAATCCAATCCAGTGACCTTATTACCTCATAGCTATCATCAAGGTTATTTGTGTTACAGTAGCACTCCTGTGGGCCTGGAATGTTTTAGTACCTGCTTCCAAAACAGTAGGAACCTCCTAGTCACTTGCTGCCTATTATATCTCACCCTGGGGTGACACAGCAACCAGGTAATGTTACCTCACCTGCCAGTGATTTCAGTGACATGATTGATCTATATAGGACTTAAGATCTAAATGTTTTTTCCCTCACACTGTGCTGTCAATGTGAATGAGAGGAGTCTCATACACAGCAGGGGATGGCTGTAACTCTGAAGGTAGAGGATAATCTGCTAACAGGAAGTTTTGATCGACTAATGGTGGTTCAATCCCTAGCTGCTCCAGTCTTCATATCAAATATCTTGGGCAAGATCCTAACCCTAAGTTGCTCTCTGATGCATCCGTCAGAGTATCAATGTGTGTGAGAATGTTAGATAGAAAGCACTTAGGCATACAAAAAACAATGCTGATGAACGGGTGCATGAGGCGTGTTGTATGAAGCACTTTGAGTGCTCTCAGAGAGTAGAAAAGCGCTATATAAGAACAAGTCCATTTACCAGAGGTCATTCCTACACCTGCAGTGTGTCATTATTTTTGTTTCCAACACAGTCATACCGGTAATAAAACAACAAAAACCTTTTTAAGGTTCAAAGGTTTTCTGTATTGGTATATTTAAAAAACAAACTGATAAATGCAACCTCAGGTAAACTAATCTTCTAATTATTAGGAAAAATACAGAAGGTAAGAAGGAGTTTGGCGTCCCCAGGACATGGACACCTTGCAGTCATTGAGTCAACAATTGCCTCCTCTGTATACCAAAGTATTCTAGTGTAGGATGTGAGGTTAGACACACATCAGTGAGAATACAGAGTGCAGCAAACATTCAGTCCATTAACACAAAAACAAATAATGCTGCTAAACAAAAGCTTCAGCTGAGACTGTAGCAGGATCTTGTAACATGACTGATCACAAGCACAGCAGCTAATCTACAACAGACTGACTGACAAAATAATCAAGGTGCCTCATCCGAAACCTCATGACTGCACTGCTGTAGCTGGACCTACAGAGAGCTATGCATAAACTAATGCTACCAACTCTCAATGAACTGAATCAACTCTGTAAAAAAAAAAAAAGTAGGCCAAAATTCCTCCACAACAATGTGAGAGAGACTAATAAACCCATAAAGAGAATGAATGCTTCAAGTTTATGGCTGCCAAAGCTTCTATGAGCTACTGAATCCTAGCATGCACTCTTTCACACACTGCTGAAGTTGTATTTGACTCAAACGATTTTATTTTTGTCCTGATACATAAAACTTGACAATTAAAAAATGTTTTGAAAGAGTCTTTCAATGAAGACATACACGTTTTGTTAATAAATATACATATAAACAGGATTAAAATGATATATTCACAATCACTATAATTTTTCGGGCACTGCATTGTTGACACAGTGCAGAAACCCTACTCTGACATTATCAGATTGGCACGTTAAGTGCAAGGCCCACAGCGTCTGCTACAGCCTAAAATAGATAAGTGTAGTAGTGGGCAAAGATGATATCCACTGCCCCACTGCTCTGCTTGACCTTGCATGTGTCCTGGTTTCATATTTACATAGTAACATAGCTTGTATAGGAGGAAGAGGGCACCCTCAAGTGTTTACTTGGAGCAGGCACATTTTTCACTTTACAACAGTGTGTGGGGCTGATGATTGAGCTCACATTAGCTGAGATTCATTTAGCTTTATGAAATTCATCAATTTTGTCCACTATACCAGTGCAGCTTACAGTAAGATAAGAAGATTTGGAGATCAAGTTAATTTTAAAACCCCAGTCATTTATAGACTACTAACTGACCAGCAAGCTCGTTGTATGAGCTGTCAACTTGACGAATAAACTTACCAGATTAAAGAATACATTTTGTTACTATTGTAATAATTTAAAATATGTAACCACCATAGGTTACAACTTGTAGTCTAAGCATTTATTTTAACATGTCCTTCCTTAGCAACTCTTGTTGCCACCTGGAACTTTTAAAAGGTGCTCAGAATACCTGGGGACTCTTTTGGTTTGAACACCTTCGGGAAAAAAAAAAAGGTTGTGAAAGACGCTACCCCATTTAATGTGTCACTCGTTAACTTGTAAACTCCAGCCTTGTTAGACACCATTACATTTAAATAATATGAATTGAAATAATTATTTTCTGTTGGGATAACCTTGCCATACTATGTTTCATCTCCCAGTGTACCCTGTAGGCAACAAACTAGAAACACAACAGAAATCAGTGCAGCTGGATTTAAGCAGCATTGGAGCCCTAAAAATGTCAGAAATCTGTGTGTTATCTTCAAAGGGTGTACAAGTCACCAGTATGAGAGTAAATACAACTTTGTATGAATACTGAAGAGGAGCTTCATTAAATTCTTCAGCAATGAAATAATATATATGAGGGGGCGGGTCTTCCGGATGTGACGGCAGTGTCGGAAACGCTGTCAGACGGGAGTGATGCACGTGCTGGAGTTAGCTGCAGAGAGAACATGAGCACTTGTCTGTTGAGGTTGAAGAGGTTCGAAAAAGCAGCGAATATCTCTCACGGTGCCGTTTTCTGGTCCTCTTCTTTTCATTAGCACATGCTCAGGCTGCTAAGAGGGCGCACTGAAGGGTAACTGAACGAGGAGGAGAGCAGCTCGCGGCGCGAAAGAGGAAAGTTGTCGGTGTCTGAGCCGGTGCGGCTTGAGAGAGTGTTTTTGTGTTTCTGTATGCGCACCTCGGCAGCTTGTTAGGGTGATTTATTTACAGTCGAAGGCTGATAAGAGGACTGGTGAAGGCTGTTTGGACAGCATGGCGGACTACCTGATCAGCGGGCAAACCGGTTACGTCCCCGATGACGGGCTGACGGGACAGCAGCTGTTCAACGGAGGAGACGGACTCACTTACAAGTAAGGACCTTATCTCTATACCTGTATCCCTGGTAAGCAGGCCAAGTTGGGCTACTTAAGTTTGTACGTAAGTGGTTCATGTTTCTCAAGACATTCTACTAATATTATGAAGCGAAAACCAGGGTGTTACTTAATTGTTGCATTTATTATCGTGTAATAGGTGCATTATTGCTAGGGCTTACTTTTAGCTCAACGGGGATAGCGCCCCCTCAAAAAAGAGAGGATCCTACATTTCCCAGAATGCAGTCAGTTTCAAGAACAAGAATTTGTTTTTGTGTGCCTGTGTTTTGCGTTGTTAATGGTTTTATTTTTGTTTGTTTTGTTTTCAAGCAAATCTAGTGGCATTTAAATATGAACTCGCTGTTTAAATTTCGCGCCTTTTGAAAATCTGCCTTGTACGCAGGATTGAACGTTTCACGGTGAATCCACTGCCTCTGTGTAACTGTGCAGCTGTATGTATTAGCAGGGAAATCCCAGCAAAATTGTTCAGTGAGGTTTTGAAAGTCTCTATAAATTTTAATTGTTTTCACTTCATAAATCGGGCATTGTGCGTCAAAGGATCACTGGTGCCCTTCAAAGCTAATAATACTGGACCAATCTGAGTTGAAGCCTATTGGAAATTAGAGGGGTGAACAGTCCTTCGGTGCACACACTTGCCCTAAATTTAGGCTCTGGCTCATGCAGTCCTGTGTTGTTAAGCTGGATTCTGTGGACCCTGGCTATATTTAGAACGTCGGCCCGGTAGTCCTCTGCACAACAAAACTGTTTATTCTTTAATGAAATTGCTTTTTACTCAGCAGGGAAAACTAAGAATCTGATTCACTGATTATCAAATCATCCACAAGATGACTCTGAAACTTTTCAGCCTTTTCTGCCCCCCAAAAAAGAAAAAAATCTGAATGTAATTATTTCTGACAACCAACCAGTGACCAAGCAATCCAAAATCCAATGATGAATTAAAACAATTTTTAAGCAATTAAAGATTTCAAAACTGTTATATATTACAAACAAAATAAAAGGAAAGCAAACAAATTGTGTTTTAGTGTTTCTTCTTTTTTTCTAAATGGGTAAGAAAAGAAAGCTGTATCAGCGAATCCTTTGACCCACTGGAACCCCAGGTTTAATCGATTTTAAATGCTGTTCATGCTTAATAAAGTGCTGTGGCTTAATGACACACATTTTCTCAGGTCGCATGGATGAACATGCTTTCATACCCTTAGTCTGTTTCTGGGCCTCTTTGCCTCTACTCTGCTCCATGTATGCAGTCTTGTGAACATGACACTCACTGACGATCCCCGTCCAAGAAATTCATGTTATGTCCAGTTTGCAGTTGCATAAGATGTGTTCTTTTCTCAAATGCCATAACTATTTCTGAGCTTAAAAATCACCTGCTCAATATTTAACCTGTCATGTTCACTATTTACAAAAAATACTTACAATTACAATTAGTGTATTATTCCTTTTAACTCTTGGAGTGAAGCCAGTTTAGTCAGACATCGGGGGTTAAAGTGTTTGACATCTCAAAGGAAGCTTCAGAACTGTAGGCTGAAAAGATCTAAACTTTCTTTTACCTTAACTGTTTTTGTTTCTCCCCCAGTGACTTCCTGATTCTGCCAGGCTACATTGACTTCACTGCTGATCAAGTGGTGAGTTGAGTCGACAGGCGAATAATTGCCAACATGCAAAATCTGGTTAAAGCCGATGTTGTAGTATTATACTAATCCAAGCTGGATAATGTTCAGGGTGGGAGCATATGAGGTGAGAGTGAGGATTATGAGCTGTGTGCCTCCCATCTCTAATGTTATCTCATAGTGCTTCCATAAATTGCACAGTTTGTTTTCACTTTAAAGAGACTCTGTAACTTTTTCTAAATGCTGTCACTGTGACGTTCAGGGGATACCAACTAACTACAAAACTGGCAAACCGAGGTGGGGGCACACCTATCTAATGTTTACTAACTTTAGCCTTCATGAGCTGCTGGTCATACCAGACCAAGTAAGGTTGTAGCAGAGAAACGCCTGTGTTTATTGCTCTTGAATGTTGTGCTCTGAGAAATGTCACCAAAGGCTGCACCAGCATAAACCCATACAGCACCGTGGCTCACAAGGTTAAAGGCGCCTGGGGGGGCAGGAAATCTGATAGTGTGTTTGATTGAAATGACCATTTCTCTAAGGTGGTTAAGTTACTTCTACTTCTTTTTATCTTATTGCTTCTACTTTTTGTCCTTCTCTCTGTAAACACAATAACTTGTAGAAGTATCGAATGAGTTCTTAGCAGAGGTGTAGAGTGGGGTCATGTTATTAGCTTAGTCATTGTCTTGATGATTTGTTGGTTGAAAATTGACAAAAAGCCTTATAACTTAGAAACTATGATTCTTACAAGTGTGGTGTGTATTCTTAACATATAGAAAGTACATTATAAAGATTTAAATTATGTCACATTTGTCCTTTGACTTCTCCTTCTAGGTCAATAGATTGATCTGAAGGTCTAGAGCTACATAAAATGACAGGCAACATTTTGTCGACTTGGGATATTTTTGAGTACAGTGATTCATTTTTTTGTAGAGTACAATAACAGGTTATAACTGTTTTAATACAAAACAATTAGAATACATGTGCAGCAGTCCTGAATACATTTTTCTTTTTTAAGCAAAAACTCATGATCTAAAGCTTTTAATTTGCTCTTTATTATTGAACAGTTAAACAAATTTTACCAAACCGTACAATGAATGTTACAGATGTACTATAGCCACATAAAAACACAATTATTCTCAAAAGTAGGTGAAGTATATTAAAATGGGTTTCAACAGTGCAAAAACCAAAAGCATGCACTTTGCACTTGTTTTTACTGTACTACACACTCCAGTACGTTGAAAAAGAACAAAGGAGAAAAATGAATACATAGAAAACACAATTCTAGTCCCAAAGTAAATACTGGCTAGAGACTGAGCTGCCTTGGTGGAGGTTTGCGCTCTTGGAGTCTGTCTTGTTCATCTTAGACTTAGTTCATGCAACATCATAACCACATTTGTGTCAGAGCTGCAGTTTCCTTTTGTTATTGACATAGAAAGCAACAGTCTGACCAAATATATGTGTAACTTGGTTAATATGCATCCTTTTTACAATGCACATTTAAACAGTAGCTGAACTATTTATTTTATTTTATTTTTTTCAGCTAGTTTTGGTGTGTCCATGTTTGGACTGGACTGTTGTAACGAAGGAATTTCTTCTATGGTGATTTTAGGTGGCTCAGCATGTTGAGATATGCTGTATAAGCATTCCTTATGTTCTTTTAGTTTTAGGGTGACTGATGCATTGCTCTTGCATTTCACTGAGCAAGCATTTACTAGGACTGTTAGAGTTTGGAGGCCTACGGTCAACATGATCCCACAAAACAGGTTTTTGGGCATAATTCAAGAGTTATGGACAAATGTCTATTAAAATAAAAGTAAGTAATGGACAATGTATTTCAAAAAGGATAAAAGTCACTTGCATCTCTCATGTGGCTTTAATTGAAACTGAGCATTTAGTCCACTTTGTCAAAAATAGTTTGTATCAGAAGATTAAAAAAAATATTGTCTGTCACCATGAGAACATGTTAAATTTACTCCACAGTCACTCAGATTAAAAACAGTATGTTGTGTCCTACTGACATATACTATTGAAGCATAGCTGTAAGTAGAAGTACTTCTCTCAGCTGGAAAACAGTCAGATGGCGGTGAAACACCTCAGACGACATGATTGTCCTGTAAGTTGAAAGAAATGTCAGTGCCATTCATAAATCTGTTTAGTTGCCTTTCTTCGCTCCAAATATTTAACTATCTAAACACACACAGTCTAAAAACTCTGTGTCACTCTAAAAACATGTCTAAAAACATGACATGTTTTGTGCTGGTATGTTGTAACAAACTGATACATAGTGTCAAGTGTTTTAATGTCCAAAAAAATGTGACGTTGTAATGTCACAGCCATTAAACTGAAACTGGTTAAATATTTCCACCTCTGCTTACCCCACTGTGTGAGGCTTGAAAGGTTAAACTGAGTGTTTCTGTGTATGTAGGACCTGACATCGGCGCTCACCAAACAAATCACCATGAAGACCCCCTTCGTCTCCTCTCCTATGGACACTGTCACTGAAGCCAACATGGCCATCGCTATGGCAGTGAGTATAACAACCAAAGGCATTTATTGTTCTGTCATCACATCTGGCCATCCTCAGGCACACACGCATGTGTTATCTCTTCTTGCAGCTAACAGGTGGTATAGGCTTCATTCACCACAACTGCACTCCAGAGTTCCAGGCTAATGAAGTTCGCAAAGTCAAGGTAGTGATTCTGTGTTCAGTCTGTCTCTTGTCTTTTTTATGCATGTTTATTTTCATCTTTCTTAACTCGTGTCTTTTTTGTGTGCATGTGTAGAGCAGTGTATTTGTCTGCTTCCCAGCTTATAGAGTATAGGCAGTGATTCCTTTATGTTCCTTTCACCGCTCCTTTTTTTTTTTTTTTGCTCAATCTTTATTTTTCCACATCCCCATCCTGTTTTTTCCCCCTCCTCATTTCCTTCCTCCCCTTCCTTCTCCAGCGATATGAGCAGGGCTTCATCACAGATCCTGTGGTGATGAGCCCCAACGAGCGAGTAAGGGATGTCTTCCAGGCCAAGGCACGCCATGGGTTCTGTGGCATCCCTGTCACAGATAACGGCAAAATGGGCGGCAAGTTGGTGGGCATCATCTCATCCAGAGACATCGATTTTCTGAAGGTGGAGGACCACGACCTTCCACTGAGTGAGGTGGGCATGCAAAAAATTGGTTTGATCTTGAAATTTACATCTCAAAATGCTCTAGAGACACTTTCTTAGAAACCTTTGTAATATTTTTCTCACAGGTGATGACAAAGCGAGATGATCTGGTGGTTGCCCCCGCTGGGGTGACTCTGAAAGAAGCCAATGAAATCCTCCAGAGGAGTAAGAAAGGTGTGTAGGTTGTTTCGTGTAAGACCTGATAATATGATGATTAAGTTGGGCCAGTTGATCAGATTTTGTCCTTGATCATAATTTTGGCTTTCCACAATTGCGGGAACATGATTGACTGTTAAATGTGAATGTGTGCCCTGCTGGTTGAACACAAAGCAGTCCCTAAATCACTGCCTGACGGTGTGCCAGCACATACCAGTCACAGCTGTTTCCTGCATGCTGCAGCTTAAAGTTTCCTGGATGTACTCTGAATGAGAAACAGTACAAAGACAGATAAACAACAGATATCAAACAGTCAAAACAAATAGCAAAAGTCTGGCACAGCAAAAGGCAAAGAGGTTGTTATTCTAAACAGATCTTCATCCATTGTTTGGAAATACTTTAGATTTAGTGCGATCTGCAAAGCAACAAACTAACTTCTTCAACCACCTGAAAACACTTCACTAACTGTTAGGGCTGGGCAATATCATACCGTTCACGGTAATACCGGTGTAATGTTGGGCAATGATAAGAAAATGAAATATCGCGATAGAATATGGGTAAAACGTGCATGCGCAGTGCCTTTGATTTCATACGCACACGGCGGAAAAAGCATGGCGGCGACGGAGAATGAGAAGGGCGAAAGCGGATCGTTGAATGAAACAGATGAACCAGAATTGGTTTGTAAAAATGCTGCAGCTTCAGTGGTGTGGAACTGGTTTAGCTTTCATCCGTCAGATACACAACAAAGCACTATTTTTGGTAGAGCATGCTAGCGGGCTGTCGTTATTACCGTGGTTTTTTTTTTTAAAAATACGGCACACTTAAAATCAATTCTTTGATTTGATTTTTTTTTTTTTGCACTAATAAAGTTGTGGAGTTGTAAAGTATTTTGTCTAGTGTCAATTATATCGTCAGTTATATCGTTATCGCAAATTTTCACATGTATATGGTGATAAATAATTTTGGTCATATCGTCCTGCTCTACTAACTGTGGTAAAATGACTTCATGAAGGCAGAGGGGGAAAAAATGCATTGTCTAAGCTAACACTGGATGATTCACGTTATCCAGTGTCAGTGCAGACATCCATAAAAGGTGAACCTGAGGAGTCCATCAGCACATCTATCCGGGTTACAAAGACTCACTGAAATCACCAATACAACTGCATCGTCTAGTCAGTGTAGGGGACAAAAGATATGTTATCCTCTCATGCAATTATTTTCTCAATGTGGGATAGAGCTGCACTGTAAACAAACTGTGGAAGGGGGAACAAATGGGATCTCACAGCCACTGTGTTCTGCTAGAGCTCCACCGATATATCAGCTGGCTGATAGATGAAATTGTAAAAACTAAAAAACAACTTTCCGCCATGTTAATGTTAATGTTGCACTATTTGTCCACCAGAGGGCACTTTGTAACGTCCTTGTTGGGGGCACCTAAGAACAAGCTGATCTAAGCAGAATTTTGCAGAGTGTAAATGAGTAACCCATGACTTGTAGTGACAGTAAAACAAGACCATTGTTAAACTGCTTTGTCATTATTTTCTCAGTAAGGATAAATTATGATCATAACTACACATAATAATTGTTATGGGAATCAGTTTCATGTGTCTGAAAGGGGAAAAACAAAATCAGCCAATGTTGGATTTTTAAACCGCCAAATATAGAGTAGAAATATTGTTATTGCTCTTAAAAATCTTGTATCTGTTGGGCTCTCTTTGCTAAATTTTATTCACATATGTCATGCTGGTACAGTGAGTAGAATGAGACTATTTTGTCTTTAGGTGAGATGGATAAACGTCTTATTGTTTTGCAAAGATTTTTAATAGGAATATAATGCAGTGTAAAAGTGACAGCAGTATTCTGTTTTTTGTGTAAAGTTTATAAAATGATTTATTTTTCTTCCAAGAGATGCCATGACTTTAGTTGATGAGGATCAGTTTTATTTTTCTGTAATGATTTGTACATTAGTTGGAATGTAGCACAACACTGTTGTGTTGATGTTGAAGCAGTGCTCTGTTTACATTACAGTGCAATAAAAGTTTTTGGCGCAAAAATCTGAATAATCGTGATCATAATTTTGGCTATTATCACGAAGCCCTATGATGGGGAAAAATGTACCAAGGAACAGGGTAAGCTGCTTCTAAGTGCACAGCATGAGCATGCTTTCATGCCTTTGGTTCCTCCTGCAGGTAAATTGCCCATAGTGAATGAAGAGGGGTCCCTGGTATCCATCATCGCTCGCACAGACTTGAAGAAGAATAGAGACTTCCCCTTAGCTTCCAAAGATTCTCGGAAACAGCTGCTGTGTGGTGCAGCCATCGGCACACACGATGACGACAAGTACCGACTGGACCTGTTGGTGCAGAGCGGAGTGGATGCGGTTGTACTAGTAAGGACTTCTAATGTGCTTTTTAAAGGCGTGGAATGTTTCAGGTGCAGAGTTTGGGGGTAAATTAAGTCGTGTTGAAACTGGGGACGGGGCTTAAACTGGGACCAATTTTTGGTTTTGTCATGCAAGTAAGAGACCTGCCTTGGTCCACTGACAAATATTTAACTAAAACCACTTAATGAAACTGTGTGCATAACCATGGAATCTGAAAAGAAAATGCAGTCGCTTGGATGAAGGACAGAGTAGACCTGCCAATTATTGTTTAGAATACACAGTTTTTTGTTGTTAAGGGGTTATCTTCAATCTGGGTGAGTCTTCATGTCTTTGAATGGGAAGATCATTTTATGTTTCATCTCTCTACCTCCAGGACTCATCTCAGGGCAACTCGATCTTCCAGATCAATATGATCAAATATATTAAAGAAAAGTACCCCAACCTGCAGGTCATCGGTGGCAATGGTAACTTCACTTTACACACACTAATATTTTCATATGTAAAATATTCAGAGAAAGTATTTTCTTTAATCACTATAGAATGGATGCTGTTTTCTATGCACTTGTCAGAATGGTCCATGATAAAGGCGTATCGTGCAAAGGGGGAGCGACACATCCTACATTTGTTCACAGCCAGTGGGCTTGAGTGTTGAACACTCATGTCTTTGATTGTATTTGATGCTCATTGATCTGTTGCTTGTGGTGAAAATTACTGTTTTTTGTTTTTTTTTGTTTTGTTTTTTCTCCTCTGTGTCTCACCCGGTCTGTGGCAGTCGTGACTGCAGCTCAGGCCAAGAATCTGATTGATGCAGGAGTGGATGCACTGAGAGTGGGGATGGGCAGTGGCTCCATCTGCATCACGCAGGAAGGTGAGTGACTGAAGGCAAAACTGTACAGACAACAGGCACATCACTTCCTGCTTCCTTTTATAAAACGGCTCTAAACCAGTCTGAAGCCTTTGATCTGTATGGTGTAGCAGCTTCTGCTACAAAATGGCAGCAGTAAAGTTCTTCTTCAGCAAAAAACAGTACTTAAAGTCTGCTTTGCTTGTTGAATCCTAAAGCACGGACCAAACCAAGAATGGAAACCTAAACTTTCACCCTGTGTAGTGTATCTTATTGAAGGACAATTAATTCTGTATTTTTGTGTACTTTATGAGATTCCTGATGGAAACGTGAGCATTTCCAGTTGCTTAGTTTGACAATTTGTTGCATTCAGGGGTAACTGTTGTTGACAGTTCTGACCCTTTCTACTATCTGATGTCTGATCATCTTTGTACATCATAGGCTGTGAAACATTTATGCTGCAGCCTCATTTTATTATAGAAAATAACAATCAATTATTATGGTTTCTGCATTGATTACTCAAATTGGGCATAAAGCTGCAGTGCTAGTGGACTTTAAGTCATCCTTTGTGAACTTGTCCTCTAAGTTAGACAATGCGGTACATGATTATGGTTTTAAACTAATGTTCATTGAGATGTTTTATTTACACTGGGACATCTATTTAGTACTTAAGTTATGGTTCTGTGGAGCTGCTATTACTGTGTAGCAGGAGTTTGGGTTAGAAAGTTGAAGTTGTTGTTTTTTGGGGGGAATGGGGCCTAGTGGGTGGGGGTGAGAGGTACTCCTCAGTTTTTGTTTAGCTTTTTGTATTTGTTTTATTTTTCATTTATTTCTTTAATCATGATACTAAATCTAGCCTGCTTTTCATACACTCCTTTTTTTATTGATTTGGTGAAGAGTATCAGCATCACCCCATTAGCATCAGTTTTGTACTAAGACTGAGATTCTTTTACTTAAAACTTGTTACACGGCAGGCTTTCCCACCCTCACCTTTACTTTTCACTTTATCAGTAGAGCCTCTCTCAGCCACCTCTCAGAACGTCTTTGTAGTGGTGTAGTGCAATCCTGTGGCATAGTGCACAGGATTGCTATATATGCAGATGATTTATTATTATTATGTTACAAATCCAACGACTCACCTATCTGCTATTATGGAATCACTTTAACATTTTGTCTCTTTCTCCCATAAACCTTGATACACAGGAGCTTAGACAAAACGGAGCTATCTTTCCGTCTAACTTTTTCTGGCTTTAAGTATTTAGGAGTGCATATCAAGTTTAATCCCTTGTTGTGATAACCCTGTTGTAATTGCCTCCGTGGAAAAATTTTATTTATTTATTTATTTATTTTAAATTTGGTATCAATTCCAGTGCCACCTTAATTTTGTCTCTGCCTCTGCTCTGACCCCAATCTGTAATAATCAGCCCCCCTCTTCCTTTCATATATGTGCAAGAAAAGGAGTCAATGTTTTCATTGTTATTTATTTATTTATTTATTTATTTATTTTGAAAGACAAGTTTTCTCAGTTTTTAGTGATATGTCTTTTGTACAATTTGCCCTCATATTTATTCAGCTGTTTTCAAATTAGACACACTGCATCCTCTGCTTCCCCAGAGTTTCCATGTCAGCCCCCCAAGCATTTGTGGGAGGACTTATATGAGTTGAAGTCTCACAGTAAGGCTCTTATCTCATGAATATATACTTTCATTACTGCACTGGACAATTACTCAACCAAAAAGATCACTTCCAGTTGAGAAAAGGAACTGGGTCTTAAATTTGGGGAAGATTACTTGGAAAAAGTAATTGATAGTATTCATACCTCATCCTCATGTGCAAGACTCTTCCTTACTTTGTTTAAGACGGTAAATACAGGGTGGGTGTCACATGGCCCTCTTCCTATGGGGGGGAGGGGGAGAGAAAGTTCTATCCAAGATGGCCGACTTCTAAATGGCCACCATGGTCACCACCCATCTTGAGGAGTTTGCCCTCTCACATATACTAATGTGCCACAAACAGGACTTTAATATCACCAACCATTCCATGTTATTACGGTGTGTCCATATAAATGGCCCACCCTGTAGATTGTATTTGTCAAAATCAAGACTACCTAAAGTATATTCTGACAACCTCGACCTGTGTGGCAGATGTATTACCTCTCTGTGATTTAACTCGTCTGCCTTACACTTCAATCATACTGGACTTTTTGTTGGCACATCATAGAATTTAGTGTTCCTCGAAAGCTGTTCACCCTCCAGCTACATCACTTTGGCTGAAAGATCCAATTCAGACTCAGAGGGTATGCTAGTGAGGTTTTATAGATGCAGCAGCCTTTTATCATTTATTTTAATTCCTTGAAAACATTTGCACCTGGCTAATTTTGAGTATCACATTTTTATTTTATTTTTATTTTATTTTTAAATATTAGGTTAGACTTTGGGATGGGGATTGGTTTGGATAAGCTGTTTAATTTGGTTTCCACAAAAGCTTCACAATGTTAATGGCTTGAACTGTATTGATTTATACCTTTTTATATCGCTTGTTTTTGTTGGGCCTGATATGTCAAACTAGATTAGGTAAGAAAATTCTATAATTGGTATTTAAAAAAACAAACAAAACAAAAACGTACGAGCTGATCAGCAAACTCCAATGTAAAGAAATGCAAACTTTGTGTAAAACAAACAGCGGTGCTACAATGAAAATCTACAGTAAAGCTACAGAAGTTAAAAAGCGTACGAGTGCAGACTGACTGAACCTGGTATGTTTATAAGGCAGCTTGCAGAAGGCTGACAGCAGCTGTCCTACTTTATATGGCAGCAATACCTGCAACAACAGGGGTGCGTCTAAAGGGGGGTATGGGGTGTACTAGAGCATATTTATTTCAAGACTAAAGTGACGTTATACTGCAGATTTAGATTAATATAAAATATAAATTACGACTTAAATTGTACCAATAT
>NW_005187440.1:835528-836722 GCF_000239375.1 Pundamilia nyererei | reverse complement strand
CTCTGTAGAGGGATGCAGCTGATTGATATCGAGGGCTGCAACAACGGCAACCCGGATAGATTGAACAGCCAAAACCTGGTTGGCAGTAAATATACCTTGCTGGCCCACCCAACTAAAGTCTGTGTGGGGAAACACTGGAATCATTAGTACTGGTAAGTACCTTGCAGTCCTGAGTTGGAAGGAAACGACGAGTTCAGCGGTTTAATAAAAGGAATTGGAATGTTGGGATATTTGTGTTTTGGCACTTTACTTCTGTTGCTTAATATTAGAGTAGTTGATCTTTTGAAAAAATGGCTTTGAAATCCACTGAAGAGTCCTCTGCAGCTACAGGCAGCGTGTATTATGAGAGTTTGATTCTTAGAGCAGTGTGGTATTTCTCTGCTGATGTGACAAATTTAACTTCCTCATTTTCACATTTAACAAACATAACAGACATGTTCCCAGTTTGTCTGCTCATTCACTTTGTTTCTTTTTTCTAAACGTTGAACAGTTTGTCCTATTATTAGTCAGTGGAGATTTCTTTCCTCTTGCCTTCTCAAACTGTCAGACATATGAAAGAACAATGGCTAAATGATGGAAAAGCTGAATCTTCCAAACTGAGGCCAGTTCTTTAGCTAAATATGTCATACCGTGGTGTTATCGGCTGATTTTTAAGCAACTTCAACCACTTAAGCTTAAAGCTAGTTCTCCATACAACAAGTGAAGAGCAGGTGTAAAGTAAAAATGTTGGCCATCATCACACAGCCTCTGTCACTGAAGACAACATTCTGCGTTTTTAAATAACCGACTGAAGCAATCCCCTACATTGTTTACAGATTGAATTCAATTCAATTTGTTTTTTATTTTAATGACAAAATTACTTTTCATAAGGTTTTATCAGCCTGAGCTTGCTGCTAAAGGACACATTAGCAAGATGGCGCATACTGCTAGGTTTACTCACAATACATTAATGTGGATAGCTGAGTTGTGCTTGGTTTGGTGGTTTCAAGCTGCATAAGATTTTTAAAAGGCTCATATTAGCTGAAACCTCAGGATCAAGCTTAGTCAAGACAAGTTGGTGCATCTGGCTCGAGTTGTGTATTTACAGTAGTACAGAGGTTCTTTACAGGGCACCTTTCTCAGTTGTACCTGTTTAATCCACCTTCATCTGTTTTTTCCTCCTCTCTCCTCGACAGTGCTGGCATGTGGCAGACC
>NW_005187440.1:833024-834961 GCF_000239375.1 Pundamilia nyererei | reverse complement strand
AGTTCAGCAACACTGATCAATCTAATAAATTTAAACCTACACCATCCTCCCTATTCTGGTATTTTAAAGAGTACTTACCTACCTAACTAATAGGGTTGCCAACTCCCAGAAAAAATATTAGAGAACCACCCCCCGCCCCTTAATCGATGTAATCAACTTTAATTTAATGCAAGTGTAAAACAAATGCACAGAAATCACTTATTTTTCTACAATGATTAAATAGATTCAGCATCTTTCTTCAACAGAATTGCAGACTGCACAGATGGTACCTTCCCAAAGGAAAAAGTACTATAACTTACTAAAGTGTATATTAGACTTACTAGTTACTATATACAATAATGGATTTCTATACATTTAATCAGATGACCACTTTTGTTGTAAGATTCAGATAATTATTTATTCAAAGTTTTTAAATGACATAACAAAGAAAAATATTCTTTGTGCCCCTGGCCCCCGACAAAACTTTGCTAGGCCCGCCCCTGCACAGTTACCAGCCGTCAGCTACTTAGAAAAGGATCCTGGTGTTATTTGTCTCTAAGAAATGGTTCATAACTTCCCTTCAACTCATTCATGTCACCTAAAAGGTAAACCTGTTTCTCCATCACCCTGCTCAGCTCTGATGATTTAGTAAGAACATCTCCTAGTTCCATCTTCATGTTTCCCTCTCACCACATATCCAAACCGATATCATGACCAGCAGCTTTTACAGCCGTGGCTCTGCCAAAACCTCAGCTGACACTAGAAAGTAATATTAAATACATTCTAGCAGCTTATCACGCTTAAACGTGCTGCTGTTGTTTATCCGCCGGTCTCCTCTTTCTAGCACAAAGTGGGCGATAAACAAACGAGAAAGAGTGGACTTGTGGCAGAAAAGCCGATCAGCTGATCATTGATCATTTTCATGCTTGAAGTAATAACAGGGGAGGGAGGGGAAGTGAATGAGAGAAGTAGTGTTGATTTTTTTAATTCTAGCTGAAGTACGGGACAAATCGCTTCCTTTTCACCTCAGTATGGAACTCCGATGGCCAGTCCAGCTGTGGCTCAATATATCAGTTGTTAAGCTTAACGTGGAAATACTATGCAAACATTTAGGCATGAACTTACACACTTGCTTTACTTCTCTGGGATAGTTTTGGCCGAGATGAAATGCCGCGGTTAGGAAGCATGTAGCGAGGCTCCAAATACTCCACCAGACCGCCGACAGGTCTCGCAGACAACAGCCGCTCTGTCACGTGACACATACTGCTCCGATGCGCCGAGCTGGGTTACGCCAAGTAGCGCGTTTTGTGAGGTGATTTTGTGATACTTCGGATTGGATTACGTTTTTTATTTCTCTCCGATATCCAATCCAGTAATTTAGGTCAGTAACGGACCGATACGTAATATCGGATCGGTCTATCTCTAATACTAACTGCACCCTACAGTTAGTGAGAAGGTAAAGTCTGACTGTGGAAAGAGCAAATTTAAAAAAAAAATCAATCACCTCATTGTTGTAATCTCGGCACAATTTTATCTTTGACTTTTTTAAATTTTTTTATATATGATAGAGTTAAATGTTTCAGTAACTTTCTTTTTCTGTGTGTCCAGTGATGATGGGTTCTCTGCTGGCTGCTACTAGTGAAGCTCCTGGTGAATATTTCTTCTCTGATGGCATCAGGCTGAAGAAATACCGTGGCATGGGCTCCCTGGACGCCATGGACAAAAACCTGGGCTCCCAGACCAGATACTTCAGGTATCAGTAATACAACAAGGGGCTGTCCACCTTACACAGCCAGTCTGCCTGTCACGTTGTTGGGCCTTTCTTTGCCAGTTTTCCCCATCAGACAACACTTCCTCATTTCATTTTCAGTGGTTTGCAGAACACAGCTGTTGTGCTGCTATGTGGTGGTAAAGAATGATGAGCCTGCTAGAAAAGTATGGCGCTGGCATTTTACTTT
>NW_005187440.1:828046-832382 GCF_000239375.1 Pundamilia nyererei | reverse complement strand
TTTTTTTTTTTTTTTTTGCAGAAATGTTTTTGACGACAAATTGACAGTTATAGGGGAAAAAGGAATTCATTACGAAGTTTGAATCTGATGTACTTGACACATTTTGTAAATCACATTAGTGTGATGTGGCTGACCAAGTACAGTCAGGTGTATTACAAGTTCTATAGCTTGACCATTATCTTGTATTTCACAGAAATTTGATGTCCAGCTTTATTCTTATTTCCTTAAGTTTTATATTGTACTTAATTTCTCACCATTTCTGCTGTCATCTAACAGCTGTTTTCTTTTTTCCTTCTCCAGAGCCATGATGTACTCTGGAGACCTGAAATTTGAAAAGAGAACAACATCAGCTCAGAAAGAAGGCGGAGTCCACAGCTTGCACAGGTACACACGCACACAGACATGGGTTTTCCTCAGTTTCATATTTCATGGTCTTCAAATTTCCTAGTTTCATGTCTTACCACAACCACACAAGCCTTCAGTTAAACTTCCTCTTTAGCGCCTGTAATCAGGCTACTGCTGTGTCTGTCTTAACAGGAAACCTCAGGGAGTATCGTGGATAAGTCGTGTGATCTTTTCTTCTCATACTCTTTCTCCCACAGTTACGAGAAACGTCTCTTTTAAGGAGAAGCTTGTCTTCTGATGGAGAATCCTTCCAACAGACATTATGCAAAAACACTACTTGCCAGATCATCTGATAGCTGTATTTGACGCACACCCACACTTCTCATTAGAGTAGTCTGTAAAGATCAACCTCTCTCAAACTCCACTCTTCCAGTGATCCATTAGTCTTCCTGCCGGTGTCATCTATGCATAGTCTGTTTTAAATGTGAAGGACTGAATTAAAGCATTTCAATAAGTGCACGGGTGATTGTGTCATGAAAATATCCAGTGCTTTTCATGTTATTTCAAAGTATTTGAACCCTGCTGTGTCCATTTCAAGATGAAAAATGTCCAGTAATAAAGCATGTTTTTCATAAGTGGCTGTGGTCTGTTTTTGTTTAATTGAACAACTTTGCTAAAACTTTAAAGAATCCTTATCTAGTAACTTGTGCCCTGCATGTTCTCATGTTACCTGAGGGAAGAGAAAAGAAAAGGATGTGCTGCAGCTTGTAGATGAGAAACTGTCTGTTCTAAACCGACCATTTAGTTTCTGTTCATCTAATGTAGGGAAGCAGTGAAGCCGACCCATTCATTTCAACTTCGTTAGTAGCGAGAGCTGACGGCCATCTGTGTGCCAGTTTCTACACACTTTATATCATCATCCACTCAATTTACTCCATTTAAGTCAGACTTTAAAAACAGGCTTGTTTTAGATTAATTTCTAATTTTATGTTTGATAAAGAGGTCAAAGGGGTCTATACGAAATATTCTTTTTCAATCTGATTTGAAGAATTGTTTAAAATGTGTACATTTATATACTTAGCTGACCTGAGTAGGTTGCATTGAAGAACTGGAACTAAACATCCAACTTCAAAACTTAATGTATCAAACAGTTAAAAGCCTTTCAAAGTAATTCTTTGCATTTTCCATCAGGACAGAATATTAATCAATCTGTACATGCTGTAAAGTTAAGGAGAACACACACACACCAAAGCATCATGACATTTATTTTGGTTTCCAGTAGTCCTGTGTGATTCTGCAAATTCTGGTATCAATCTGATACCTATCAAATACAGGGCCAGTATTGCCGATATAAACACAGGTACTGATACTTTAACCTGTAAACACAGCTTATTTAGGGGAGAGCAGTGTGTCATAATTTAAGAAATCCTCAATTTGCAAATTCTGAACACATTTTAATGACCACTAAATCCTTTTAATAAAATAGTTTAACACAATTCAGTGAACTTAGTATCAGATCAATACTCTTTTCCATCTGTGCGGGTATAGTGTTAACATTTGGATGGATCTGCCCACCTAGAGTTTCCAGAGAAGCTCTGTTTGTTGCCACTCAGTCCAATCTTGCTTCGAGGACCGTGGTTTCCACCATCACATAGAAAGCCACCACCCTTTCTCCGCCTACCTCCACATCTTCCTATCTGCTGAAGGTCTCCAGAGAGCATCAGGTATTCCTCTGAATCTCCCGGACTTTCCAGGCTGAAACGCAGACTGTCTGATGGGAGTTGTCCAGTCACACTCTGTTGGTCACACCTGCCCTCGGTTCATCCATCATGTCGCACGCAGACGTTTGTAATTAACACACAGGAAAGAGTCAGTTTACATGCCTCAATTAGTACAATGGATAGATGAAGGTTTTACATGTGAAACCGAACCCCGATCTGTGAAATAAAGCCACCATTTGTACTTAAAGTCACTTCTGTGACTTCTACTACTTCTGGTAAGGGTGCAGTGGTTATGGCAGAGGCTTTTTTTTTTGTTTAAGGTTTTCATTTTTTCCAAAATAATTGTAAAAATAGGCGATACAACTCCCACAATGCCTCCTTTAATGCTGAGTGACCGTCGTCGGGTACAAAGGCTCACTCTGGTTACAAGAAACCTTCAGATGAGAACACGTTTGAAAGGGTTAAGCTTATTTGTATGTTCATGTTACATCCTTTTCAGCAGCATTCTACCGACATTGTGAGACATACCCAAACCATACACAGATAAAACAATGGTTACGATATTACAATGCAATATTAAACTTTCCAAATTAACTGATTTTAGCCCATTTTAATAGTTACAATTAACACCACCTTTGTTGTCACTACTATTATGAGTATTAAGTCATTACTACGGCTACTCATAGCTGTAGAAAACTAATAATGCATTTTATGTAGTCTTTGGAATAAACAAATGGGTATACAGTTGACATGTTTAATGGTTACATATTGGTTAAACTATATATCATTTAAGTAAGGTAAGGAAATGAGTCACGTAAAGAACTATATCTCTCATATTGTGTTTCAGATTCTAATTATGACTGGGTTTTTTTAAAGTGACTGATTCATTTCCTTACCCTATTTTCAGTGTGAAAATGATATATAATATAATACACACTGCATTCTCTTGCAGTGGAAACAATTGAGTATAATTTCAATCAGATGTTGTTTTATTGTATAAAATCTGAAAAAAAAAAAAAGGAGTCCAATAATTATTTTACAAATGATGTTTGATTATCTGTGCGTGGTGTTAAAACCTGATCTACAACAACAGTTCATGAGATTAAATTAAAAATGCACCTTTACTTATTTACGACACTCTTATGCCCTATTTGTTAACCCAAACAGGACTGAGTAGGTTTAAGTTGTGGAGATTTAACCATCCACCAAAACAAAGTGAAGGAGAATAACGTTTCTTGTGTTATGCTCACAGCATTAAAAAAAAAAAGGGAAAAAGTAGAATATCTTCTGGTCCTGGATAATCCAGATTTTTCCAGTTTTATTTTTTTTAAGCACCATAGAAGTGTTTTCACTGAAAATAAAGTTAATTTGTTTGAAAGATATGAATCTGACTTTTTAAAAATTACATCAGCTACTAAAACCTACATGCATTTAAACTTGTATTTTTTAATCTGAATAATCTGATCCTTTATAAAATATAAAAATATGTTAATTTACAGTCACTACAGGAGAATGAAAATGAAAATAAATGTATTTAAGTCATAAAAACTGATCGTGTGTCACTTATATGTACTACAGACAATAAAACATTGTATAAAACATATGGCTGTTTAATGATAAATGAAAGCATTTGAATCAGTTAAAGTTTAAATACACTGAGGTTGTGCTTACTGTACAACAATTTTAAACAGAAAAGGCACATAAAAGTGAACTTTTACACCAATTGTGGGTGTTTTTTGTTTGCCTAGAATGCATTTTAAATAAAGAAAACCAGCTGCCGTCTCTGTGCGGAGGGCGAGAGGCGAGTTGGGGCAGTGGGAGTGGATAAAGGAAGGAAAGGAGGAGTTTTGCCCTCAGGAGAAGTGAAAGTGAAATGAATCTGTGGAGTATTTAAAGAGGAAGTTTGGAGTCCCAGAGCTGTTGGCAGACGGGACTGCAGAGGACGACGCAGCGCTCAGACGCGCAGGTGAGCTGCTCGACATTTAGGTAAAAGCTTTTTAAATTTCAGCAACACTGAATCTAATGATGAGCCGTGTGTCTGACAGCTTCTTGTGTACACTCACTTTGCTTTCATTCTCTTGCTTGGCTTCTGAATGGCTCCACCTCTCTCTCTCCTTATTCAGTTTAACTTTAACTCTTTCCTCACATTCCTCCCACACACAGTTTGCTTTTTTTTTTTTTAATTGATTGCAACGGATGGGTTTGTTTAATTCTCCCACACACTGTAGAAGAGCTACAAAGTCGTCAGGTTTAAATCAGGGGTTTAAGCC
>NW_005187440.1:825373-826715 GCF_000239375.1 Pundamilia nyererei | reverse complement strand
AGCCATAATTCTCAATTTCAAATCACTAAAAAGCACCTTACTCATTTGTCAGTGCAAAACAAACATGATGTAATGCATCGAAAAGCTCACTCATGTTTTTCCGTTTCAGGTCGTCTGAGTTTGATCCCCGCTCTCAAACATATCATGTAAATTCACCTACTTTGTTTCTAACTTGTTCTTTTTTTCTTTTTATTTTAGCCGTGTTGACCTGAGGCCAGCCCTGCTGAAACCCTCTGTTTGTGGGTGGGATTGTAACGGAACCCATAATGCAGCTGTGATTCTGAGCCCCAGCTGGTTATGGGGTCCGTTTCCATCCCACGGCGCACAAGACATCCCCCGACCCATCAGCCCGGTGGGGCATCCTCCTTCCTTCCACACATCAGACATTACGCTTCAACACTGCAGGTCACCTTGAAATGTTTTTAAGACAGAATTCATGTCACGTCAGTTCAAAACTCTCACACGAAGAACAAAAACCATGTTTAAACAGTAAAAGCAAAATACCCAGCTGAGTCACTGAGAAAACCCATTTTGATAACAGCTACTGTCTCGCTGTTCACCATTACGGCCCACGCAGGGCAGACCTGTGGTTTTGTTTCTGTTGAATCAGTGAAGAAAGTGAAACTAACGCCTGTAAGGTCATGTGACACTCTGTCGCCGGTCTGCAAAAGTGGTTCGACTGACTAATGCAGAGGTGTTTTTCCTCAATGACACGTTTTCTCCCGGATTGCTGTGAGCAGGAAACGCAACCGGGAATTTCGTGTCAGCCAAGAATGACACCTGAAACAGCAACTGAGGAGGCAGCTGAAAAGTATTTTTTACTTTCAATATTTAAAATGTGTGTAGTTGTTGTTTCTTTAAAAACTAATTGTATTGCTAAACAGGTATTTCTAATAAACCTCAAACTTTAAACTGACAGTTAAAGTTATTATTTTTCTTGCAGTGCCCATTGTGGCACGTTGCTTATGATGCGCTCTACCACCGACTGTTTCAGTGGTACATATGTACAGTAAATAACAGTGGTTTTTCTCGTCCTCTTGGTACTACTACCTGGTTTATGTATGACAACAATGCTTTCTCGGAAAGCTCGTGACAACCCATGTTGTCCTGTAAATGTCAAATCACATTACAAGCTTTTACCATTTCCTCCAAACACATCACAAAGCAGCAGCTGCAATTTGTTCTGCTTTTACAAATGAGTGTGGCCCACTGTTTCCACAAACCAGCACACAATATGTACACGTGTTCTTCTTAATATCCATTGTTGGGTAAGGCTGCTTAATCTATAAGAGTGAGGAAAAAACTGCCCTCAATTACACCAAACAGCATCACCTACAGAGGA
>NW_005187440.1:822348-824592 GCF_000239375.1 Pundamilia nyererei | reverse complement strand
GGTTCAAAAGCACTGAGAGTGAAGAGGAATGTAGATCAAACCACCCGCATTTCTATAGAAAAGAATTTTTCAGAAAAGCCAAACATGCCTACTGCATTTTCATTCTTGCTTAGTCATTTGTAGACAAGATGAAAATCTGAGTTACACACAGCTACACAGAAGGTGAGAGCGCTCAGGGAAATTTAAAAGAAAAGAAAACACACAGCACTCTTTGACACAAAGAAAGCCACTCTATTTAGTCTTCCACAGTAGGCTGTGTTATCAAAAAGCAAAGGCAGAACCAGAAAGACCAGCTATTCATTTTCTACGTTTACTTTGCTAGTACGATAAAACTGAATTACAGTATGCATCTAAAAATATGTACTGGTTAACTAACGACTGAAATCAATTCACAGAAAACAAAAGTGTGAACATGACCTGGATCAGTAGTAGCTACAACTGAACAGAGTTGAGGTTAATTTGGGCTGAGGCACTGGACAAGTGGTGAACAAGTGCCATTCACACAAGAACGAGTCAGTCAGCAGCCTGAAGGAGCCAAAGGCAAAGGAAACTTGGACAGTAGTCTTTCACAAGTTTGAGGTGTCACGTCCTATTCTTTCATTCATGGCTATGAACTGGCTCATGAGACTGTTCTTCATTTCCCTCTCATGCTCCTTTAACCTCTGCAAACAGGCGTCCATCTCTCTGATCTGGGCATCCGTCGCCAACACTGATGTGGAGACTTCCTCCATCACCGTGTGCTGTAAAACAAAGACATTGCAGCATGCAATTAGAAGACAGTGACACCCTTTCATCTGTCTGCTCAAAGTGAAACTATGGCCACCGGTCTTACAGTCGACCGTCCCTTCAAATCTACTCTGGTGAATAGAACAAACTCCAGCAATAAAAGAGCCTCCTGATAAGGACGGAATATTGAATAAGTGATACTGATCCTTATGCAGATTTCCTACAGATTAGATAAAGAACTGGAGACCCAAATACTGGCCAGAGGTCAGTTTAAATGCATGCAGGAATCTGATGGCATTCTTTTAAAAGCTAGCTTATCTGACAGAGTGGATCCAACTGTGAAAATTTGTGTTCAAAGACAATGTGTGTGCAACAATGAAGCCCACCTACACCTAAATACTGAGAACATCCAAGGGCATGCCGATCAATTTCAGAAAGTCCTTTCCACTAAACCCCAACATCAAAAGTATATGGGATAATAATAAACACCTCTGCATGGTCTTTGCTGATAATTTGAAAACTGAAGAATAGCCATGAACGCTTGGGCTTTGTTGTAGGTTTTCAATGTGCACAGAAAAAATGATGTAGCTCCCACAGACCTCACTACCTGCTGTAAAAGGCTTGAGCTACTCTGTGGAGCCAGACCTGTATAGAGAATATAAACAGAGTAAAGTGTAACTGGACCAAAACCTCCTGTGCAGTGTGTTTAAACCAGTCTATGTGATATCTGCACCTCACGACCAATTCACATACTATTTATACTATTTTAGTGATTTTTACTGGAATCTAAATGCACTGGTCTCCATAGAAGTTCAAACGTCAAACAAGCTTGTTGTTTCAGTGTGCTCAAGGCTACAAATAAAGACATTCAACAGAATGGTTCAGACATTTTTTTTAGAGTGCAGTTTAAAGGTTTTTTTTTCCCCATTCTTAAAAAATAAAAATTAACAATTCGGTTTAGAAGTACTGAACTTCGAGGACAGAAACTAAGTATTGACCCTGTTGCACTAGAATCGATCTGATACCGATACCAGCGCTTGATTGATAGCATCTAGCACCGCCCCTGCAAACTTGCAACAGAATCAAACTCACGGGGCTGATTGTGTGCACGTGTTCTGGTGGGCTGTACTGGTCCTCGTCGTCATCCACCTCCGCTGGGCCCAGGTGCTTGTTGAGCTCTCTGTCGTCCACTTCGTCCCTGACTGCACTTCGGTGCAGAGGTGGGCGTGGCGGGTGTAGGTGCTGGGGATGGCGCTTCACCGGGTTCCCCGCCTGGGCATTTCGAAGATCACGTCGCTGTCTACGTATCAGCTAGACGACGCGCTCGGTCCCGCAGCGGGTCTTCTGCTCGTGGTACAGTGACCCGCGGACGACCCTCTCCGCCAGCAGCTGTTTATCCGCCGGTAAACCGCGGAGTTCTCGCCGTGCCCGCGATCAAGTTGCGGATCCTCAGCAGTCTTCGGATTTCGTTCTCCTGCCAGTTGTGCATCCTGGGGTTGCGTTCAATTACCCCAACAA
>NW_005187440.1:820465-821680 GCF_000239375.1 Pundamilia nyererei | reverse complement strand
TTTTTATACTAAACTAACAGATACTAAAACTAGGGATATTTTCTTCACAGCTTTACTTTAATTATTGTAGTGCACAAAATTGCTTCAGTTAGTTTTAATTGCTCTCAAAAGTCATTTAAAAAAATATTACACACAACAACACACAAACTAAAATATTTCTTCACATCTAGTTTAATTTACTTTTATTTAACTATAACAACTTCTCCTAATGGATTTTATGTTGCTAAGCAAAGGACATCCCAGTATCACATATTGTTTATGATATGCATTCTGATTGTACTCCGACTCTGATTGAAAGAAGTCAAAGTCTAACTCTCCGTCTAAACAACACTGGAAAGGTTCAATAAAACCTAACAATGATGAGCACATATATCATCCAATCAGAGCAGGTCTGTCTGCAGGTGTATGGTAACACATGGCACACCTACTTGGTGTAAATAGTTGCATTTTAAGTTTAGGCATGTTATTTAATGTGCTTTTAAGGCAATTCTTATGTTACAGCAATGCTTGGGCTAAAACAGGTTCGTGATAAAGTGAAGGGTTGTATTGTGTAATCCACTGTACTGTAGATGGACCTTTGTGAACCAATCGGTTAACAGATCAGGTACTGCCCCAAGGCAAAAAAGTAAATATAGGACAACAGGCTTGGACATCATGCAAATGCAGAACCAGATAACTTGACAGCCCCCCCCCCCCAAAAAAATAAATAAATAAAATCAAGGTGGGAGCAGTATTACAGCACAGCTGCTGCAGTCGCTCTGCACTGCCCGGTCCCAAATCATTCCTTCAAAATAACAAATCTTCAGGATAAGGGAACGGAGTCTTTTCCTGAAATGATCCCTTCATTTCTCAGATTAGTTATGAGCTCTCGGTCAGTTATGAGTGACAGTGAGGGTTAAACTAACCAAGTGTGTGATTCAAGTCAGTAGTTTTTTCTTAGCTATACTCATCCTACAGAGGGCAGTCTTTGTCCCTGAGCCTACGGCTAATGTAGCCAGAGGTTAATAGAAGATAGGCTCATTTCCCTACTTTACATTTAAAAAGTCTTCTTTTGTTTGAACAAACTTTAAATGTTAGAGTTGCCTGTATCAGATGAGAGTGTCGAAGCTCTCTGCTGCAGCTTTAGAACATCAAGAACTATAAAGTGTTTGCCATATTTATCTGACCAGCAGCACTTAAGGGAGCCGGGATAAACAGAAGACACTTTTTTTTTTT
>NW_005187440.1:818135-819261 GCF_000239375.1 Pundamilia nyererei | reverse complement strand
AAAAAAACATTTGCTTAGATGATCAATGTGAAAATTGCTGCATGTTTAGTTTCTACACACAAAGCTGTTTATGGTTGTATTAGCAAAAAAAAAAAAGTAAGCAATAAGAAAATGATCTAACTAAACTTCACCCCTGATGGAAGGATTTCATGATGTTGGGTTTCTAAGACCAGGGTCAACTTTTGAGTTGTGGGCTCACCTTATGATTGACCTTTCTCCCTCACTGGATAAGAGGTGGCGAGCTCAAACCCTAACAAAATTCCAGATTCTCAGTACAGAGAGCAGTATGCTCAAATTTTGGGGCACAACTACTGCAGTTATTTCACCTAACACTAGATGGCGCCATGCTGGTCCGACACGCGAATGTATGTCGTAGGAAAACACAAATTACATTTCACTAGTTCCGCAAAGAGAAAACAGGCAATGCAGCGCAACATCTGACATCAACCAGCGAGCAACCGTGCGGCTAGCGTAACCCAAAATCAGGCTCATCTTCGCCCGTCTCAACGCGAGCAGCGGGACGACGCCTTGACACAAGATATGAGGAGAGGGTGAATGAGCTGACTGGTAGAAAGCTCACCTGTTTGTGCTGTGGTGGTGGTGATGATGGAGAACATCGAGGAGCTCTCGCCCCTTCGCATCACCCCTACAGTCCGTGCTCTGAGCTCCGCGCTGCGGGGGAAGCGTGAAGATGTCCACGGTTCCAGCCGTGTAAACGGTGACAGGGTATTCCCTGAACCGGAGAAGCTTTGGTTTAAGGAGAGCAGCGCTAAAAATCTACGAAACAGGGACTTCTTGTCGCCGACCACGATGCTTAACACGCTGTATGCGGACGGACAGGTTGGTTTGACTGATACCTGTTGGATATATTAGCCTCTGTGTGTGACTCCATGCTAATCTCAGAGTGTGCTGTTTTATGTTATTTCAACATAGTGCTAAATAGTATCTAAGCCGCTCAATGCGCTTTCTGAACACGCTTCTTAAATCTAGTCAAACCGGACGCTGTCACCAGACAGCGGGAATACCGCTGCTTAAACACATTGAAGTTCCGATAAACAGCTCTTCATTTTATCCTTCCGCTAAGCGGTGTAGTTCCTCGGCACTAGTGTGTTTATGTTAGTGCTAG
>NW_005187440.1:804400-816605 GCF_000239375.1 Pundamilia nyererei | reverse complement strand
AGATGGGAGTCTGCAGCCAATCACCTTCTCAGCAGAGCGCACAACACGCTGCAAAGCAGCCATACTCATTTAAAATAACATCTCATAGATATAGGCAGGGGACAGACTATGTAGGGGTTTAAAGTCCAGGAATAAAATGTTAAAATTATTATTTAAAGCTAACAAGTAGCCAAAGAATAATTGCAAGGACTGGTGCCTGTCAGCGGGATTTTGAATTAATTGATTTTTGATATCTGTCTAAGCTGAATGAAGAAGGATTGCATGACATTAGACTCAAATGAGAGGTCAGAGTCATAAAATACCCCCCAAGTTGCAAACCTCTTTGCAAATATTCTTTAATACAATGCTAATGCTAGGGGAGGAATGTGTGATTATAACTGCATGACTGTATCGTGTATCAGACAACCATTAATACTTATAAAAACAATAAAAACGCCCTTCATACATTATACTTTTCTTATTGCTTGTATGTGACATCCTATATCTATTTTTACATCCTCCCAGGTCCCTCCAGCAGTGATGTCCAGAGTGCTGTCCCTTCGTGGTAGTGGGGTTCTCCCTGTGGCTGGTGGGGAGGTGATGGGTGAAGGTCTAAGGGTACGGGTGGATCGGGCTGTCACATTCAGGGCCGTTCTGGCGGGTGGAGCTGCAGAGTACCTGAAGGCCTTGAGTCAGAGGCAGGGCTGTGTGGTGCTCAACTGCCCCGCACTGCACCCTAAGCCCAACACACCCAGTCCTGACACAATGAGTTTAGGCCAGCTGAGGACTGTTCTTCTGGCTGACCACATGGGGGCACTGCTGAGAAGACAGGGGTGAGTCTGGTTTAATGGACCGGGCTTTTAAAGTCCTCTTGGTTTTAATTTTTCTCTCATTCAAAATGAATTAATAACACAGTCATCATAACACTGGAAAATTCCCTTAATTAACTGTTTTCTGCTTCCCAAATGTGACAATTAGCTGGTTTTTCTCTTTTTTGCATTAGTGGATATTTGAAAGATTTTACCATTGGCTTCTTGATAATCTATAGACTAATCAATTAACCATCAATGGATGCAACTGTTAATTAATCCCTTTCCCTGTCTTAGATATGCTGTGTCCTTCTGCCCAACACTTCCTGAAGACAGCGACATCATCAGTTTCCTCCGAGCTCTGGGAATCGATTGGCCGACAGCCCCGGGTAATTGGACGAATGAAGAGCGGGAGGAGAAGATTCAGGACTCGCTAGAGAAGTCTCAATACAGAGAGAGGGAAATGGAGAGAGGCAGGAGAGCTAGCGGAGGGGGAGGGAGGAAAGCAGAGGAGGGAGAGAATGAAGGAGCACTCAGGATCAACCTGAAGCAAGTTTTTCAAGAGGAGGGGCTGCCGGGATACGACCCCAGCCTTGGCACCTGCACGGGTGAGTCTGAGTGCTTTCCCCCATTGTTCCCTTGCTTACCACAGGCCTTCATTTACACCTCATCATGAAGAATGATCAGTTTATCCAAATCCAGGGCAAATATTTTTCATCAGTTGTTGCTTTTTGTGTCAAGGTCTAGAAATCTCTATATCTCATCTTCCTGCTTGTCCAAAAAAAAAAATAAAAAAATGAAGCTGTCAGTTTTCTCTTTACTGAAGCTAATTGCAGTCCACTCAAATAAATCAAGCTCTGTTTTATTTTTATCTGAGGATTTGTGCCAGAATTGCTTCTTGCTGAGCCAGTGACCTCAAACTTCATGTTTCCAGTTTGGTTGCCAGGAGGCTCCGGCAAGCTTCTCACCTGGCCAAGAATAACTTGCGGCACTCATAATTATAACATTCCCGTTTAATTAGTGAGCTTAGAAGACTGTTTTATGTTTACGTTAAGCTAAGCCAACTTTCTCCTGTGTGTGTGTGTGTGTGTGTGTGTCTGATGGGTACCTACTTATTCCAAGAAAGCCAGCAAGCTTAGTTCCCAAAGTAATAAAACTGCATTGATGCAGCTTAGCTTAGATAAAAGATGAGTGAGATAACAGAGATTTCATATCAGAATCAGAATCAGAAAGGGTTTTATTGCCAAATGTTGAGCGGGTTTACAACATTAGGAAATTGCTGCGGTGCTTCAGTGCAAACATACTGTTATAAATACTGTTATAAATTAAGCTTAAATAGACATGAAAATAAAAATGAGAATAAGAATTAAAAGTGCTAAGTAGATAGATAGATATATACATGATATATACATGAGTGCAGGTGGTGATCAGTGCCAAACATGGAATGATGCAGTGAACACAGCGTAGGGTCATGTGTTAGTGGCGGGGACAGTCATAAGGTTATTGTTCATGTGTCCAACAGCAGAGGGGAAGAAACTGTTCTTATGGCGAGAGGTTCTGGTGCGAATGGACCGGAGCCTCCTGCCTGAGGGGAGCAGGTCAAACAGACTGTGTTCAGGGTATATTGTATAATAACAGCTGACAGACTGTTGTCCTGTTTTAGTTAACAGAGACGGCGTTTCCCAATTGGCACAACTGGACCTATCCACAGCTGACTGCACAGTGAGACAAACACACTCCATGTCTTTGTTTTTAATATAAAATTATTAATAAAAAACAAAATAAAACGGGCAGACAAAGCACTGATTTTAATTTTGTCACTGCCTCTTTCATAGGTAGCCATGGTAACAGCGTTACATGTGACTTCCTGTCAAGATGAGTTCCGCCAGCAGCAGATAGCAATGCTGTGGAGAGCCAGCGGAGCCAAACACACACAGGTAGCTGCACACACACACACACACACACACACACACACACACACACACACACACACACACACACACACTATGCAGTGATGAAGGGTTCCTATTTTTACCTGTTCTGCTTTCTGTTTCTGCAGAGGCATCTTGTTTGTGGGCCTGTGAAGACTCCTGGTTCACACCTGACTGCTGCACAGTACTTGCAGTAAGACACATCAGTTCCTCTGTCTGTGCTGCCTCTTTTTTAAATTTTTTTTATCCTTTGTCCTCTCTCGTCCTTTTTGTGACATACTCATGTCATTTCTGTTACTCCTCCACAAACCCTGCCCAGATCCCCACCAGATGTGTTTGTTTTCACCAATAACACTCTTACCATCATCTTCCCTGCACCGTAACATTGCAGATGTGATGAATAAGACGCTCTTGGGCGCTGTTGATGCTTTTCTTCGTCTGCGTGTAATTGTGGTGTATTTTTAGCTCGGTTCCCTGTATTAATGAGCCTTCTATTCTTCCTTCTCTCCTCCAGGTTGAGAAGAGGTCAGATGAAAGAGGCCTCCGAGATGAAGTATGGAGATCAAGTAGAAGGTGTGTGTGTTTATGCGCATTCTCATTGTGCATATAGACTGTAAGTAAACTGAATTAACTGAAGACAAGTGCTTCCTCCTCTTGAAGGTCAGACGTGGGAGGACATCATCAAGGTCATGACCTCTGCTACAGTCAGATTCGAGCTGCTGTCGACTGTCCACACTAGTCCTGTGAGTCATCAGTACAGCACTGTTCCCTTTCAAGCAGCCATGCTCTAATGCGCTAAGTCAGACTGACTGACAGCCGTATGTTTAGGTGACGCTGGACGTCAAGAGGGAAGGCGGTGTGTCGACCAAGGGGCCCAGAGGAGGAGTGTTTGTGATGTATAACTGCGCCCGATTGCACACTCTGTTCGACAGCTACGAGAGAGGAGTGGAGAAAGGTGAGAGCTGTGCTTTTCTGTAAATAAATGTTCCTGTAATTCAGATCATTGTGGCCAATGATTGCAGTCTTCCTTTAACCTCACCCAGTCTGAAGAGAAAGAGAGAGTTATTAAAAGCCAGAACGAGCTTTATTTATAGTTCAGCGGGACTGTGATGTTTTGTTGCATAAATAAATCAGAAATCGATATTGCTCAGTGGGTGGATAATGTTGCATGTGGAGCATTTTATTTCTGTCACAGTTATAAGAAAGCAAGGTTAGCTGCTTTAGGGTGGTATCCAAGGACATGCAAAACACAAAATGTTGTTATGAATATTAAGAAGCCAGAACAAAAACAATCATAAAAAATAATAGCAAAGAAAAAAAAGCAAGTCAGACAAAAAAGTGCTTTACACACGTGTGTCAATCAGATCTTAAAATCCATGAGAAACCAAGCTATGAGTGATGTCATCTGATAAATCTGGAAAATCCAGCTCAAAGCTTAGGTAGGGCTAAGCTTTGAGCTGGATCAAATTGTGCTGGAATTGTTTCTATTCTGCATGTGAACTCCATGTTAAGATGTGGTTTGAAAAAAGGGAACAACAATGATTTTCAGGTGTTTTGCTGAAGAAGAAGAAGGTGGGTCAGCTGTTCTAAGGGGTGACACCTTGGCAACACAGTGGTTCTGGGCCCATTTCAAGAGTTTGGCTTCCTGGTTGAATAAAGGTTAAAAACAAACTAGCAGGGAATAAGGATGCTGACATTGGATGATTTGAAGTGCCATCATTTTAAACAGAATTTTATATGTGGCCTAAAACTGATCCTTGTGGTACACCAAAGGTAATATGAGTTTTAGATGAAGAGTAAATGCCTGTGATGACTGGGAGAGTTATTTCTAAAAGATGAGAATAAACCTAAATAAGTGCACAGTCCTTGATATGCAGGGTCCAAAAGAATGAAAGCTTTCATCCACAGCTAAATGAAGGGATACTTGGCTTATTGCTTGGTCTCTTGGGTTCAATCAATATGTGTATAATGTTGAACATGTAATGTAAAATCTATCACAATGTTTCTACATTTAGTTTTCCTGACTCTTTATCTGCAGGTCTTTACCCAGAAATCCCAGAGGACTCCCAGCTGGACTTCTCTGCTCTGAAAGAAGAGGTGCCACTTTAGTGTCTTCTATGATATGTTGTTCTCTACAATTTTATTATTTTTCTTAATTTTAATTATATTAGAAACTGTAACTTCTAAATTTTAGTAATGCAGTGTTAATCCTACAGCGCTACCATGTGACTGTGTTTTAACTGACAGGGTGAATGGCTTCTCCTGTTCAATTACCTCATTCCATTCTCGGAGCTGCTTGAACAATCGGGACAGGCTCTGGATAGCGAAGGGGGTGGAGCCAGAGTGAACATAAAAACTGAACAGGTAAGAGCAATAACAGAAAAGGTGGATACGTCCGCTGTTGCAGATGTTTATATAACTCATACACATGTTTGTGTTCCTCAGATCTGTAAATTTCTCGTGTCGCTCAGTAAAGACTTTAGCTCCTACTACAACCGGGTCCACGTGCTGGGGGTAAGGATGTACTCATATATGTATGTGTGTACTTACAGAGGGGACTGTGTACAAATTAACTGGATTATATTATACATATTGTCCCACAAGAAGTAGATTTTATATTTGTCTGTATACATACACTTAATCATTTTCTGAATTATATATTACCACAGCAAATATGCTTACAGTAGGGTTTTCTGATTATGTGTGAATGCTGCAAAATCTATTTGCTTATGCGTTTATGTGATTTTTCTTGTGTGTTTGTGTGTTCCCTTTCTTCTTATACACTACATTTACATATAGTTGTGGTCAGAAGATTGCATAGACTCATTCGTTAATGCAGACCTTCCCAAAGTGTGGGGCCCGCCCCCTAGGGGGGCGCAGTATGAAAAGGGGGGGAACCAAAACGCTTGGACGCTGCTAGCACGGGCGCCCACAGAAACGCAAAGCAGGAGATGAAGCTGAATAGCTGAATATGTTTCCAAACCAACTTCATTCTAAGCCAAAAACTAGAAAATATAGTGAAGCATATCTTCCCTTTGGCTTCACCTGCACAAGTGCCGAGGTAGGTCTTCCCTGCAGAATTGGTTTTCCCTTTGTTGGGAGCAGCTGGGCTGTTCAAATCACGGACAAACAATTTTCTTGATTTTTAGTTCACAAACACTTGTTGTAATGACTAACTAGGGGTGACATTTTGGAGATGTTAGCTCTTTATACAGTAAGGTTACAGCGGGATACAAATAATATCAGGCTGATCCTGCCAAAATTTGTTTCCCTGGTTCAAATCACGGACAAACAGTATCCCACAGTTGTTCATGTTTTTAAACCCATTTTGCACAGAGAGGCATTTTTTTGAAAAATGTATTGATAACAATGTTGAATATTATTACACAGGAAAAAACAACTACACATAAAATAATCCCACCGTGACGCCTCTGCCTTTCTAAACGGAGGGACAGTAACTGTGTGTGTATATGTAAGCGTGTAAAATCTGCAGATGGTCAGATTAACAGTATTTTGTCGCTATCTGCTATTTTGCATTTCATCTCATGTAAACAATAACGTGGTGCACAGCCTGACATGAAAAAAGGCACATACCTTTGACGTTGCGTGACGAACTCTGTATTCCTCGTCCACACAGAAACGCAAAAAAGGAGTTTTAAAAAATCTCCATTTTCGGTGATTCGAAACGCCGTTTACGTGTGGACGAAACAGCTGCGTTTTCAAATATACCCGTGTAGGTGTGGACGTAGCGTAAAAGAGTTAGTAGTTTATTTTCTTACTACCTGTAATTTATTGCAGATTACTTGTATTTGCTTAATTGTTTACTAAATGTCTGAGGTGTGAAATAAACCGCAATGGAGCAAAATATGGGTGTGTGTGGTTGGAGGATGTGTTTGTGCGTGCGTGCGTGCGTGAGTGTGCGCGGGGTGGGGGGGCGAAAATGTTTGTTGTAAAACAAAGGGGGGCCTAGCAAAAAAACTTTGGGAACCACTGCGTTAATGCATGAACATCCTAGTACTTTGAGGCTTTTAATGATTTTTTTTTTTAACTGGTCTTTTTCCAGGGTGGAAAAATTAATTTGCTGTAATTGTGTGGAGGATTAGAGAAAATCCAAGATAAATTCAAACTTATGTACCCTGTTCCTGTTTTCTTTTAAGTCATTAAAGATCTATGCTGTGCATTCATTACACTCTGGAAAAAGAACACGTCAAAGAAAGCCTGAAATTACCATGATATTCATGCCCATGATGAGCCACCTCTGACCACATCTGTAACAGACAGAAAAGAACTGAAGTTTATTTTGAAGCCAGCAGTTGTTTTATTGTTATTTTTGTTCTTCTGTATTTCCACTCCCTCACATACCCTTGCTATATTCTCAGTCTTTCTTCTTGTCTGTCTTGCTTGCAGGAGCCACTGCCTCATCTCTTCAACCAAATGTTTTGCCGTTTGTATCTGCTGAGAGCATTGAGAGAGCTCTACCACAGCGCTCTGGACACCCTTAACCTTCCCCCCATCAGGCAACTATAGCCCCGACATAATTCACCCACCCTTCACTGTTGGCTCTACCTCCCTGCCTTCCCTACGCACACACCATATCCATGTGTATTGTGTGTGTCTAGCTGACACCTTTTTTGGCAATATTAAAAAAATTATGACATTTCACTTGCCCACTGTCCCGCTTCTGCATTTCCCTGTCAGTGTATTGTGACATATTCTAACTGTCTGGTTATTTCAATGAATAGTGTAACTACATTATATAAAGTGGACCCTGTTCTGTTTTTTTTTCTGGGTTGAAAGATTTTCTTGGACAATTTAAGCTGCTTGTATGCTGTAAAAGAAATATTTTGACATTTGGGTTGCTGCTTATTTGCTTTCTTACTGACTGATGAGAAATTCTTCCTTGTCTCAAGCTGTGTGCTTTTGTACTATCTCTTCACACACTTACAAATACAGCTACAGAAGTGCTGCATAATTACCTGTCAGCATTTCAGTTGTGTCAGTCTTCTGTACATAGAAAAAGGGGCGATGCCACTAACCAGCAGTCATTCACAGTGATGGCATGCCAATTGCTAGCTAGCCAGCAGCGGCAGCTTTTTTTTCTGATGGACATGGTTTGCTGTTTCTTGGAGTATATGCCTGTTACAGTGTCATGTTTACTATTAGAAATTTTGGCAATATATGTGCGGTCAGAAGATTGCAAAATATAGCTGCTAGCAGTTCGTGTTCTTTAACATAAAATGCATAACTTGCCGTTTTTGATTTAAGTCTTAGCCAGTTAAATTCACTTTACAATACACACTACACTACACTAAACAAGTACTTAAGGTATATAGTATACTACACTATGATATACATAATATGCTACGCAAGACATATTGCTTGGCACCCTTTGGTCGTATAGAAATTGGAAGCTACTATAGCTAGTTAGCTTTCCTCAGCTAGTTAGTTAGCTAATTATCTTAACGCAACGAGTGAGAAAAGAGCGAGCCTGGCTCTAAATCAAGATAACAAAGTCCACCTATGAATTTTTAAAGTGTGCTAATTGGAACATTATAACTTGTTTGTTTCAGTACAAAAACTTGGCATTAAACTCAGTATTTGGAAGGGGTTGGATGGTTTCCTGGAAACCTCCAGTTGCCTGGAGACACGATTAAGCTACTGGTGATATTAGTCTGTTGTTGTTGTTTTTTTGTTTGTTTGTTGTTTATTTTAACTCTCAACGAGAAAGCAAGTAAGAACATTTTCCCATAATGTCAGAATGTTTCTTTTAATTTTGGTTTTGTTACTACATGATGGAGAAAATGTCTTTCCCTTAAGCACAGCAGGCGTCAGGATCTAAATTAGATTGGCAGAGCTGGTATACCCTTTTGAATCTGCTAACTCAACTGATCTGTATTAAGACTTGCCTTATTACTTATTACCCATCTACTCACTGTCACCAACAACAGTTAAATCCTCTTTAGAACACATGTAACTGTTTAGTCACTGCCTAAATGAAGAAAATCAACTTTTATGAGTCTTCTCTAAATGTTAAATGCCCCCATTCATGGAAATCTACCACCTTGTATTTATCAACAGTTAGAAATATTTATTGTCATAAAAAATAGAGAGAAATGTACAGAATATATATTCTTCATCTGAGTCTTAATCACTGTGTTCACATGATTATTATCCTGCTTGACAAATCACAGATGCTACTATGAAACAGCTGTTTCGGACAGTTATGGACAAACGTAATGCATCGTGTCACAATCTTAGGACATGCATGAAATGGCATGATAACCATATGTATGACTTTTATGCCAAAAATGCTATTTGTAAATTTTGGGAGTGAAATGATAAGGATCTAGCATTGATCGTTCAGTTTTTATTGTTTGTGACCAACAAATGTGCCATAGCATTTTTTTTAATTCTATGATAGTACAGTCCAGTGTTATTGATCACAAATATCTGACAGATTTACTTTTCACTGCATGAAATGTTGTTTGACCCTGTAAATGTATGATTTAAAAAAGCAAACTTTTTCCGTTAGTTTATTTTCTTTAGAAAAGGGAATGAGACGTTTACAATGTGTTGTTTTTATTTTAGTGGCTGTCCTGTTAGCTGCTGCTGTAATTACCACAGTATTAAAGCAGAGGATCTGCAGAGAGACTGTCATGTTTTCCTCTTACACTCTACACTACTGCACTGCAACCATGTCTAAACAGAACCATGCTGACTTACATTAGCTTTATTTTTCTCTTGCTGCCATGTTTGTTGCCTCAGGCCCCAACACCTGACCTCGGTCACCCATCCTTCATTCTGTTCTCCGTCTTTTATGCCGACTCCCTCCTTATAGGCCCTGTTTGTTATTTTATTCAGGGCTATATTATACAGTGTAGTTGCACAAATAGTCCAAGGACTTTCACATTATTTTTCCCCATAAAATAATTGACACGAAGGCTTGTTGACTGCAAACCAGACAGCTATAAAGATGACTGCAGAATTGTCAGGAATGCAGTCAAACACTAACTTCATCTGTTGAACCTTTTGATCATACCAAGTGAAATTCCATCTGGAGACCTTGCTTTGCATTTGCTGCATGCATTATTTACAGCCGAGCTCCTACTAATTCCCCTCTAATGAAAATCTCTGCACCTCTGCCCCGTAAGTGTATTTGTCCATCTGAATGTAAATAACGCTGCCAAACTCTCGCCTACACACATCTGTGCACCCGCAGTTTGTGTGTGTTTTTCCCCTTCTGCAGACTTAAAAATAAGCATGACAGACTCTCTCACTGTATGTTTGTCTCGAGCTTCAGTGTCTGACAGATGGTGATACTGATACTGATGTTTTATACATAAATCCTCTCGTGCTCTGCTCCCCGCTGCCCTTGGATTCAACAATAACTCGCTCACTGCACAGATATGTACACTTCACTGTATGCTGCTAACAGTGATCCTTTACTGAGGATACAACCCCGCTAGTGTCATGTGTAATTTGTCTTTTTCCCTTGTGTAGACCCCCTCTCCCTTTTGCTGATCATTTATTTCCTCATTTATAGAAGAAAAGCGTTCGTTAACTCTGACTCAAGCCAAACTTATGGTTTTACTTGCTTTTATGAAATAGTTATTGAGTCTGCAGTGCTCCAGGAAAAATAAGACACCATCTTGATATTTTATAAGGCTCGTGCTTTGTTGATACCTTGCGACTTTAACCCCTCGCCTTCTTATATATCTCTGCTGTCGATGTATAGCTGTATACCTGTGTACTGTAAATGACACACACCTCTCATCCTTGTTTTGCTCAGTAAACTGGTTTGAAAAACTGGAGCATTCAGTCATTTTTAATTCTATACAGATGCAGATGTGTGATTGTGACTTTATGAAACATGATACAGTTGGAGAAATGTGCAATGGATGTGTGAGTTTGAAAGAAATAAACAGACTCTAATTGTTATGGTAGTTTCATTTTTAATGCAGAGAGACAGAATATGAACCAAAAATCCACGGGAAAAAAATGTCATTGAGTGAAAGATGTATTAGATCCCACCCAGCTTGAATTTTGGCTCCCACAGATTGGTTCTGTGCCCATGTGGCAAACATTGGACAAGAGCCTCCTTCCCACAGCCAGAACACTGGAGATGGGTTACGGATCGGATGGGTCTTCCAGCATGACAATGACCTAAAACATGCCGCCATCTGTAAGACAAGTATCTGTGCTTCTACTTACGTAAAGAGTGCGTGCACTTTCGCCAGCTCAGGCTATATGTATGAAAACTGAAATAACTACATGGGGTTAGGGACTATCTAGTGGCTGCAGGAGCGGTCATCACATGGCCTCTATGTGGACTCGAATCAGGAAATTTGAAGGTCACATCCGATTTTCTGTGCAATTGCACGCTGGCCTGCAACTCAATTAAACTGTTGCTTGGCTGGAAATGCCTCACCCAAAATAATTTGTTTGTCTACTCACACACATGTGCATGCACACTGCACACTGCACATTCTTGCTATTAGTTTTCCTTCTCACTGTTAAATGTAGTCATGACTTTAAAAGCTGTGGTGCTTACACGTGTGGGAGCAATAGATTATTAATGACTGCATCTGTTGTATTTTTGTTTTGTTTTTTAAAAAAAACATGCTTTCACAGTGAAACAAAAAGTCGGGGATGTGAGTTAGTAGATATAATAGCTGCATGATTAAAATAAATATCTGTAAAAAGAAGTGATGGTGATGGCTTGGATAATTGGTCTTGTTTTAATTAATGGAGGGAGCACCGACAAATCGGTTTAGCGCATTAATGATAATGCCATTAGTGGAGAATTTCACTATTGGCTTAGGTCAGCAATTAGCGTGTAGCTTAGATAAGAGCCCATGCGGTCAATTATGGGAAATTCCATGGAGATAAGTGAGCATTAATACAAAAATTCCACCACATAAATGATTCCTGATCATCTCATCTTAACAACAGATTAACGAAATAATTATAATGATCAGATAAACTTAAAATTAATTTCATCAGTTTACAACCTTTTGGATATTGAGTTGAAAGCTAACATGTTGTTAAAAGAAGCTATAAATATGTTTCGTTCCCAGTGTTATTTGCAACATATTGCTGGAACTTAAAATCGAATGAGTTAATGATTTAAAAAAACAAACAAATTTTCCGGCTTTAACACGTAATTTGTTGAATCAATATTATTAAGGGTCTGCAAATTATTCTGGATAGCTGATTTTCGGGCGTCGAGGTTATATTCACATCTTTTTATTAGTAGCTTTACAGGCAGAACGCTGTTTCTTAAGGGTAAACATCATTTACTTGGTTCATGGATTTTTCCAGTGACAAGATCTCTTCTACCTCCTGTTACTGTCAGCTTTTTCCACTATTACTCCCAAGACAGTATAGGGACAGCGAGTGATGGTCAAAGCCCTCGCAGTGGCGATGCGTCTTCCTGTCGAGGCACAGCACAAAACAACTGAGTGACTTTCACAAAAAGCCACAGCG
>NW_005187440.1:794975-804279 GCF_000239375.1 Pundamilia nyererei | reverse complement strand
GGAAAATTCCCAGAAAAGTGTGAATTTAGACAGTCCAGGAAAACTGCTACAAGTACGAGACAAGGCCGAACGCTAATACTGAGCAGTTGGGATCTTTACGCAAAGGAGGGAGATGGACTTTGGCTGAGACCTGTAGGAGTAGAGGGAATTACAGTAATGCAAATATGATGGGGTGAAAGCATGGGTGACTTTTTAAAGGTCCTCTTGGTAATTTGAAAGTATTTTGTTAATGTGTAAGGATCACACTCAGGTTTCCAGTGAATGTAGGAAGATAGATTTTCTTCAGGGCTGATTACAAAGACCTCAGATTGACTCATATGACATCTGTGAAGGCACCGTTAATGGCAAATAATATGTTCAGGATTTTGAGGAATATGCTGCCATTCATGCAATTGAAACCTCTTGTTTTTAACTGAGGAGGCGATTCAGCACAGCGGCTGAGACAGTCCTGTCAGATCATTTGTTTTTTAACTGATCGATGCCACAAAAATAAAATGAGAATATGAAAGATTTCACATTCAGCATTTGATGTGCTCTGCATTTAACATGCATCCCACATGCTTACAACACATTTTGTCCTATGTAGCTGTGTAAAATATTTTACAATCATGAAACTTTTCCAATGTAGGCGTAAAAACGTTCAAGTTTAGGTTGAATTTGGTTTAAACACAAAACGCTATCAGTGTATTCGGCACTTCTTCAGCGAGCCTCGTGTGATTTAGTAAAAGTGGATTTAGGACTTGGAATTGAGTTTGATTTCCAAAAGTGTGAACCTGATCAGGATTCAAGCCCGCAAGACTTGCAGCTCAAATGAAAATGGATTTTCTGATCCATCCAATAGATCTATGATAGAAATGATACAAAACTTTTTTATGCTTATATTCTGCACGCTTTGCTGTTATGCAAAAATGTGTACTAAACTACATTTAATATTTTGCTCAATTGTTATTTTCCCTGTTATGTTGCATCCATGCAAATACCAACACACACACACACACACACACACACACACACACACACTTCTCTGGCTCGTGCAGTGGGGGACAGGTGGGTTTAAGTCTCAAAGGGAGTATGTTTAGGGCTGCTGTGTGTATTTGCACTTGTATGAGTCATTGGATGAAGACGTCAGCAGAATCATCTGCTCCCGAGGTCTGTTCTGTGCTTAGCAAGTGCAACAACACAGCTGTTTCCAGACCTCTTTGCTTGCTCTTGTTGCATATTTATGCACTGATTCTATTAAAGATGGCTGCACTCAACTGCATTTTTCTTCTTTTATTTCTTATGTTATTTCTTATTATGCATTAAAGATATTAAATTTGTTTTATACATACATGGATATACCATAAACTACGTTTATGTTGCATGCACACTCTGTTTTTGGTCGCCTCACACACACCCCATATCCCCTAACAGTCAACATAGGTCAAACTGGCATTAAGTTATGAAGATTAAGTAATTAAACTGTCGTACACCATTTTGACCAGGTGGCGGCGGTGTTCAGACAGTTTTAACTGAACCAAGGTAGACACACACACACACACAGAAAACCTAGAAGATGATGTTAGTCACTTCCATCAGTGTTAACTGAGAATATAGTTTCACTGCATAATATGCGTAACATGTACTTCATATACATTTTTTGTGTCAAAAGGACTACTGTTGATTCGTTTTGAGAAATCATAAATTACACATTTTGTGAGGTGTCTCTAGCAAAATGGGAAGAAAAGCCAGAGAAGCAGCTGAATGTGCATTGTTCATTTTATTGCGCTCAGCTCTCGAGGCAGGAGAAATTGCTGGCTTTCCGATTTCAACATCTGTTATTGTATACCCACAAACCCTCCAGTTTTAGGGTGATTTCCTTATTCTGTTACATCATTAGTTTTAATTAGCTACATCTGTCTTAAAAGAGCACAAACAACCCTCCTTTTTAAGCTCCTTTTGTTGGCCGTGTTAACAAATGGGAGTGCATCACAGTTCAGTCGAGTTGCATTGAAGATAGTATAAATCAAAAGTCCTGCTACAACATGAATTGAGCTGCTTGCGTTAAAATGTGTGTAATTTAACAAGCGGTGGGAGGCATACAGAGCATAAATCTTTTCAAGCTTGGCGCACACTTCGCTGGGTAAGAGTGAGAGTGCCAAGCCATTTAAATATTACATTTACTTTTGCCGGCCTCCCTCCTGTTTTTTTATCGTTTTGGGTTTTTGGTTCCATCTAAATTTTGGATGGTTCTTCCCTGAACAAACACAGACAGCTAAAACTCCAGTGAGCCAGAGAAGCTTGCTGGAACACCTTCATACTGAGCACAAGATGAGTCACAATTAATACTTTTTTTGTTTTTTGCAGTGTAGACGGGGCAGGTCCAGGAGCCTTTATCCTTTTCATCTCCCTTGCCACCAATCAGAAACTCCCCTTTACAAGACCCCCGCTTGCTTGTCAATCACTCCCCTCGGGCAATAGGTTGGAGCGAGACAAAAGAGAAAGTAGAGAGAAAGGGAATGGGAATTGTGTGTGTGTGTGTGTGTGTGTGTGTGTGTGTGTGTGTGTGTGTGTGTGTGTGTGTGTGTGTGTGTGTGTGAAAAGTGGTTGGAAAACACAGCGATGGGTTGAGAGAGTGGGGCATGTAGAGTAATCGCTGAAAGCGGATCCACTGTCTTGAAGAGAGATGAATGAATGGGGTCAGGGACGCCCCTGAGAATAAAGAGGTAGAGGAAGGGAAAAGATTGGAGGTGGGAAAGAGGGAGGGAAAAAACAGAGGGATAAACAGAAGGTGGGATAGAGGAAATGCACGAGCTGGAAATGGACTGAGGGTGACGGGAGTGAGGGATTAAATAAGAATAAGACATGGGGGGAAACATGGAAATGAGGAGAGAAACTCTGTTGCAAGACAGAATGTAAAAGCTGGCAGGGAAGCAGAAGATAAAAAAGGGAAGAGTGAGAGAGCAAGTGTAAGTGGGTGGATAATCAAATACACACAGGAAGCAGATTTCCAAAAAAGGAGGGAAAGAAGAGAGGACGGGTGGTATGATGGGAAGTGTTTGGAAAAAGTTTGGGAAGAAGGAAAAATGAAAGAGAGAGAAAATGGATGGAAGTATTGAAGAAAACCAGCAGGTAGATTAACAGAGGGAGACCGTGGTCCAATCCTAATTCCCCTCTGGCCCTACTGCCCCTCGCTTTTAATGCTGCTGTGGCGTTTAGCACATCGCATTTCTTCTCTACGCTCCATTTAGAAGGCTAGAGGACCAGTACTCGTTAATGACGTCTCATGATGGGCTTGGCTTTAATAATCAGATTTCACAAGGCAAATTTGGCTGCAGACCTCTCAGAACCCATCCCGAGATCAAACCGTGCTGCTGTAAGTGCTTTAACTACATCCTCCGTTTCCCGTGCATGTGTATCCAGTACTCTGCACACAGCAGCAAGTGAGACACAAGATAAAAGAAAGAACTGCGTGTACTAAAGTGCACGCACTCTGATCTCAACCTGCAGCCAACAGGCAGCAGATTTATCTCCCCTCTGCTCCCACGAGGAGACACGCACGTTGGGAGCGCCGTCCGCCTCGTCAAGGTTTGTGAAACATTCACGTCGACAGATTTAATTCACTCCTCGAGACTGAACGCAGCTCATATCTTTTTTGGCGTAGAAGCTAAGGCGCTCTATTTTGAGTGCCTCCATCCTCCGTAAGCCAAAGAGTTCCTTATTGACTCAGCAGGAAAGCTTAGAGAGAGAGATGGGAGGGGGGGTTGTGGGTAGCTTGGTGCAGTTAGTCAGGCAGGTGGTCAACTGCTACTGGGTTTGGCCGGACCACACACCTCACATGATAAATTGTTTTCCACCTTGAGCCAAAGACAAAAATGAATAAAACCATGAAAATGAACAAAATGAAGATTTAGGAGATTGAAACTCTTTTCTTGTACTTTTATATTTCCATCCATCAAATATTATTAATGTGAAAAGAACTCCCTAACTTTTACAGTGGTTTACATTATGACTGGTTCTTGATCTTTTGTACTTTTGGATTGTTTTATAGGAGCAGTGTTACCTTTAAATTGATGGGGAGTTCTCACGGATTTTCAGGTATTTACTCTGCCTTTGTTTCGGGATTTAAACCATGAAGCAGTGCACATTCGGTGAGGTGATGAGTTCAGTACAACAGAAGGGCAGTGGATGAGAGATCAGCACATGTTAATTATTGACTGCCATATTGTAAAAAGTGCCCACTCTAAATAATCATTTGTGTCAGAAAGATAATCACCCTAATTAACTCTCTCAGTTATGAATCTGTATGAATGTGTTCCTATTTTAAATATTTAACTGTTATACATTTGACGTACTGTCATGTGTGCAGCTTTTGATTTTGCTGCAGGCTGGCAGCAAAGCGCTGGTGCACTGAGTTCGAGGAGTGCTGCGTAACACACAGACCTCCTGCATGCCCTAATAACCCTTTCAAAAGGACAAATTTGAGGCCTAGCACACACAGAATCAGCGGAAACAGCTCTGCACTTAAACTGATTTGGTAGAAGGATGACAGAGGGACTGACGGGAAGCTGTAGAGATCCCTGTGGGTGCTGGTGTGGCTAAATCTTTCCACAGCAGAGACTCAGCACTCGACAGGATTCAACATGTGGAGCGCTTTCTGAACCTCGGCCCCTCCAGTCAATCTCCAAAACAGTCGCAAATGTGCATGTCAAGTGCAGCAGCAGCGGTGTGAGCGACAGGCATGAGATTGGTGGTTGTTGTGGGGAGGGGTGGGGGGTCATGTCAAGAATGGAGGAGGGGAGACAGGGTTGTAGAGGCAGGGACTGTGTTCTTCAGTAATTGAATAAATTGAGAATTGAATTAAATTAAATCATACAAATTAGCATTCTGGCTATACCAAATTGCTATGAACTGTGGCTGCTTGCCTAGGGCTATGGCTCATGACAGGGGCTGGGTGCCAGCACTGGTAGCGATGACTGGCCCTTGGGAGAAATTATTCTGCAGTAGTTTGTTCCATTAAAGGCATCAATAGGCAAAGGAATAGCCTGTCATGCATTCATTATAGGTTTAAAGAGGGTCAACGGAAAAATCCACTTCATAAGATTTGCAGAATACCCCACAGAGCTGTGCTGTCATATTTACACAGATAAGAGTAAAGTGCTTGGAAAAAGAAATATTACTTTTACTTTGGTAAAAGAAAAAGGTCTGACCCTCAGATTTAAACAGTGAGGGCTTTCCAGAGAGGCCATTTGGCTCTGATGTCTAGCAATCATATGGAGCAGAACTCCATCATAAAAGCAATTTCCGCTTGATAGTCATAAATATAGACCAGAATCCAACGAAGGCAGGAGGACAGGTTGCATTTTGAGTAGTCGCCTGACTTTTCTACAATTCCTGTTAATTTCTCATTAAACATAACAAGTGAAAATTAATCAACTGGTGAAATAACTCATGCTTGTGCAGATTGTTTAACTTAGTTCAGCAGAAGTAAGCGGGACAGGTCAATGGGGAAAAAAAGGGGCAGAAAAGTTGGGTGTAGCAGAAAGAAGCATTTACCTTCTTGGTTTAAAGTGAACCAAATTAAACTGAGAATTCATAAAACAGTAATAAAAACTCAAGAGAGAGGTGCAGCTTTTGCTGAGACAGAATCCCAAAATAACCTCAATCCATCCTAATTTCACAATGCTGGGAGCTGTTGCGTAGCATAAGTAAATGCCTGCAATGTAAAACTGATTCTTGGTATTAGATCTCTCAAACAGTTTTAACTGAGCGATTTGTTGTACTGAAGCAAATATCTGATATTCAACATGTTCTCAGAGATTCATTTAAAAATATGAATAGATGATAATTAAATTCCTTTTTCTGCCCTCACCTCAGCTCGCTGATTCTGCTGGATTGGTTCCTATTAAAATTTCGTTTTTTCACCCAAGTTTCTCCAAGTGATAAGTCGTAGAAGACTGCTGAGGGTCTTTATGCATTACCACATAAAATGATTTTGGAGAGATTCTGGTGCATTTGTGCAATCTAAATAACGCTAATTTGAGCTGAACTGAAATAAGTTGAGTAAAGATACTAAAAGAACCCAACGTTCACATTTTGGCTACACCTTGCTAGCACTGGGTTGGACCCTCTTTTAATGCCTTCAGCAAGTTGTTGGAAAACATTGTTCTGAGTTTTTGGTCCATTTTGACTTGATAACATCACAAAGCTGCTGCAGATTTGTTGGCTACACTTCCATGATGTGAATATCCTGTTCCACCACATCCCAAAGGTGCTCCATTGGGCTGAGATCCAGTGAATATGGAGGCCATTTGAGTACAGTGAACGTTTTCACGTTCAAGAAACTAGTGTGAGCTTTGTGCCACGGTGTGCTATCCTGCTGGAAGCAACCACCATGGACATAAACAGATGGACGTGATCAGCAAACAATATTCAGGTAGGCTGTAGTGTTTCAATGAATGTACAAGTGGGCCCAAAGTGCAACAAGAAAATATCCCCCACCCCATTACACCACCAGGAGAGTGGTGGTGTAATGGGGTGTTTATAGAGCAGCTGTGCCATCTAAAGCTGTTAACTGGGTTAGAGTCTGACCTGTGTGACATCATCATCCATAGCTGCCATCCTCAATAGGAAATACTTGGCGCAGGACAGATTTGTCTCCTTTTTAGCCTTCACAACATGCAGGGCACACATCAGTGCTAGCATGGAGATGGAGTTGTGTGTGCAGAATAAATGATGCTGAGTTCGTGTATCGATGTTCAATCAACCAGTGAGAGAACCACATGCTCAAAATGTAGGTTATCTTGACTTTAAAAGTACACCTGAGTGGACCTGTCTGCGTTTTTACTCACTTTAATATCCTGACACTATGATATTACGTGCTACACTAATCCCATCACGCAGGACGGAGACAACAAAGAGTTTTAATGTCGCCGCTGCGTCTAGCTTCTTCTGCACAAAATTCTGAGCAGTTCTTAACTTTTAATTTATCACAATTTACCCCATCAGTGGAGCGACTGCAACACACTTTCCTTTGTTAATTTACTAGGACAGGAACTTATTTTCTTCTGTAATTTCAGCTCTTTATCATGTGATAAATATCTCTCTCTTTGTTTTTTTAAACAATTGGATAGCTCACAGTATAAAGCGTAAAATGTGTCGACCCTGGTGTCTGTGTGTTTAGGGCATCAGTTAACTGGATCCCTCCCTCCCACAGCGGAGATGGTCAGATTTAATCTGATAAACTCTTGATACAACCAGCTGTCAGACCAGACCCGACCTGTCTATGACCCAATCTCCCCGCCTGCCCTTCCTCCCTTCCTTTCTCTCTACCCCTCTTCCTCGTCTCTCATCTCCACTTAATGGCTCAATATCTCCCCTCTGTACCCAGACCTGTTCACTGTGACAGATAAGCGAACCCATCAAAGTTTAGCTACACGAACATGGATGCACCCATACACACACATTAGGTCAGAGTACTGGTCACGTAGTCTGTCAGAATGAACAACCCTGAACAGCCCTCCCCATCTCTCCCCCACCCCCCTCCTTTTTTTCAAGCCTTATCTGCGGTTAGTCAGAAAGAAGCAGACTAACTAACTCACTAAAGGAAAAACACAGTAAGCTACACAGCTGTCTGGATTGTAAGTAATGCTTTTAATATTTCTACTGAGTTTACTCCACACACTCAGATGCAGAAGCTTCCAAGTGCCAATGCAAAACTACAGACATCTGTTTTCCACACCAAGGAGCTCATTTAGAGAAGCTGGGCACATGAAAACATGAAGTCTGATTCTAAACAACAAGGGAGAAGCATCACTGAAATCAGTGACTCAGTTAAAAAAAACAAAAAACAGAAGAGGTCATTTCAGGGAAATTTGGGGCAACTTATTTAAAAATTCACTACTTTTATTGAACGTCCTTGACTTTGAAATACCATTTAGCCTAGAATTACATGCCATTAAGCTATGAAATTGCATTTAGCCTATTTTTTTTCCCAGTGTCCCAACTCATCTTCAATTTGTCTCTTCGGTTCCTTTGATTATGATGTGTCTCTAGAACTGAACATCTAAGCTTCCTGCCAGCTAACGCGTGCTCACTGTCATGCATGTATGCTAATGAACACGGTTTTCCAGCTCCTAGTCCCTCACATACAGCACGCACACTAACTCTATCAAAGAGTATATCCAGCTTTAGCAATTTGGGAACTAACAGTGGGGAGTCGAGGGGTGTGCACGAGTATGCAATGAAGTCCCATCGAGCTTAAAGTGCTCTGCAGTTTGTTTTTGTGTGTGCGTGTGTGAATGCATGGAAGGCTTCAGAAACTGGCCTGAAACAGTGCAATACAACAGTTCTCACTAGGCTTCTACACACTCACACACATGCACACAGACTTCACTCCAGTATCCACTTTCAGACTGCTCTCAATTGGACAGAGTTACTGTGTCCAGCAAAATTAATAAGATCCAGCCAGGTAAGAAAGTAGACTTTATTTACACACATACTGAGTAAGATGATTATCGTTATTGGTGAAGTGTTTAAGGGTATTTGGATTAATTGAGAGTGCGAAAGATTCAAAGGTTAAGTAATTAAAGGTTATGGCTGTACTATGGTGCAGTTTCAGTTTGCTAAAAATAATTTTTGGTAAAATATTTAATTTAAATAGCAGTTTTGGTTAAAATAGTAATATTGTATCACATTAGTCAGTAAAAAAAATCGAACAGAAACCTCTTTGTAACTTGAGAAATAATCAGTGGCTGCACTGAAATTTTTGTTGCCGTTGTGGACTGACTGATTAAAGGTTTAACAAATAATGTCATTAATTTATAAATGCAGACATGTTGCAATCAGTCAGAGTCAGTCTGCACTGATGATGTATTGAACTTTGGTTATATTGCTATACAAAGCAAGCAGAGGGTGCCTGCGTTACTTTGGTGTTAGTTTGTTGTGGAATTTTTGCATTTCTGCTGCAAAGCCATGAACTCGGACTGTCAGTAGTGAATATCAGTTTCTGTGTATAGAGATGACAACAGATTAGCAGTTTATCACAGTTAATCACTATATTGTCACAAACAGATTACATGTAATTGCCAACTTGACCCAAGTGAACTGTACAGAGACAGCAGACCCTTTCCCTCTTATTGCCATTACATATTGCTATCACTGTCTTAACAAAGTCCTTTTAAAAGTGGCAACTGTGAGTCATCACAGTCACCAGACCCCATCTTTGAAGAAACCATTGCAATTGCAATAATTTTGGTCACAGTGTGGTCTCAACCACTGTTTTCTCCAGTGTGAGCATAGCAACAGCTGGTTTAGATTTATTGTC
>NW_005187440.1:793342-794656 GCF_000239375.1 Pundamilia nyererei | reverse complement strand
TTAAAGTTTAAACCAGATTTTACCAGGGAAGTTGAAGAGATCCCTGGTTCATTTACATTTTTATCAGCTCTATTGAATAATTACAGTTCAATTAACCACAAAGGATCGATTTTTTATTTATTTAAACTAACTCCTGAGATCAGAGCACAAACAATCAGTCCAAACTTGCCATGTAAACGGCATTTCTCGTTTCTTATTAGATGCAACCAGAGGGGAAAATAGTGTGAGTAATAAATAACAACAGAACAGCAAAAACCCGTTTCCTTTGTGTTGACCTAATAAAATCAAATCAGGTGTAGATATCATTTCGACAGGTGAATGAAAAATGAAGATCCGGAGTCACAGAGTCAGTGAGACCTCTTGTAAATGTGTACTGTGTTTTGTTAGGACAGGACTTCCTCAAGTCTTGGCCACATCACTCAGGAACAGCAGGAGAGCAACTCTAACAGCAGGGTGGAGGCAAGTCGGTGCTAGATTTGATGTCCTGACAATTTGACTGGCAGGTTCAGCATGGACTCAGCTTGAACGCGTCTTGTTTTATTTAATGGACTTCTGCCCTCTTTTCTCTCACACACACTTGAGCATACAAACACTGTTATTATCTGGTGATATTTTTTTTAGTTTAACATCAGATAGTCCTGGAAATCCTCTTCACAGGAAAACAGATTAAAATGGTTTGTCAGTACACGCAACACAAAAACAGCAAATCTGCAGATGGAGCTGCTCGCCGTTTGCTGTATTTTACTGTGTAAATCATTTCTGGCTTCACTAATCAACCAATCAACAAAAGGTTTCAGGTCTAATGGACACTGTTATCATTGATGCATGTAAAACGGTCTCCACACACCTTCCTCTGGCTTCTATTACAGCCCAACTAATGTCTGAAGATTTATTGAGGGCATAGAGTAATTTCCTCTTTTGGACTGGGGCACAGGGATCTGATTACACCTGCCACAGATCATACGCAGCCATTTACACAGAGCTGTCTCTTAAGTGTGAATCAAACTGTAAACACTTTGTCATATGTTCAGCCACTTATAGCAAGCAGTGAGGCACACGGGGCTCTTTACTGGAAAAAACACGCGCAGATTCTCTACAGTCACCTAGTTTCTGCAGTTATTTATAGGACAGCTGACCGCTGGCTACGTGTATGTAGGCCATATAGAAAAATCAGCAGCAGGATAGTACAAGTAATCAGTTAAGCCCGTATGATTTAAACAATGTTAACATTTGTATTATTGGTAAATCTCTGTGACACACACACACACACACACACACACACACACACACACACACACACACACACACACACAC
>NW_005187440.1:782053-792333 GCF_000239375.1 Pundamilia nyererei | reverse complement strand
AACCAGTGGACAGAAACACACACACAAGGAGCTCTTTAATTGAAACTCTTTGGAGAATTTCCTTAAAGAGGATGTTTGGTTTTGATTTTATTTTTGAGCCCTTTAATGTGCGTTTGTGCACTGTAGGACGCCGGCTTTAGAGAGGCAGGGTTTGTAAAATTTACAACTTTCAATACAGTTTCTATTCAAATCACATCTTATCTATCATTGTGTGGTTCCTTCTCTGCTGATCCTTTCAAGGCTCCATAGTCTTACCTAGAACTTTCTGATACTAGTCCAAAGTTGTCGAGACAATAATTTAATGCGTATCTCATATTATTTAATTGTAATACCTGTTACACTTTTCAGCTTAAAAAAAAAAAAAGACAATGCAAACTCAAAATGTCAGGAAAAAAACACTGGACTTTTATAATGTGACCATAAGACTGCTCTTTCAATAACTCCTCCTGCTAAGAAAAGAGTGAGACAAGGACTGTCGGAAACCTCTAAAACAGAAGTAAGCTGCAGACAGTCAACTATGACTCTGTGACAGCCGTAGCGTAAAAGCAGATGAGTGAACTGCAAGGAAGCAAGACGTTCATCCTTGCTCAAGAAATAGCTGATCAAAGTGGATTGTCATATGGCATTTGAGTTGTCATTATTTGGTTGAATGAACTAAAATTGTGCTGAATTGCTGGACCAAATGATGGCAAGGAGATTGTTACCAAGACAACCCTCTGTTATGGAGATAACCAGAGAGGTGGTAAGGCTCTTTAACTCTGACACTGAGATGATAGATGGTAAATTCCAGGTAAATGAGTCCACTTTACACCCGTATTTTTTCTTTTTTTGAGGAAAGCTCCCTTTTTGCATGAAAACCTCAATTATTTCTCTGAAAGGTTTTACAGTAACACAGCAATCTTTGGAGTCTCACCAAAGTCCTGTTGAATACATTTATCTTAAGTTGCTGTGTGTGGTAATGGGGCTAAAATGTAAATGTGGAAATGTAAATGCACTGTGATGCCTTGCAGTCTAGGGATACCTATAAAGAATACATGATGAGCCGTTCCCCAACTCTTGTTGAATACTCGTTTCTGTTCTGCTCTAATGCATGTCTCAAGGCCTAACCATGCCCACTCATCCAGTGATCATGTTAAAAAGTGAAGTTTATTCCTTGTATATCCCTATGGGGGGGGCTGCTGTTCTGCCATAATAAGAACACTTCTATTGGCTTCAATTATACTGTCAAGTGAATGATTGGAATATTCTATATGTAAGTGGTCTACTGTAAAAAAGTATAATGGGATGTCTATTACTGTGTCTTTTATTTTCAAAATTGGAAGCCGCTAATGCTGAATTGGTGGTTCATAAGTGCTCTGGTGAATGGCAGCTTGTCTTTGGAGAAAGCGACTTCTCACTGAGCTGTGAAGGTAAGCTATTAGAGGGCATTTAAAGGACCATAAAAACTTTAAAGATAAATATTTCACATGGAAAACATCAAAAGCTGATAAAGCAAGGTTGTGTGATTTAAGTCATGGTTTATCCCACTAATTTAGACTTTTTCCCCCCCTTTTAGTCTTTATTAGCAGACAGAATGGCATTCAGTAAATGGCCCAGGGCAGAACTGGGCCCAAAAGTGACCTCTGATATTTAAACTGTTGCAAATGACGTGTCAAATATATATATATAGAGAGAGAGATGTGTTTTATGTGTTTTTCTGTGTTTTTCTAAGACATTGCAACAAATCACAGTTCTATAAAGAAATCTGAAATGGACAAAAAGGATTGGATAGAGTGGCTGAGTAGTTTCTCTATTCACTATATAACATCTTATATAAATCTAGGTGACCACAGTCTATTTTCCAAATTTATTAGACATAAAAAAACCACAGAAACAACATCAGATCTGCAGCCTTCTGAAACATGCGTCACCTGCTTAGCCAAGTGAGTTGGGCTTCACCACCACAAGCTAACCTTGATTTAGTGTGTATATTCTATGTGCTGACATCGTACAGCTTTTACATTCAATCATATATGCGTGTCTGTGTATAAGAGCCTTTGTTTTTTTTCACACAGGCTCTTCTCCATATCAGCATCCATTTTGGCTTTCCAAGCATATGTGATTAGCAGTTGCTGCTCGGTGGCCAAAAAATTGGCAGATACATGAAAGTCAGCACAGGGCCAGCATAGACCCTTTGATGATAACATTTCCATAAATCATCACTGCTGACAAAGCACAACTTAGACTCACTGATGTTACACCAAGTTTAAAGGCAGCGAGAGCAGTATTGGAAAAAAAAAATACAAAGATCATGTATCCAACTATTTTTGTAACCTTAAATGTTGTAATCCTATTACTCATGAGGAGTAACTTCCCAATTCTTTACAGCTAAAAATACATATTCCTGCAGCTGGAGTAAATAGTGATCGAATCCAGTCCGGTGCAATACCACCTACTGCTCTGTATCTAACCATGAGAGCAAAAATAAATTGCTAAAAGTGTAGTTAGCTCTTTTCCCTGTGCACGACTGTAATCCTGTTGCAGGTAATCAAGAGCCTAACTTTCCAATACTGTGATGTAATAAGACACAGCTCTCCCTCTTGGATTCACTATTGATCCAATTTTGTGTGATTTCCATCTGAGCTCTGGCTGCAGACCGACTCGGCTGATGCCAAACAGACAGCCTGGGTGATGGAGGAAACAGAGCCAGGGCTGCACAAAGCTAAGCTTATCTGAATATGTATGATATTTGACTCAAGTCCAGACTGAAACAAATTGAAATTGAATGGAATCCAGTGATGAGTGGTACTTAGACTCAGATTACAGATCTAGTTTAGAGGTTGATTACCAGTTTGGTTGTCTGATGTGAGTGTCTCTCTCTCTCTGTGAGTGTCTCTCTCTCTCTCTCTGAGTGCAGGAGGGATGTGAAGCAATGCTGGGTGAAATCAGGAGCGAGTAAAGCAGTAAGGAAATTATCCACCAATCCAAAAGGGGATATGTGTTAGAGAGGATTTCCTGTGATGTGCAGTTTTAAATAAATTGAGAGAAAATCAGAACAGTCTTAAGAAAGCTTTTGTGGACTATTGTTCCATAAATGACCAGTGAAATGCAGAAACCAAATCTATTTTGTGTGCTTTAAAGGGAGGAGATGGAACAGAGAATAAAATAAAACGAAATGAAATAAAATAACTAATGGTTATATATTGCTGTTGTAGATTATAATAGGTATAAATTATATTTCTAATACAGTTGTAACTATTGATTGTTAATTTTCAGCCAAAATATGTAATTTATTGAAGAAGCATTTCAGCTTTAGTTTTTGTACATTCTTGACTTATATTTATTTGGAATATAATAAAAGAGGTAATTACTAATGAACTACTGAACAGATAATCCTCTGAAGGTGTTTTATTTTCTAGTTTCAGAAAAAAACTGTTTGCACAGTGTCATTGCATTACTGTCATATGCATAATCTTTGCAAACATAGATTCCTTGTAGAGAGCTCTTGCTCTGTCCATCATACAGCGCTGTCCCTGTAACCATGTGTAACTAATTTACAACCAATCTGGGTTCCTGAATGTCACGCTTGCTCAGTGGGATATGAGGCCTGCCACCTACTCACAGATTGGAACCAGTTTCATGGAAAAATGTCAGGTTCCTTCCAAAGACTCGCTTCCCCTGTTTCTTGTGGAATCATTGGACTTCAGGCTTGATCAACCAACAGAGAGAATACTGACACCACTTTAGTCAAGCTTAGAGTATTGATGGGAAAAGATGAAAGTTGATTTAAAAAAACAAAAACCCCGGAGCCATTTCAATAATTATTAGTATGTGACAGGAAGGTAACTTCAGTCTGCATTTGCAGGTAAGATGTGCAATTCCCCAAAAATGGGGACACTTTGTTAAATAAAACCAAAAAATGTTTGCAAATATCATTTCAGAATAATGTTTCTCAATGTAAAATCGCCAGCACCTTAAATGTCTCATCTCCATCTAAAAGTCTGAGAATCAGGAGAAATCTCTTTGCACAAGGGACAAGGTGTGAAATCAATAGTGGATGCCTGTGATGTTCAGGCCCTCGGGGAGCACTCCATTAAAAAAACAGGCATGATTCAATCATGGAAATCAGTGCATGGGCTCAGGAACGCTCTCAGAAATCACTGCCTGTGAACACAGTTTGCCATCACAGCCAAAAATACAGGTTATTATACAAACAAGAAGCAACGTTTGAACATACGGTAATCCAGAAACACCATCATCTTCTCTGGGCCAATGGAAATTGGAAATTCCTTTTTGGAAAACATGAACATTGCGTTCATCTGGACGAAAGAGGAGAGGAACCATCCAGCTTGTTATCAGTGCTCAGCTCAAAAGTTTGGAGGTATGGAGGTGCATTAGTGCCTATGGAATTAGGAACTTTACATCTGTAAAGGCACCACCAATACTGAAGGGTGTATATATAGCAACACTGTAAAACACAAGGCCTGGGGGCCAGAATGGGCCGGCAAAGGAGAACAGAAATTTGGGACTTTTTAATTGTAATTCATAAGTTTTACAGGTTTTTGTGCTGATAAAGACCTCCTCATTAATGCTACACCAAAGTAATTAAGCTATAGATTTCTGTAATTTTACACACTTCTTAAAATTTAAGCCCAAAGAGTTGTGGTAATAGATAACACTTCATTTTTTTTATAAAATAAAATATCTCGGGTTTTGAATGTTTAGTTAAACCTCTGTACACTGGCAGAAGGGTAGTTGTATTTGTCTAGGCCACATAAGCTCAAAATGGACCATGTGTTCAAAAGATTTGATGAATCATGAAATGAAAGGAAAAATAAATATGACATGAATCTGTTGGTTTTACATCTCATTATCTGTCATTACTAAAACCTGTGCAAAAAGCAAGAACAAAGAAAGTAAAGACCTGTACTGGTTAAAAAGGGGTTTAAATTTGAAATATTTAAAACAGTCTCAGTATGAATATTTATTGGATTTTAGCTTGAAAGAGAAAAAGTTAAAAGATCTCTGCTGCTCTCCTTTTTAGACAATAAAATGTCATCCACTGCATGGAGGTCAAATTACTGCTGAATATTAAGCGAGGTGTGCCACTGCTGTATGTGGTCCTGTTGAAAACATTTAATTACAAATGATTTCATTTGTTTTAAAGAGGCTTTATTATAACAATCGAACCCCCTCACCTTTGAGTAATCACACGAGTGAAGCCATTAAATGAAAATTTGATTTGGCTCGAACTGTTAAAAATCCATCTGTGTTTACAGGCTGTTTTGGACTAATTCCAGTTAACACATTACACAAGCTGCCCATGTCCTCACTTGGCACTGAAATCTATCTGATGACATAAGTTTGCATCATCTGACCTGTCTGAAAAAGCTAATAACACTTTATATGAATATCAAACTTTAATAACACGAAGCCTTACATGTCACAGACTTCACAAGCTCTTCCAACCTGAGCGCAGAAACAGGGAAGAAGGTTCCTCAGATTTTGGTCTGCTCCCCAAACCGTTGGACTGCGCCTGAATGCTCAGCTGGAAATATGGCAGAAAGCAGCACACGTGGGTGTGGAGAATGACTAAGGTTGTTGTCTGTAATCTCTTTTTCTGCATGAAAAGCAGAACACCCTGCCATCTCTCACGTGTGACCATGAACACTTTTTTTCCTTTGAGAGAAATTATATAAAACACTCACTGATTGTCCACTATCATCAAATTTACATGAGAAATGATCCTTAAAAGCAAAAATAAGAAAATAATGTAAAAATTCCTATTTTTTATTTACACAGCCCCATTTTGCAGCTTACTTCTTTCAAAAACTACATTAATAAAAGTAATGTTTCTCACTTTATTATTATTATTATTATTATTATTGTTATTATATATTTTTTTAATGCAACAACACTTTTCGTTTATTGGAAAGTGAACCTACCATAGCTAAATTTAGTGCAGGGGACCAACAATAAAATAAAATTAAGTAAGTTGGCAAATATCAGAATTTAATGGATCAAGTCCACTTCATGTATATTTCCTGTATATCCTTTATGTGGTAAGGTAGACCCTACAATAAAACATACAGAGAAAAACCCAACAATCATATGACCCCCTATGAGCAAGCACTTTGACGAGAGTGGGAAAGAAAACAGGAAGAAACCTCTGGCAGAACCAGGCTCGGGGAGGGGCGGGGCCATCTGCTGCGACCGGTTGGGGTGAGAGAAGGAAGATAGGATAAAAGATATGCTGTGGAAGATAGACAGAGATTAATAACAGGTATGATTTAATGCAGAGAGGTCTATTAACACATAGTGAGTGAGAAAGGTGACTGAAGAAGAAATACTTAATGCATCATGGGAGTCTCACAGCAGTCTATGTCTATTGCAGCATAACTAAGGGAGGATTCAGTTACTTGATCCAGCCCTAACTATATACTTTCAAAAAGAAAAGTTTTAAGCTTAATCTTAATCTTAGAGATAGTGTCTGTCTCCCAAATCCAAACTGGAAGCTGGTTTCACAGAAGAGGGGCCTGAAAACTGAAGGCTCTTCCTCCTGTTCTACGAAGTGCTCTAATTGGGTGATATTGTATTATAAGGTCATTAATATAAGATGGGGCTGATTATTTAAGACCTTAAATGTGAGGAGCAGGATTTTGAATTCAATTATACAGTCTACATATAAATACAATAACCTTGTATTCAGCTATTAAAAGTCCATTAAAGCTGATAACTTCTGATCTCAACAACCAACCAGCTTTCAAGTGTGTGAGTACATCTCAGTCAAACAAACGTCATTCACATTTTCTTTTTTTCTACTATCATCAGAGCAAAATCTCTGCGTGGCCCAAGCTGAATTATCGCCTTAGAGAACTGGCGCCTATAGGCACTGATGCTGTATTGAGCTTGTGGGGCAACGAGAAGATACGAAGCCTCAAAGTGATGCTAATGGATTCTGCCCTTGTTTCTGATTCCTCTTAGCTTCCCTGCTCTGAATCACAAATATAATTATTCGACCATGGCGCTATTTACATGGAGAAAAACACTGATTCTGTCTCTTTTCATCTGTGTAGGTTGTGTATGTGTACAAATGCTTCTGTATAATGAGCCCCAACACTATCCCAGCAATTTATTTATTTAAAAAGATGAATTTCTTTAATTTGCAACGCGGTGATAAATAGTTAATATGGCATTTTGTGTCAAGGGCACTTTACTATCCTAATGTAACTAATTATCTCTCTGTATGGCTTCAATTTACAGCCTGGCATGCTTTAAATATTTGTTCTTTCTTTATGCATATTATGTTGTGATGCTGCGTTGACAGAAACAGAGAGCTTTGGCTGCAGGGAGCAGTTGTGTGTTTGTGTTGTGAGCTGGTTAGAAAGTTTTTTGTGCTCTGGAAATGTAAAAGAGGCAAAGAATGAATAACAAGCCCAGATATTTATATCTACACTGCATAATTTCAGCCGCATAAATGTCATCTCTCTCTCACTCTCTTCTCTCATTCTCACCCCCCCATCCAAATCTTCCTTCCTTCTCTGTCAACACACCTTTTAAAAGAAAACCTGTATGTCATATCCCTTTTTCCCTCTTTCTTTCATTTGATTCACTCCCTGTTAAGTTACCTCTTTCCCATATTGATGTATCCATAACCTGTCCTCTTCTCACTCTCCCTCTCACGCAGTCTCCTATTATTCCCTCTCTCTCTTTTTATTCTGTGATTTAGGTCACCGACTGACTAAAAGACTACACACAGCTGGCCTATAAACCCTCCTTTCCGTCCCCTCCCCTCCTCTCTGTCTCTCACACACGGGATGATGAATCACAGTCTTCCTCTGACACTGACGGCGTCCTGAAACACATTTGTTTATCTGTTCAGCCATGTGTTCTCAACCTCACACCCTCAATCTACATTCATTTCTCCTGTCATTCCACTTACTTTTCTTCCCCACTTCAATGTTTCATGTCTTTCTGTCCTCTCCTCTTATACTCCCTTAGATTTCTCCTTATCTCTCTTTTCATGAACAAAACTTTATGACCTGAATAGAAGTGTATAGAAATTCTGTGAGCGTGTGCTTGTTGTTCTTGTAGTGTTGTTTTTTCCCCTCTAAAAGATCTCAGCTGGTGGTCTGGAGGTTTGATCTTTGGATGCCAGTGCTTTTTGAGTCTTTATTTTTTTATTTACTCAGCATCTTTTCAGCAGTTACATTGTTCATACATGCCCGTACATGCAGACTCTCCACCCTCATTTAAATCCAATAACTTGTTAGCCAGATACAACACACATACACACTCACACATTCGGTTGCAGGCAAGGGCGCAGGCACAGGCGCACAAACACACACTTAATCACATAATCTCTACCAGAATAATTAATGACATCATTTTTGGTTGGAGCCAGTACAATGGCGGCCAATTGGACGCCAGAGGTAATAAAGAAAGAGCGAGAGTGAGAGACAGAGGATGAAAATGGGAACAAAGGAAGCATGTCTGAAAATTAAAATTACAGAGAGAGGGTGAAGCGAGGAAAGGGCCAGGTAAGGCAGGAAGTGTGGTGTAAACCTATGACATCTGTAAAATGAATAAAAATTCATATACGAGTAAAAAACTCAGAAAAAATAGAGAAAAAACAGCACAGCACATAATCAGAAATAGAAAATTAACTTATGCAGTTGCAGTAGCTGCAATAAATTAATTCTGACAAGCAGAAAAGGAACAGAAAACAATATTGCGACAGCTAAGCCTGAATGTAGTTTGTCATAGTCAAATGAATGACTTACATTAAGGTACTACTACTCACACATCCAGCAACTGAGCAGCTTTCTTTAGTCTCATCACCTGTTAGTACATTCAGTGTTTTTTTTTCTGCAGCAACAATAAAATGTCTGGCTTTTTAGATATTCCTTACTGTTTTTTATTACTTTGGTGCACCACACAGTCTGTTGCAGAGATATGCTGCCTGTGGAAAATCTATTACTTGAACTGTTTGATTAAAACTATTTTTTTCCTCTCATACCCATCAAGTCATTTCAGGGTGTTTTATATCAGAATATACACCATACCATCAAAATAATTGCAACATACATGAGAGAAATTGACATAATGTTAGCTAGCAGTTAGTGCCTGGAGTTTAATTAGCATGGATTAGCATGGTAGCTAATTTAAACATAAAGGATGTCGAAGCATCTGATCATGTTCGATTTTTACAGCCAATTACAGAAGAAACTGGGAATTTATAAATGGAATATTAACAGTAACCCTCACAATCATAGATGCGTTCTTTTGTATTTTAACTCTGATCTTGCCAAATGATTGAGCAATGTTAGAAAGGGGCGATAACAAAGCAGAGCTATTACAAAAACTGGATTTTTCATTTAAATAATACAAACTTTTATTATTGATTATACTTAAAATAAGTTGTGTGCTGTAGGGTGGCTTCATTAAATTAATATTAAACACTATTATAGCAGATTCATGTTAAGGTACGTCCCAGTTCAGGTAATGCATCACTGAACAGACAGCGTGTGGAGGAGTGCCATATGCAGTGTACACCTCTGTAGAAATCTAATAAGACTGTGAGTAATTTTTTTTAGAGGACAAAACTAATTTGTTATACAGGCAAGTAATTACGAATATGAAGAGTTACTTTTCCCAGTGCAGATAAGTGCCTACACTGGGAACTAGTGGACAAAACATTAGTTTGACAAGGTTATGGAGCAGTTAAAAAAGATGACCGCTTTTGCAATGACAACGAGTTTTGCAACCTAATTGCTTCTGGCTGAGAGGACACCTGATACTACATCCACACTGAGTAAAGTGAGCTCATTTAAACTGAATGGGAACAAGGCAGAGAATGAGAAAAGATGAACTGAGAACAGAGAGAAACGAGTAGCCAGCTGGTAAATCACAGTTATGGATCACAGGAGAAGCTCCACGGGAGGCTTTCACCTCTTTCCTTCCCATCATTCTTTCTTCTTTTCATTATGAGAGGCGCGTCCCCGAAAAGAGACGAGGCTCATTATTCATGTGCTCGACTCTGCTTCTAATTCACACAATCGCAACACACACTGGGCAGCTGCTGCCATATGCCATGTAAAGTGTGTGTGTGTGTGTGTGTGTGTGTGTGTGTGTGTGTGTGTGTGTGTGTGTGTGTGTGTGTGTGTGTGTGTGAAGGATGTTAGAGGGGGGCTTTTCCAGCAAGTGGCTCTTCTGTCATTGACTGCCTGTCTGAATAGCAGGACCTGTTCACCTCGCACTCCCTCTGTCTCTCTGTCTGTCTCTCTCTCTCTCTCTCTCTC
>NW_005187440.1:776369-781146 GCF_000239375.1 Pundamilia nyererei | reverse complement strand
CACACACACACACACACACACACACACACACACACACACACACTGCTCTACTTTGGCCAGAAGAAGAGATCCACGTAAACAGTCCTCAGTTATAGCTTTACCAGAGTTTAAGAGCAGTAAAAAGTCGCACTTTGGAAAAACAAAACATCATGTCAGGAGTCGTCACTGATAAGCAGTAACATCCCACCAGCTGCGTCTCTAAGCTGTTTAAAGATACAGTATTTTAAGTGTTGGATGTCACTTTCCCAGCCCATGTATGGGTGGAGGAAAAAAACAAAACAAAACCGCAAAGCTTTCATAATGATCATTCCAACAAAATCTCCCAGGAAATGCGGGAAAATGTTACAGCTGAGTAATGAAAGAAAAGTCCCCGAAGTCATGTGAAAATTCCAGTTCATGAAATTTCTTGTTGTTGTGCGTAACATACAGGAAATGCAGCACTGCTTCCCCCCAAGCAGAGCGATTTTTGAAACGCAAATGAACGCCTGCTCTCTGCCTCTACTGATTCAATTTGAATGTGGGTTCATAGCACGTCTCTCATTGTACACTTGCGCTTTTTTCAGCATAAAATAGTTTCTGTCAGCAGCCTTTTGTTTTGTAGGAGTCAACAAAACATCAGGCCATTTCAAACCCATCAAACAATCAGATGAAACTGCGTGAAAGACACGTTACTTTCCTGTTTAGAGAATACTGTTAGATATTCAGTTCATGTGTGCATTAATGCAGCTATTAATGGGTTGCAGAGCAGACGGCAGCAGAGTTGATCTGCGGCAGCACCCAGCTGTTCCTGACCCACATTACCTCAACTAACCCGGGAATAAGATTTTCTCATTTGAATTAGTTCTGCTTAATTCTGACTCCATGACGAGTGGTGTGCTATTAAAGGCTGCACACTGACTCATGATATTAACAAGCCAGAGCCAGAGAGTTCATTTTTTTAGGGTACTGCCAGTGTCGTGCAGCAGGCAGCTTTCCATGGTCCTGAACAACCAGAACAAACAGCGCTGTAAAGCATGTGTCTGCAATGCATCCCTGTTTTCTGTTTGTTTTTTTTTGCTATTTGTGTGTGTCTGTGTGTTGTTTTAGTGTCAGTGCCATCACTTTGAACTGACATGTAAAAAATTAGCAGTTGTAGAAATGACAGCTTCAATATTTTTCTCCACTGACATACAAACCAAAAAAATGAATGAAAAGTAAAGAATACATCCTTTTCAGACATAAATAGCTAGCACTTTTCACCCATTGAACTGTACCTGTGAAAAAGAAATCTAGGGGAAATGGAAAAAGGAAAAGAAAAATATTCATGTGTTGAGCAACACCTTGTCAGCCTTGTCCTGCTCACTCTATAATGGCAGACCGGTCTAAAACAGGAATCTGCCCCACTTATCTAGATGCATTTGGTCCATTTATATTAAAAAATATAGCGTTTTTTCTCAGACTTTCAGATAGTTGGATAGGTTTATGTAATTGCATGACCTGAGTGAGTAGGCTTCTTTTTGTTGTCAAGTTGTACCTGTAATCATAATACATAATACATACATACATAATACATAATGCAGCCGACAAGTTATGGTGTAATTTCCCTCCATTTCACATGTAAATACAGTATTGTGCAAAATTTTAGGCAGGTGAGGAAAAAATGCTGTAAACAAAGAATGCTTTCAGAAATATAAATGATTGTTTATTGGCCTCAAATGTATTCTGCAGCAGGACAACGACCCCAAACACACAGCCAAAGTCATTAAGAACTATCTTCACTGTAAGGAAGAAGTACTGGAAGTGATGGTATGGCCCCACAGAGCACTGATCTCAACATCATCGAGTGTGTCTGGGATTAGATGTAGAGACAGAAGGCTGTGAGGAAGCCTACATCCACAGAAGGTCTGTGGTCAGTTCTCCTACAGATGTTTGGAACAACCAACCAGCCGAGTTCCTTCAAAAAAATGTGTGCAAGTGTACCAAGAACAATTGATGCTGTTTTGAAGGCAAAGGGTAGTTACACACCAAATATTGATTTGATTTATATTTCTCTTTTGGTCATTCACTGCATTTTGTTGACTGAAAAAAATAAATGATTAACTCTTCCAGTTTTTGTTTACAGCATTTTTTCCTCACCTGCCTAAAACGTTTGCACAGTACTGTGTCTAAAATTTAAGGCGCAATTTGTAGCACCTAAAATGATCATTTCTAATAAAATGTCAATTTTAGGTGCAGTTAGAAAAATGAAACAATAACTGATAGTTTTATAGGAGAAGTTTTTAAGTCATGGAGCTTTTTAATTAAATTCTAAAGAGCTTTGAACACAAATTAAATAAATGCACCTGTAAATAAAATAATGGATTTTTCTCACGGAGGGCCACAAGTTGCCACAAGTGCCAAATTATTTAAATAAATACACCATTAAGTAATTAATTGAAATGGCAAATTTATAATGTATTAAATGTTTAAAATGAAATGAACTGATATTTAATTAATTCTCTATACTCACTTATTTCCAATTAGATATTTTAAAATTTGAATGACACGTTTAATTCATTATGTAATGATGTAGTTATTTAATTCATTTGGACACTCGTGGTGCTCCAGTTCTCAGCCCTAATAAATAATGCGTATTGACAGTTTAAGACATAAAAGTCACACTAATGCAGCACAATAGCCGTAACAACAACAATGTGTAATTACAAGCTTAGAAGGAGAAACATTTCCTTAAAATGTCTTTAAGGTACAAAAAGAATGCTCACATATTACAGTTGATGTCTGCTTTCTTTTAAAATATCCCTAAAGTATTTTGAGTAGTATTATTAGTCGTATGTTTTTCTGTGTAAGTTTATGCTTACACACCACTCTGCATCATGAGTTATTATTAACCTCTTCTTTCCCTCACCTCCATCTGCTCACGGCAGAGCCTGAGCCTGGTTCTGCAGGAGGTTTCTTCCTGTTAAAAGGGAGTTTTTCTTTCCCACTGTCTCCAAGCAGTTACTCAAAGACAATCATTTGATGGTTGGGGTTTCTCTGTATTATTGTAGGGTCTTTACCATAGATTATAAAGTGCCTTGAGGCAACTGCTGTTGTGATTTCAAGCTATATAAATAAAATTTATATATTGAATTGATTTGAAAATTACACCCTTGTTTCATAAGAATTACATGGTAAATGCTGTGAAGTTACACCATAAATCATAGGCTGTTATGAAGTGGTACCATTGTTGACAATGATACACTCAAAATGAACATTCTTTATTAAATCTCCATTACGTGGACTTCCCCCCCTTCTTTTCTTCTCCTCCATCTCACTCTTTCTCACTTGTTGCAGCTGTATTTCTTGCAGTGGTTACACTTTCTTGAATATCAATATCCACATTCATGTTTAAAAATGTTAGCTTAGCTATTTCACAGATAATAGCCAGCGTGGGCAGAAGGAAACCTCCGGGGGAAAAGAAAAAAATCCCACAGAAATTTTTCAAGATTTATGCGTTACAGCAGCTTATCATTCTGCCCCTTTCTCAACCCTTCCACCCTCCTGCCATCGACCTCTCTCTACCTCTCTCTGATGTCAGTGTCCCACTGGGTCCTGTAGTATCTGTCTGTCAGTCATTTTCGTTTAGTGTTTATAGCCAGTACCTCCTCTCTGATCCATTATAAATAGCTGTAAGTGGCACAGCACTCCCTCCACACTGTCACTCAGGGCTCCGTCAATTAGACTTCACCTAATTAATCTGTCCAGTTGCTGAGAATAAAAATAAAGGTACACAAAACAGTTGCACATGCAAGAATGTGAATGGTAAATCCTATTAGGCTGTCATTAGAGAAATAAAAAGGAATTATCAAATAAAATGTAAACACCATTTTTAAAATTTTGTGTTTATTTAACGAGGCATGCCGAATCATTTGTGTTTGCTTAATTAGAGCAACAAAGAAGCAGGAATCGGCCGCCGCTGATTTACGTCAGATTTTGATTTGATTTGACAGCCAGAGCTATTTATAATGTCGTTTTCAAGGGTGGACTGGGGATTCTTCGAGGTCTTAATATCTGTGATGTAATAAGACTGAATATTACTGAGGGCTGAACACACGGAGTTATCACTAGAAGTCCACCTTTTTGGTAGTTCACGCACTCCTCTAGGAATGTGTGTTTTTGTACTTCCAGTGTGTTGTTTAGGTTTAATGAGGGTTTGTCAGGTCACTCGCTCTTCATTAGAGTCTCTGAATAAACTGTTAATTAGCCAATACCGTACCAAGGCTGTAACCACAGAGTCAAAGTGGGTCAACAGTAAGTGTGAGTGTCATAGGTCTTCTATAGGACCTCTGCAAGTTACATAAATTATACATGCATGGCAACATACAGTAAATGACTGAAACGTCATTCAGGCTACACGTGGGATTTCTCAGAGATAAAACAGAGTGAAAACATTACATTTACAATAAGCCTGTTCTTAGTTGCTGGCTGAATCTCCAGGTTATTAACTTTCCAGGTAACTTTACTATGACAGCTCTGTGTTGGAGATGGATTGAATAACACTATTTCACCTGAACTGACAGTAGAAATAGCTGTCTTACACCTTTAAGAGAAAATATCATTTACTTAAAGGAAAAAACCCCCCATCAAAACAAATTTTTTCATGCCTGCTCTGGCTGAAGTATGGTGTTAACTTTCTCAACATCAACAACTGGTGGCAACATTAATGAAGCTTAACTTTCGTTAGGGACCTGGGTCTGGGGACCCAGGGTTCATGAGCAGGCTATGGACTTGTTTATTTTGGATGGTCATGTGTGTGTGC
>NW_005187440.1:768611-776225 GCF_000239375.1 Pundamilia nyererei | reverse complement strand
CCACCCACCGGGTCAACCGCTTGATCTGTTTTGTTACCACTGCTGGAATCGCGGTCAGGCATCTGAAATGTTGAACTGAGATTCTTTTCGTTAGCTTGAGAAAATTGGTTTCTGGCCCTCGGTCCTGGACCCCACACTATCCACCCTGGGTTGTTGAACTTTGTTATTGGATTAGTTGGTCTTTTTTTGCATCAGGAGCCGGCCCTCAGAGGGGGGAGGGGGGGAGGGGGGAGGGTGTTATGTCAAGGACCCAGGTCTTGGGACCCAGGGTCATTCTGCTTAGGGAGAAGCATTTCCTGTATGTTACGTACAAAAACAAGAAATTTCATGAACTGGAATTTTCACATGACCTCGGGGACTTTTCCTTCATTACTCAGCTGTGACATTTTCTGGTATTTCCTGGGAGATTTTGTTGGAATGATCATTATGATCATTATGTCAGTGTTTATCAGTGATGACTCCTGACATGATGCTTTGTTTTTCCCAAAGTGCGACTTTTTACTGTTCTTAAACTCTGGTAAAGCTAAAACTGAGGCCTGTTTAAGTGGATCTCTTCTTCTGGCCAAAGTAGCAGTGTGTGTGTGTGTGTGTGTGTGTGTGTGTGTGCACGTGTGTGTGTGTGTGCACGTGAGTGCATGTGCGCGTGTGTCCGTCCGTCCGTCCTGGTTTTCCTGGGACACCAGGCCTGGAGGGTTGTTCCTGCTATGGAGGCATAATCACACACCTGCAGCTGATCAAGGTTCGTCGGGGAAGCTACTTAGCAGTGTGGCTGAGCTCCCATCAATGCTGGATCATGGCGTGAGACTTCGCATCAGTTTCCCAGCTAGTCATTCAGTGAGTGTGAGCTTGCCACATGGAAAGTGTTCTGAGATTCCCCAGGAAGAGTGCGGAAACAAGAGGGCAGCGAGCACGGGGTTCACGGACACTAGGAAGCGAGGACATGGAACATCCCCACAGTTTGCCTACTGGTGGTGGTCAGAGGGCCCGGTGGTGCCAGTGTTCGACAGCCTCGCCTCTGTCAGTGTGCCCCAAGGTGGCTGTGGCTACAATGTAGCTTGCCATCACCAGTGTGTGAATGTGTGTGTGAATGGGTGGATGACTGGATGTGTAAAGCGCTTTGGGGTCCTTAGGGACCAGTAAAGCGCTATACAAATACAGGCTATTTACCATTTACCATTGCATACCATGACAGGAAGTGAATAATGTTTCTATCCTCGCTTTCGATTTTTGAAAATAGATTTTTATTATCTCAGAATATTTTGGAGTCGAAGAGTGTGGCTGTCCCCTCCTATATATATTAGGATTATGTCCTTGGTTGATGGTGTACTCCTCGGTGCAAATGAGATCTTTGTTGTTTAATGGGCAAATAATTTTATTTTGGTATTCAGCCGGGGTCTGTTTACATCTCAGCAAGTTTCTAAACCAACAGGCTGTTCAAGTTTTCACATTCTGCTGTTATTAGAGTCGATATAATTGACTGTCTATCCTCAAGAATAGGACCCAGAATTACTTCATGCCAGAAAATGTTCCTCGGTGGATTCACTGCTGTCTGGATTTTATGTGTCCTGATAAACTGGAGGCTATTAATACCTCAAAGTCTTTCAAGGGCAAATCGGGATTAAATAGTTATAATGTGAAGGGAATTTTTATTTACGTGAAATATGCTTTTTAAATGGCACCTCCCATGGTATTGGCATAGAGAGTATAAGATGAGCTGTACATGCACACTTTAATATTAGCCTATCAAAGAGCTCTGTTACTTTGTAGTGTGTGCTCTAAAAGTGGTTACGTCTTAATATCTCAAGTGCAAACTCTCATGCCGCCAAAAATTTGAATGCCTCAGATTGCTTCATCCTGAAAACAAAGATCCCTAATTACCAGTGATTTTATAGTCTGGCCCAGTTTTAGGACAATAAAATTTCAATTTAAGAATTTAGTGTTAAACGGTTAATGTTTTCTTTGAAATCTGCAGACTTCTTCTTTTGTCAGCTGCGGACACGGGAAATATAACATAGCTTTTGCATAACTGAGCTGCATTCTCACACTGAAAGAGGATAACAATAAGATTTAATTACTGGTAATTGTGCTGCAGTGACTGAAATTAAAACTGTAACAGCCTTAGTGTGGTAATTTCCTAGCGAGGAATGCTGTAACAATATGCTATTTCAGTTTCTGTAGTTTTGGTGACAGTGCAGCAAAAAAAAAAAAAAGACCTCGCTTTAATTGGAGGCTCAGTCTCCCATGTCGGCAACCACCTGCCCTGATTAAGTGCGCCATGGGCCACTTTGACCTCTGACCTTCACTGACGGGTAGCAAAGAGAAGCTTCCGCGGTGTTTCTGAAAAAGCTATCATTACATCTAAACTGTCATTGCTGAATGGGTAAACTGCATAATACCTGTCACACTGTTTCTCACGCTGCCTAGTCACAACTTGTCTAGACATCCTCATGCTCCCCCGACACGTTCCCCTTCCAAATCCTGTTAACGCCGCCAGCCTGCGCCACAATAACCTACATTCCACAGTAATCACACTCACTGACACTGGCGTGCGAGGATGTTGGAAGCACGACAAAAAAAATAAATGGCAGCAAATCCCAGGGACCAGAGCGCGAGGGTGGAGGCAAGCTGCTGACACCCAGAGAGGGAGGGAGAGGACTTTTCTTTTCTTTTTTTGTTTATTTTTTAGTGCATCCAAATCTTTTCTGGAAAATGAGAATATGCATTTCGGAGTACCATATTGCTGTGGCGGTGCTCCAAGCTTCTATCAGCTTTGAGGACAAAAGGAAAGAAAGAAAAAGAGAGGCAAGGCTCCAGGCTGACTGAGCCACACACAGACGGATAAACCCACATTCACTGCAGGAACGTTATCTGTGACATTTGTATTTGATTTACACAGCTGCGGTTACATCTCAGCTTAAAGAGGAAAGACAGCTCATTACGATATTTGACCAGTGTGTTTGTGTGTGTCTGTTATAACTGAGATGTAATCACGTTACATCATGCCCACTTTGAATGTAACGTCCTGTACTACGTATTCTAACTGAATAACAACAGTAAGTCAGAACAATTAGAAAACAATGTTGCATGCACATAGATGGTTGACACAGCTGTTTCACTAGTATCACAAAATAATTCATATCTCTATATTACCTTTGGTCAATCATTTTTAACACCCGCTTCTCCAGTTGCCTTATAAAAGTCCAATATATTAAATGCTGTCTAGTTAAATAAGAACAAAAATCAAAAAGGAGGTTCAGTTATGCCTGAGCTTCATGTAAGGGTGGATTCTCATTTTACATTTTGCATGCTAAGACCAGGGCTCCTCAAACATTTTAGGGCAGGGATTCCTTTGCAAAATAAAATAAATCTAGTTCCCACTCTCACTGCCCAAAATGCCAATTAAAACAGAATGAACTGACTTGCAAATCTTATAAACTTGCATTTTATTCACAGTATTATGTTTAACGTGGAGAAAATTATCATGTTAAGAAAAACATTCGCTCATGTTGATTTTGATGGCAGTAACATATCTCAAAAAAGTTGGAGCAGGGCCATTGTTGTTGTTGTTGTTGTTTTTTTTTAAACAACATCTGGGAGATGAGAAGACCAGCTGCTGGACTGTTGGAAAGAATTGAATTGAGGTTGTCTCACACAAGTGACTTAATATGCTATATTTGCTAAGCATTCCCCATCTGCACATGTGCAATTTTATTTAATATTGCAGGATATTTTTCAACTGATGGAAAAATTATTTTCATACCATGTTGAGAACCACTGAGTCAGACAAGACTACACGACTAAAACCTCAAGGGAATGAGAAATGAAAGAATTGCTCCGGTTTGGGGATTTCCCCTCATCTTTCTATCACCTTCTATCAAATGTAATAGAAATCAGTGTAACATACAGACTCAAGGAAGGCAAGGACGTGTGAATGCGCATGCATCCACAGATGCTGGCAGCACCACAGGGCTCAGATTTTGGATGCCTTTTTTTTCTTTTCTGGGCGCTGATGCCAGAACAGACTGACACGCCTTGTGCATCTCCTCCCATCAACAGGAATAAATCACATTCAGTTTCATCCGTGTCATTAGAAAAACTGCACCACCCAGCCGGCATTACAAATTGGTACTGAATGGGAAGATGGTGAGTAGATAGGGGAAATTTGTAGCCAGCATATTTGCATCATTTTTTTTTCTCAATAAGTATCAGGGAATGGATCTGCCCATTTAACCATGAGCGAATTAGTGTTAAATTAGGAATGTTGTCGGATTGCGCGCATGTGCCTTTAACACTGATATCGTCACAATAATCTTAGAGTAAAAAGTGGAGGTGACACCTCAGGGACTCCCCCCTTTTTCTCTCTCTCTCTCTCTCTCTCAGTGTGTGTGTGTATCTGTGAATTACTCGTGGATGCAAGAGAGAGATGACGTCACTTTTCCTTGAGCTAACCTAAGCTTACATCACCGCACTAGAATATAAGATGCTGCTTGACCGGGTGAGACCAAAGCACATGCAAATGGAGAAGAAGAAAAAACGGAGAAATTGATGTATTTCCAGGAAATGAAACATCCCGAATATATCAATGAAGCAAAATTATTTATTACAGAAGGACTAGACTGAACAGTCTTTCCCCTTGCAGTAAAGTTTCTAAAAATTACTTTTTCTTCTATAATCCATCCAAAACTGCTCGTGTAAATTTCTCTTTTTTAGCATGAAAAATGAAATAAATTCAAAGTCTAATTTCTAGGACTTCATTGCTGAAGTCCTAGAAGGTGAAAGGTGACAGACCTGGGGGGAAATGTGTTAGGACGACAGTACGGCAGCTGATACGGCGATGACGGCGAGATTGTGTAAGATAAGGGTTTTTTTCTAGCTCATATTCCAGTTGTGGACATGGCGACCGCCGCGGGTGCTGTGTAACAGCCCTGCGCACCGGAGCCAACCATTATCAGAGAGAGAGAGAGAGGGGCTATAGAGATGCAAGCAATAGGGGGAGGGGTGGAAAAGGAGAGAGGAGGAGAGCGTGATTGTGTGAGTGTGTGTGGATGGGTGGATAGTAGCTTGCCACAGCCACTGCTAGAGGAGCGCGCACACACATACATGCGGACTCACACACACACTCTGAAGGCTAGTGTGTGAGCCAGCCAGTCAGTCAGTCGGTGTGAGTGTGTGAGCCATGTTGGATGTGAATGAACGGGAGGAGAGATGCTGCTGCCGCGCCGCTCCTAACGCTCAGACCTCCAGCTCCACGGACCACAGCGGGTAGATGCCAACTCTCCAGGCCGACAGAGAGACGGGGGAGCCTGGGGGAAGGTGTCGAGCGGTGCTGGCGGTCCTGGAACTGGCCACATAGCCGGAACGAAGGACAGAGAGAAGTAACGGGGGAGAAGGGAAGGCACACTCGTGAGAGAGAAAGAGAGAATAGGCAGAGGTGGAAGAGGGAGAAAGGAGGGGAGACACAGAGAAAGGAGAAGACTAAATGGCTGCACCGCTACCGGGCTTTACCCCGCTCCTGCTCTCATCTCTGGCACTCCACCTGCTTCTCCTCGGCCCTTTGTTCGCCTTCACCCCGGGGACGGTGAATACAGGAGGAGTTTCCAACAGATGGATCCCGGGCCTCTGCTATCGAGACGCCGGTAAAGTGAGCCAGCAGCAACAGCAACACCAGTGCGAGGAGGCAAGGGAGTCGCCGAGGGGCAGCTGGAATCTACGCCCAAGCAGGTGGACCGTGGAGCGGATACAGAGAGAGGGATGCTCGGGAGTGCAGCGCGCGGGAGAGACGCTGAGAGGATATCTGCGCTATGGAGCGAAGGGGAGGCGGAAAGAAGGACCGAAAGGAGTCGGGACGTTTTGGAAGACTGCAGACCGCCCTCCGGCTCCATCGCCACCTACTCTCCAACTCCACCCCGGTATTAGGAGCAGGTTGAACTCCGATGGCGTCGGTGGAGGAGAGAGAGTGGAAAGAGGAAGGCTGGGCAGAAAGGGCGTTGTTTCACCTCCCACTTCACCTGTTTCCACCCCATCGCTGGTTCAAAACGGTAAAAAACGGGCAGTACAAAGGACTAGAGCGTGCGCGCAACGGTGGCCGGCGTCGCGACCACACCTCGCCAAACGTGGTGCCGCCGGAGCCTTTGTGCACGCCTCTGGCCTGAACGGGGCACCCGGAAGTGGAGGGAGGAGAGGGGGAGAGGTGAGGGAGAGGGCTCCTGAGGTGAAGAGACTGCTTGCTGCATGGTGCTCCCCGACACACTGGCCGTGCCCCTACAAACCACCCCTCTCAGTGGCCAGCACTCCCTCACCTGGCCTCGTCCCAGCTGGTTTCTCTCACTGCATTCATTCTCTTTCTGGATACATTTCACCCCAAGCTGATGCTTCAAACACATTCAAACCTACTTTTACCAACAATCCAGACTGTGTCCGGGCATCTCAATTGGATTGCGTGTGTAATTTTCACAACATTCAGCAACAGCTAGTTTACAGGAACGGCAACAAGGCGAAGCGCTGGGATGGCTCAGTCAGCGTGAACAGGAGGGCTGGTAATTGTTCTCATTTGGGCTGGCATAATGTTATCGATCCCAACAGAAGCAGGGAGAGGGGTGACGATAGCAGTTTGACGGGGTGCATTAGAGAGAATGGAGGAGGGCCGAGAGGTGGGGGAGATGAGGGGAGGGAAGCATACAGGTGTAGCGCGCTGGAGGAGATTAGCAATCTAGGTTGTTGGTTACCTCCTCTCTGTGAAGCAAGGTCTAAGCGTGCCAGAGTTATTCATGAAAGGAAGGAAAGAGAGGTAAATGATGGGAGAGGGGGAGGGATGAGCCACAGCAGCAAACACATTCATTTATCTAATTATCCGGATAATGGTTTGGCTTTTCTGATACTGAAGCTCTCGTGTAGTACTGATAATGAGCTTCAGCGGGGGAAATCAGCACCAGGAACCGAGGGGCAGAGCAGTCAAACCCGGAGAGAGAGCAGGGCGGACAGGGTGGGTCCCAGTGGTGGCTCTGGTTGTTTAGACAGAGAAGAAATGGGGGGTGGATATTTAGCTGAATTTACGACACCCGAGGGAGGCATAGCTCCGAGGAAGCGCCTCATCCAAATTGCCCTCAGCAGCATTATTTCAGAGACGCCCTGCCAGCAGTCCCCATCCAACAAAACCACAGTCCCCCAAAACGCGTCAAAATACTCTGAATACTCTGGCTCTGAAGTTACTGAAACAGCGCCCACTCAAACAGAAACAGACGAGAGCTGGGAAAGTGGGAGACGAGTCACAGCGCTCAGTCTGTCTGCTGGAAAAGTGAGAGCAACTTCAGAGACACAGTCTGCCGGTGACTCAGGCTTTTCCTCGCCTGCTAAGTTTCCCGCTACATCTCCCAGTCACTCTGAAGCAGCAGTGCAGCCTGCAGCAGAGTACCTGTCGCTCGTCTCTGCAGTTAACCTGACCACATGGTCTGCGCGTTCGCTACACTCCCCCCGTGTAGAGGAGCTTTCAGCACGACGGACAGCTCCTCCAGACGCTGAGCGCGTGTTTTTGTGGAGCAAGTCCAACACTAATAATAATAATAATAATAGTAATAATAATAATAATAATAATAATAATAATAATAATGATAATAA
>NW_005187440.1:741631-768587 GCF_000239375.1 Pundamilia nyererei | reverse complement strand
ATAATAATAATAATAATGAGGAAGAGGAGAGAGGCGGCGGGGGAAATAGATATGAGTCTGAAATAGAAAATTCGCTGTGGCCTGGTCAAACGCAGTGGGAAAGCGCGCAGAGAGCGATGGCTCACCCAGGATGCTCTGGTAGCATTTCCACTGACTGCTCAGCTACCGCGCGCGAGGACGGTGCACATATGCAATTAAAACCCGGTAAGCAAGTGCCACTAGAGCCCGAAGGTGTCAGACAGGCAACGGGGCGGCAGATGGGAGATAAAGGAGAAAGGCAGAGGGAGGAAGAGGGCTTTGAGGGGTCCGCTGTTGCTGTTGCCTCTGTTTGGGGAGGAAAATTACAGGTGGGGGAGGGCCAGAGAGAGGCGCGGCTGATGGGAGGGAGAGAAACAGGGGCAGAGGAGGAGGAGTGGGAGAGGGGAAGGAGAATAACAAAGGCAAGCCAGGCAGAGGAGAATGAGGCAAAGGGAGAGAAGGGTCAGGACAGGGGCAGTAGCACCACCATCACACAGCCAGATAGCAAAATAGGGAAGAAAGAAAGCCAGGGGGATGAAAGCCACCAGGGAGGAGGCAGAGGGGAGGTGGAGGGGAAGGAAAAGAAAAAGCACAGTTCAAGGGGAGAGAGGAGCCTGGAACGACTGATAATCGTAGCAGATGATGATACCTCACAGGGAGAGACTGAGAGAAAGATTTTCATGCCATGGTCTCGCTCGAAACGTGCAGCCAATAGGCATCCCCATTTCTCCCAGTACACCTACCAAGTACATGTGGCTGAAAACCAGCCGCCTGGCACATCAGTGATCATCATGTCCGCCTCAGACCCAGATGGAGGAGATGCAGGCAGGCTGAGCTACACAATGGCTCCGTTGATGAACAGTCGATCATCCGACTACTTCCACATTCACCCAGACACCGGCCTCATTACCTCCACTCAGATTCTTGACCGAGAGCATATGGACCTACATTACTTCCGGGTCACAGCGACTGATCATGGCTCCCCTCGCCTCTCTGGCACCACAATGGTGTCCATCACTGTTTCAGACCGGAATGATCACTCTCCTATATTTGAGCAGTCAGAGTACAGGGAGACGATTAGGGAGAATGTGGAGGAAGGCTATCCCATACTACAGCTGAGAGCGACTGATTCAGACTCCCCATCCAATGCCAATATTCGTTACCGGTTTGTTGGTGACTCAGCTACAATGGCACGGGCGGCCTTTGAGATTGACCCTCGCTCTGGCCTCATTACAACCCGTGGGTCAGTGGACCGGGAAACGAATGAACACTACACCCTGCAGGTGGAAGCCAGCGACCAGGGGAAAGATCCGGGGCCACGCTCTGCTACCGTTAAAGTTTTCATCACCGTGCTGGATGAAAATGACAATGTGCCACAGTTCAGTGAGAAACGCTATGTGGTGGCAGTGAAGGAGAATGTCAGGCCTCATTCTGAAATTCTCCGTGTCAGTGCCACAGACCGGGACAAAGATAGTAATGCTGTTGTTCACTACAACATCATCAGTGGCAACAGCCGTGGGCAGTTTTCCATTGACAGCGTCACTGGTGAGATCCAGGTGGTGGCACCACTAGACTATGAGGCCGAACGAGAGTACACGCTCCGCGTTCGCGCACAGGACAACGGGCGGCCACCTCTTTCTAACAACACTGGGATTGTCAGCGTCCAAGTGACAGACGTCAACGACAATCCGCCCATCTTTGTCTCCACACCATTTCAGGCATCAGTGCTTGAGAGCGCCCCGATTGGTAGTTCAATCCTCCACATCCAGGCCATTGATACAGATTCTGGTGACAATGCTCGTCTGGAGTACAGGCTAACTGGCACAAGCTCTGACACCCCATTTGTTATCAATGCCGCAACAGGCTGGGTCACCGTAAAGTCTATTCTTGACAGAGAATCTGTGGAGCACTACTTTTTTGGCGTGGAGGCCAGGGATTATGGCATGCCCCCTCTTTCCGCTACAGCCAGTGTGACTATAACAGTGATGGATGTTAATGACAACCGCCCTGAGTTCCTCCAAAAGGAGTACTATGTCAGACTGAACGAGGACGCAGCGGTTGGCACCAGCGTAGTGACTGTCACAGCTGTCGATCGTGACGTCAACAGTGCCGTGACCTACCAGATAACAGGAGGAAACACCAGAAACCGCTTTGCTATCAGCACGGCGGGAGGGGGTGGGCTTCTCTCTCTAGCTCTCCCACTGGACTACAAACAAGAGCGGCGCTACGTTCTCACTGTCACTGCCTCAGACAGAACCCTCCATGACACCTGTCAGGTGCACGTCAACATCACAGACGCCAACACACACCGCCCTGTTTTCCAAAGCGCCCATTACTCTGTTAGTGTGAACGAGGACCAGCCACCTGGAAGCACCATAGTCGTGATCAGTGCCACAGACGACGATGTTGGCGAGAATGCTCGAATCACGTACTTCCTCGAGGACAATATCCCGCAATTTCGCATCGACCCAGCAACAGGAGCCATAACGCTCCAGGCAGAGCTTGACTATGAAGACCAGATGACCTACACGTTGGCTATAACAGCCAAAGACAACGGCATACCGCAGAAATCCGACACGACATACGTTGAGGTGAATGTTAATGATGTCAATGACAACGCTCCTCAGTTCCTCAGTCCCAGGTATCAGGGAACAGTGAGTGAAGATGCCCCTTCCTACACCAGTATTCTCCAAATCTCAGCCACCGATCGGGATGCACACGCCAACGGTCGTGTTCAATACACCTTCCAAAACGGTGAGGATGGGGGTGGAGACTTTACCATTGAACCGAAATCTGGGATCGTCCGAAATAGCAGACGTTTGGATCGCGAGAATGTGCCATTCTATGAGCTCACTGCTTATGCTGTTGATCGCGGTGTACCCTCTCAGCAAACTCCTGTCCACATCCAGGTGACAGTCCTCGATGTGAATGACAATGCCCCTGTTTTCCCCGCTGATGACTTTGAGGTTTTAGTAAAAGAAAACAGTGCTGTGGGTTCTGTGGTGGCACAGATAACAGCCACCGACCCTGATGAGGGTGCCAATGCTCAGATCATGTACCAAATTGTAGAGGGCAACATCCCAGAGATCTTCCAGATGGACATCTTTTCAGGAGAGCTCACGTCACTCATTGATCTTGACTATGAGACGCGCAACGAGTATGTCATTGTGGTCCAGGCCACGTCAGCACCTTTAGTCAGCCGTGCTACTGTCCGAATCCGATTGGTGGACCAGAACGACAACAGGCCAACTCTACAAGACTTTCAAATCATTTTCAACAACTTTGTGTCCAATCGGTCCAACAGTTTCCCCACCGGGGTAATAGGGAGGGTACCTGCCCACGATCCTGACGTGTCAGACAGACTGTACTACACCATCGAAAGGGGGAATGAGCTTCACCTGCTGCTCCTGAATCACACCAGCGGAGAGATCCGACTGAGCCGAAAACTGGATAACAACAGGCCGCTGGTGGCTCCCATGCTGATCTCCGTCACGGGTAAGAGACCATGAAGGGAAAAAAGTGAGAGAAGGGAGGGAGGGTGCATGTGTGTGAGTGTGTGTTTGCAGTCAGTTTAGGTTGCTCTGCAGCTTTATTCAGTGTAAAAAATATTGTGACGATAAGGAGTCCAACGCCACAGGTTTGTAAGTGAGTGAGAAAGTGGGATGACAAGGCTGCATGCCACTTGGCTGAGCTCTTTGCATTACTTCTACCTTTTCCTTTTGTGTCTTTCTTTTGTCCTTATCAAAGATACATGTTTTAAAAAGTATTTTTAAGTCTGAAACCCATCCCATGTGCTTGTATGCCATGCTGACGCAATGATTTACTGGAGACAAAGCCAAAAAAGAGTAGTATAGACAGATAAAAGAGAAATATTGATTGAAATCGAGCTGTTATTCAGGTTAGATTTACCTGAAAGAATGCGAGATAACAGACTGATGTTGGCCTAACACATTTTCAAAGTGTAGTGAGAAAGACATGTTTTCTGTGTAATGGGGACTTTCTGTGGAAACGAAAACACAACTGAGCAGTGAAAACTTTCAAAGATGGGCTGCTGAGGATAATCTTTAATGTGATGTCATATCTAATTTTTGTATCAGTCACCATGGTTGCCATTTTTCCAGACTGTTGTTAGCGTTTGGCGTAAAACTGGTGTTTTGTTTTAGGCATTTTTCTTGGTAGAATGGGAACTGCGTGTAGTTATAAGCAGAGATCAATATCACAGCACTGCAAACACAGTTTGATTGGCAGGATCCAGGCTAAGTGCAGTCCAAGTTGCCATAGCAATTTTGCACAATTAAAAATCTATCGAGCCGGGAATCGAGAGCGTGCATGACTCTGACAGGAAGAGTCAGATATCCCTGATATCCCATTAAATTGTCTTACTGCTTCGCAAATGTGCTGTCTCTCCTGATGACATATGCCACAGGATCAGCCTCCGTCAGCTTCTCAGCATAACTTGTTCATCACGCAGCCGTGAGATGCGCTGAAGAACGAGATTAAACTGAATTCCTGTTTTGTTTTGTATTTTTCTTAAATTAATATTTTAAGATATTTTTTCCACACTTTGTTGATTGTTTGTGTGTATTTCTCTCTTAGCTTCGGGATAAAAGAATAAAGCCCTTTTAGGGAGGCAGTAAAGATACTGATGTTAATGATCAAAGCCTTTTGAACACAAAGAAAGGGAAGAGGAAAAGAAACGAGTGCAGCATTGTTGTTTTAAGGACCTGGATAGTGCTGTGTTTGTATTCTGTCACAAAACATTAGTAGATGAACGCTGGCTGGGGACTGTGTGTGACCTCCTACCCTATTTACACTGTTCTGATACCAGCAATGATCACGGTTTATACATATTCCACTTGATGTCATTTTGGATGAGCGAGTGAGGGATCCATTGAGCAAAGAAGGAAGTAAGAGGAATGAGTAAATTAAAGCAAACAACCAAGAAATAAGTGATGGAGGAGGTGAAGGGATGAACATGGCTGAGTGAATGAGTCACTCATAGTCAGAGCTGTGGGCATGAGATAACTATATTAAGGATATCTGTTCTCAGTGACATCATACAGGTCCAAGACTAGAAGAAACGATCTGAGCCAGAGCATTTGGAGCAGTCTGAAGCTTCAGCTTGTACACACACTGACCTCAGTATTTATGACTTTGGCCATGTTTAATATTGTAACAACAAAACTCATAATTCACAATATTTGAAATTTAAAACCCAATATCACGTTCTTAACTTACATATGATCATAATAACTGCTCTTTTAATGTAGGATAGACATAATGTCCTAGGATGAGGTCCTGGGCTGAATTGTTATCTCAGTCCGCCCCTGGGGCTGGGGATTTACTGTCACACTCAATTTAAACTGAAGATTAAAAAGAAAAATCATTAAAAAAGGCCGATTGGGTCAATAAATAAGTCACTGAGTAAATGAGCTGGAGTGTGAGCAAAAGTGCAAGTGAACAAAGGAATTAATATGAATTTGCGCGTTTTTAACAAATGAACTAACTTGCGATTAAAGAGGAGCAACGGTGAGTAAGTGAAGAAGTCTAGCAACAAGCAAAACCGCTGAGTGTGTGTGTGTCACAACTGCATGTATGTTTGTATATTTGTGTGCATTCACCCTTGTCTCCATTGGTGTCTCACAGTGTGCGCTCAGCTCGCTTGAACCAGACTTATGGATTCATTTCCAATTTTCTCACTGTGTTTCTCTCACGATGAGCATGCTTTGCCCTCTCTCCTCGTTCCTCTCTCTCCCCTCTCTCCATTGCTCCAGGATTTGACAGTTATGAGATTATAATGAAACAACAGTCAGCCAGAGTCAAGCTCGGAGCAAAGCTGTCACTTTCATTGTGTGCTGTGTGTTATCTGTGACTGCCCGTCCCTCCTATACCCACCGCTTTCTTCTCCTTCTCCTTTTATTCTACCCATCTTTGGGTGGATGAATGAATGCTTCGTTTTCATCCTTTGTAATAATTCTTCTGTCCATTTTTGTGGCTTTCCTCCATCAGCCATCTTCTTACTCAGTTTCTCCCTCTTTCTTTCCCTTCGTCCTCTCTTTTCTTCTTCTTTTCTATTTCCCTCCTTTCCCTTATTCCATATTCACTCATGTGTTATCCTCTCCTCCTCTTCAGTTTCCCTCCTGGCATTCCTCACCTAACTCTCATGGGCTGTTCCTCTTCCATGGTGAAACCCTTTCAGCTCTGCTCTTCACTTCATTTCTCCTCTTTTCAGTTTTCTTCTTTCCCTCCTCCCTCTCCTGGTGCGTGGCTGTGCATGTACTGAATGTGTTGTATACTATCAGCAGGCGTGTGCGAGTGTAGTTTATGTCTGTGCTTCAACAGCTTTTCTTCCTACTCGTGCTTGCGCATTATTTGCGTGTGTACAGCACTTCTGTGTGCTTCTGTGTTCATAAGTACGTGTGTGTACTCTCAGGTGGCTCAAAGCATTGCACTTGAGGGTGTATTCATATCTTCTCAATGAATAATATCTATGTACGCCAGAGTTCTGGGACGTCTCTCCTCTCTCTGCCCGTCTTGCTTTCTTACTTCCGCACTCGTCCATACTTTCTTTCCTCGCTGTCTTTGTCTTCCTTTTCCATTTCACTCTCATGTTGTCTTTGACAGTTTGTCTCAGTCTGTCGGTTCTCTGGGTAATTCTTGTGTTCGTAGAGATTAAACACACCATTCATGCGCGTGCTGACAACAGTTTAAGGACACACGAACACACATGCATGAAACTGGCTTTAGGGTCAGCTGGTTGTGGCAGCAATAGCACTGTTTGGCACCCCAACAGGATCAGTTCAAGGTGCCCTTGAGCAAAGTAACCCCCACCCCCCCCAACTGCTCCTGTAGCCAGCAGCAGAGACTGTGCTTGTACTGGCAAACTCCCAGTAGTGAATGTGTGTAGCAGTTTTGACTGCACACCAGAGCTTCACTGGAACAGCAAACTCCAGTCTGAGACAAAGACACCATGGCATCATCATGTTTGAAGGAGTTTGTTGAATTTAGTAAAACCTCTGATACTTCATAAAATGAATGATGGCTAAATTTTATTTTACTGCTTCAATTTCAGGGTTTTGCTATTTTACAAGTTAATGCTGAAGTTACTAAATTATATACTACTTGCACCGTGAAAGCTAAACAATAACCCAAATGAGACTGTAAAGCAAAGAAAAAACCCCCCAAAAAAAACAAAAAAAGGAGTTAGTGATCATTATTGGCATATTTGTCATTGTATACACATTGTATACACTTTAGATTCACTTTAGAAATTAAGGATGTGTTGATAGTGATGTATTGACTGCACAGATGTTGTGAGCTGGGGCAGTTTGTGTTGTGGATAGTTGGAGCACTGACATACTCGTATGACATTTACTGTGATTGTGGTACATGGAAGACACACGTGCACTGGCGACTTCATCAGTTACATCAATACTGCTTTATAGTTTTTTGTTGCATGCTTTCAACAAGTTTGAGATGATTTGAGCTTCATGACCCGATGTGTTGTACACTGGATACTCAGGTCAAGAATATGTTGTTGGCCTTTAAACAACAGTCATGTAGTACAAAGGAGCTCAAAGTGTGCCAAGAAAATCTCCCCAACACCATTACACCACCAGCCTGCACTTTTAAAACAAGGATGGAAGTATCCGTGCTTTCATGTTGTTTACACAAAATTGTGATTGTGATGTGAATGTTGTAGAAGAAATCAAGATTCATAAAATCAGGCATTATCTGTTCTAAGTCGATAGAGGTTGCTGCCAGTGTGGTCTTCAGCTGCTGTAGCACATCTGCTTCAAGGTTTGCTGTGCTGGGTTCAGAGATGCTCTTCTGCAAACCTTGGTTGTGGTGAGCGGATATTTGAGTAGTTGTTGCCTTCTTATCAGTTTGTAGCAGTTCTTCTCTGACCTCTGGCAGCAACAAGGCATTTTATTCCATAGGACCGCCGCTCCCTGGATGTTCCCTCTTAGTCAGATGACTCTCTGTGAATGTTAGAGATGTCTGTGGAGGAAAATCCCAGCTGATCAGCAGTTTCTGAAATACTCAGTCCAGCCCGTCTGTCACCAACAACCATGTCATGTTCAGAGTCACTTAAATCACTTTTCTTCCTCGTTCTGATGCGTGGTTTGAACTTTAGCAGGTTATCCCGACCATGAGCTTAAATGCATTGTGTAGCTGCCATGTGATTGGCTGATTTTTGCATAAATGAGCATTAAAGCAGTTGTACCTAATGAAGTGGCTGGTGAATGTATAGGAACTTCTACTAAACTGATTTTACCCTGGAGCTTTGTAATGCATGCGTTAGCAACTAACAAACCAAACCCAAATTAGATTACATCAACGTGAACATACATAAACGAGTTTAATTTATTTTGTGGTGCATATAGCGTGGTGAATAAACATGTATCATATAAAGTACAGTATAGCAAGCGTACACAGAGGTCAGTGCACAGTGAATTCACTTACTGTACACATAGGCCACTCCACTGATGTTAACTATAATCTCACAGATGAGTACACTGATGTTTCACGTGTCAGGCACATTTACATGGAGGTCTGCTGAGAAATCTAAATGCCCCAGAGCATATGCATTTTAATGTTTATTTTTTACTATATTATAATGTGTTTTTACACAGTGTTATAACCCCTGAGGTAAAACAAAATAAAAATGGAGTCTACATCATTCATATTTCATCACTATTGTTGATGTCATGGTTGAAATCTGTTCTTGCTGTTCCTATTTTTTTATTTTTTTATTTTTTGCCTTTTCTATTTTTTCTATTCCACATGTAGCAGGTCTTTTAGAGGAAAATACCCAAATTGTGCTGATGAACAAAATTATTGTTTAAGTAGTTTTCAATGGCATGACATTATTTCATAGTGTTTTATATTTAGATTACGTTTACAGCTCACTACACAACTACTGCCATTCTTCTTCTTCTTCTTTTTTAATTCTGCACACAACTATTTCGGTCACTTTTATGTGTCTTCCAGGAATCGAAGTAATAAATATCTTCCTCTATGAGATTGACTGACTCACGAGTATGCCTTGGAGCAAAGCTTTCTAGTGTCACAACCTGGCTCAGAAGGGCCATGACTAAAGGAGGAGGCACGCTGTTTATCAAACGCAGCCAAAAAATAAAGCTTGAAGATCAGAAAAATCTGTTGTGCAGCACCTGCATTAGATTGAAATTGTGTGCGTGTGTGTATCATGAATGAATGAAAAGACAGAACCATAAAGAAGCACGGCAGAAGAGCCAAAGATGTGCAAACATCAGTTTTATAGACTGGGAACACTGGGTGTCCTCCAAGTGTTTAACCCTGAAGTTTGCCTTCAGACATATTTGGATCATGTCATCTAAATGAGTCATTATGTAGCGTAAAATCAGCTTTATTACCTCCTGCCGTGGTTATCCGATCATGGGAAGCTATGCTGATGTTTTTTGCTAAACCATACACATTACTCGCAAGACACACACGGAGCATGAGCGTGTACAAAATGGGCTCAAACCCATATCATCATGAGTCCATGACATGTACAAAAGCCCATTTACCATCCACACTGTGCTACACATACAGTACATAGCTAACCACAATGTAGCACTTTAGAAAAAACTTCCACCAACCCATTAAAGTCCATTAGATGTCCTCTAAATGTCTCAGTCTGAGCATAAGACTGTGGAGTGTCACATACTTTCTTCTCAGGGCGATGCAGAGCCAGATGGCAGGTTTCTCCGGTGGGTAATTAGTGTCATGTAATCATGACATTAAACCTGTAAGCTGGACAGGTTTTCATACTGGCCAGTTTCTGTCCCATGTTTCATATCAGTATGTTTTTAAGCTTTGCTCAGCTCTTAATTATGTCACAATTGCAGATATTGAGAAATACAGGTGGTGACTTGTTTTGACGTAAGACCAGTGTTTGTTTATGAGCATTCGTCTGATTTCATGCAGTGGCTTTTCGCTCAGTGAACGTCAGAGACATTTAGTGGTGGATATTAGCTATTTTATGCAAATAAACAGATTAATGAATTGCAGCTGTGTCTGTTCCCCAAGCTTTCATATTTGCAGGATTTGCAGTGAAGGATATTTGAAATGTCAGGTTACTATGCTGTCATGCAGCTCTACAGGTTTCCACCTGGGATCTGCCCTTTATGAATGAAGTCCACTTGATACATATCTTTCTCTCTCTGCTAAGAGTGTGGTTTGAGTGGCAGAATAACTGCTACAAAACAGCGATAAACAAGGCAGCATTATGCACAGGAGGATTTCCGAGGACATGAAAGAATATTCTGACAGACATTTTTACGGAGTTGAGAGCATTACAAATTCATGCTCCCCGTTGAAAGACTTGCAGCTGCTCTGGGACTCCTCTGTTCCTGAAATCTGCTTTTTACACCTTTTTTTGGCACCTACACTCATTCTGAGCAGCCTAACATGAAAACCTGTCCACTTAAAAACATCTTATTAAGATACATCTGTGAAGGTTCTCAGTCATCCAGGTCATCATAGTCAAAGGAGCTTGCAAAGAAAAGCATCTGAACTTCTTTAAGTTGCTTGAAGATGTTTCACCTCTCATCTGAGAAGCTTCTAAGGTCAATTGGTGGGGAGTTCCAGATTTATTAAGATACCTATTAAGATACCTTCTTATACTGGAGACACATAGTTCTTATCTGTCAATATCTGTCCAGAAAAGAGCTTGAAATAACACAATTTTAAGGCTGAAACTGGTGTAGATTAACCTTTTATAATGGAGGAGCAAAAATCGAATCTTGACATGCAGCCAATTTCTCCAAAACGTCTTGAGCACCCAGTCCTCCACAAGTTTTTTCTTTGAATGCTTGTAACGATTCCTTTTCGCTGAAGAAGAAACATAAAACTCATTAGAAGTTCATCGCGAAACTTCAAGTCTCCTAACCTTTGAGGCATGAAGGAGCCAAGTACTGAACGGCAAGAGGAATCATAAGATTTCATAAACAGCAGGGCTTTTTTATGACCTATTTATGCTCATCTGGGGCTAAAGGAGGATGAGAAAGCACAAACTGGAACATGCTAGAATTTCGGTGCTATGTTTAGCGTTGACTCATCAATAAATCATTACCGCATTAGGTTTACGACTCTAACAGGATTATTGTAAACAAACAAGATCACTGCAAGGGGAGAAGCTGGACAGTAACTCAGCCTCTCGAGATGCAGAGTTGGATTTAAAAAGGATGTAGCAGGCTGTTTGGTACCACCTTTGGGACAGCTCGGGATTGCTGTCACTTTTTATAGTGGGGGAAATAATTAGTTGATCTCCTGGTGAATTTGTAAGTTTGCAGTCTCTTATTTTTATGCTCATTTCATTTTAATGGAGAGGGACCAAATAGTTAACATTACACAAAAGTTATGAATTGATTTGGATGTCATTGACTAAAATAAGCATTTGATCTCCAAGCCAAACATGACTTAGCACTTGGTGGAGAAACCCTTGCTAGTGAGCACAGTGGTAAGATATTTGTTTGTAGTTGCTCATCAGATTTGTGCACATCTTAGAAGGGATTTTGGTCCACTCCTCTTTACAGAAAGCTCTGATTCCTTCAGGTTTCTTTGCTGCCAGCCGTCAACTTTAAGCCTGTATAGACACTCCTCTGGCTGTATGTTTTAAGTCATTGTCATGCTGAGAGACCCATCTGCAACACTTCAGTGTTCTGCATGAGGAAAGGAGGTTCCTGTCCAACATTTTATGTTAAACTGGCCCCTCAATTTATGCTGTACCTTCAGCATAATGTTTTCACCTCCATGCTTGACTGTTGGGATGGCGTTCTGTAGGAAATACGCAGAATTTGTCTTCCCCCAAACACAAGAGCTCATCCGTGCCAGAATTCTGACTGGGTTGTAGGGGATCAAATACATATTTCACTCAATGACACACAAATTAATTTATAACTTTTATATAATGTGTTTTCTCTGGATTTTTGGATGATATTCTGTCTAGAGACTGTTCATTTCTTTGGATGTGAGCAAACTAACAAATTTGTTGCAGTGGGGGATCAAATAATTTTTCCCCCACTGCACATGAACTGAACTGAAATATACTTATGATGGCGTTTCAAATTTGACGTCATACGAACACGTTTGATATTAATTGGTACTCGGGTGATCAGCTTTGTTCACATGGTGCTCCGTAATTGTATCCCTGAATTATTAGCGAAAGAATTGTGAATCACAAGGATATGACACATATTGCTGATCTTGTAAACAGGGTTTTAATTGGTAGTTAGTTGTCACTGCGTTCTCTAATTCTTTGGGCATGTTCAGGTTGGCTGCGTTTTGGGTTGGCTGTAATTATCCCTGCATTAATTTGGATTTGGTCCGGGTATATGTCACACCAACCCACAGAGGTTTATTTGGCATGGATTGTCTTCCATGCCATAATTTAGGATTACATTTTGACTGTATAATTTACGCTTTTCTGTTTTCAGCTTTTCTCTTCTGATTGACGCTGCAGTAATGAGAAAAGACATGACACATGGTGCAATCGGACTAATAAATAGACACAGACACATTTGATTTTTTTTCTTAATTTGATTTCAATCTTACCATATGGAACTTGTCTTTAATGTATTTTTCATACATATTTATTCCATTATCTACCAGAAAATTGTGTTATGTAATGCTTATATGTGTATTTTTGTGGCCCATATTGAATCATAACAAATCTCTGAAATAGAATTTGAAAAGATGAAGTTATACATATAAATTTGGTTTAATTCAGAACAGATGTCCATAACTTGGGGGTTTATTATTGCATGCAACTAACCCTTATGCTAACTAGGTAATTACCTACACCTGGAGCATTTGCATTTTGCTGGTTAAGCTCCTATCTGTTTCTCCATCTGGAGGTGGGGGTGGATGTTGACTTGCAGAATTATTTGGAAAAAACTGCACAAAAAAGCCAGCAAAAAAGCGCTGATATGAACACTACATGATGTTGAAGTTGAAGCAATCACAGGGTCTTCTACTGAGAGCATAGTTTCCACTACCTTTTCTCTTTACGTTAAAAGCCGAGTACCAGTAATTATAATTTAAAGCATTAGTGAGCATTCTCTCTACATGTGTTTCAATGATTGGTGTACATAAGTAAGCGTCACAGTTGTCCTTATTGCTGCCCCTACTGTGCTGAGTGGACCATTACTGCTGCACTATTACACCGCCCCACAGGAGCAATTGTTTGGAAAATTTAAATTTGGGATCTTCTCAGCTGACAGACGGTCCTAACAGTGATAAGAGCAATGAAAAGCTCCAACAGACACACCCAACCTCAGGAGCTGACTTTAATAGGACAGCAACTGTGCAGCCATAATGCTACGTTCCAAAAACAGCAAATTATTTAACATAAAAGCTGCACCGGGCAGTACCCACAAAGCTCTTTTTTACACCCTTCACTTATTCCCGCTCAAACATAACCTTTCTATTTGTTGCACATCTGCGAGAAAGAGCTGAAAAAGATGTGGGATAAATCTGCAGGATGGAGGACGATGGCTGCTGCTACAAACAGCTGCTAACCAATGTCACGTCTGCATGTCAGCGAGGTCACTGCGGATTTCTTTATAAGTACAATAAGCATGAGGGGATGTACAAATGTGATATGGGCTAAAAAGACGTGCATGTGTATCTGGTTGAATGTAAAGGATTAGAGCTTCTGTTGTTAAAGGGCGGTTTAACCCATCATGCTGCTGATGGTGCTGCGTGAGCTCGTGTGTTTGTGCGTGTTTTTTTCAAGCTGTGTTCCACTTTACACTGAAAATAATGAGTGCCCAGACCTCAGGGGCGGAAAGGCTTTAACAAAGAAACAGAGCGCAGAAATCAGCTGTCAAGCCAACGCCTGCGTGCATGTGATTGGTAATGATGCATACATCCTGTTTTTCACGGCTGTATTATTTTATCAGCATTAATATATGGGCTCCCTCTCTATTTATTGTTTTATTTGTGTGCGAGCGCCACTTTGCCCATCTGTACTCTCGCGCGCGCCCTGGGAGGCGAGTCATTACATTTAGGTGACTGTGCTTCAGACGTTCTTTCCCGCGCTCTGTTAGCAACTTCAGAGAATTTATGTGTGTTCGAAAAGGGCACCATTTGTTCAGCAGCTACCGCGCCTATTTATTTTCCTGACCTGAGGGCATCTTACGCAGCTTAAAAAGTCCACACAATTTTTTTGTTATATAGCGTTTCGAAATTTCAGCCTGCCCTTGTATTTTGTTAAGGCTTTCTGAGGAGGGTGAACGTAGAGGAGAGAGAGGAAAAAAGGGCAAACAGAGGGATGTGACAACACAGTGTGAAATGGGATTTAAACCCTTGTGGTTGTGAATACATGGGCTGTGAAGTAATGGGCTGAAGGCACCATGACAGCATTTAGCGTTTCGGAGATGTGGCATATGGCTTTTGTTCAGTGGAAATCCAATTTGAGTGTTTTGGGTGTTGCATGGTTGCTGTAATATATCTCCCCTTTTGGGTTTTTTCTTTTAATCTCAACTCCATTTACAGTATTGGGAGTGCATACAGTTTGAGCCAGACACTTAACAATGGCAGTGCTAATGCCATGTGTGAATGAATTAACTGAATTAACGCGGATTTGAACGACTAACCTTGCCAGTGTCAGCGTTTGCACACATAGCCACAATGAAAATAAAGTGAAAAATTTATTTATGTCTGCATATACGTATGCCACAATCCTCCATTCAAATGCCGCCTTTTAAAATGAATATTGAGTGTCCATCTGTAAGACATTAACTTAAGTCACTATATGCTTATGTAACTTAATGGGTGTTTTCTCCATCAGCGGCAATGCGACGATTCTGAATGCAAGAGACATGAATCATATAGTCTAAATACAAAAGAACAGTTTACTTTTACAGCACGTTCAAGTTCTTTAAGACACGTGGTCTAATATCCAGTGACTAAAAGCATCAACAAAATAAATATTACACTACAGTACTGTGCAAAGGTCTCAAGCTGCCCCTCACTTTTTTAATATATGGGTATCAGATGCAGTGACTTATTGAAATGTGCATGAAAGTCAGAACTCTTCTTTGGATGTTTCTGCCTTTTGTTCTGTTTTCTGTCAAGATGATCAGACACCGCTTTAATAATGTTGAGGTCCAAGCTCTTGGCGACCAATCCATGACTGATAGAGTTCTTTTGTGTGTTTTGGTATTCTTTTACTGTGTTTGGGATCATTGTCATTATGAAAAATGAAGCTGTTTTCGGTCAAACACTTTCCCATTATATTGCATTTGGATAAAAACCCGACGATACCTTTCTGTTTTAATTATTCCATCAATTTTGACAAGATCTCCAACACCACTGGCTGAAATGCATCAGCAAACCATGAGAGATCATCCACTGTGTTTTACACATGCCTGTAGACACTCAGTGTTGCATCACTCTCTTGTCTTCCGTGCGTATTGGCAACAATTTAAACCAAATTCATCACTCTATAAGACCCGTATGTGGTTAGTCTTGTCTGATTTGGCATACCTCAGCTTCTTGATTGACAATCTTCCACTGAGATCATTTGATGAGGCTTCAGTGAACGGTAAAAGGATCACCAGAAGGGCCAGATGCTCAGGTCCTGGAGCTCTCAGGTGCTGCGTCACATGTTTGCTGGATTCCTCAAATTTTTTGAGGACACACTGCACAACAAGATATGCCAAAGTTTTTTAGCCAATAGATCTTTGGGGATCACCTTGTTGGTGCAAAAATGTTCTACCTGTCAAACATCGTTTGCAGTTTCGGTCAAAGAAATTAGATCAAATTATGTTCTCATTTCAAACAAAAGCAGCCGAAGAATACCTTTGAAAAACCTCCAGCAAGCCTGTAGAACTACAGTTTTGCTCAAGACCATGTTAAAAAATTACCAGACTTTTGCACAGTGCCCTGTCTCCACATACTAACTCAGTGCAGTCTGTTATACATACTTATATATGCACGATCTGATATTGTCGTGTTGGTGTTGTTCCCAGATCAACATAGTAAATGTTGTTCCAGGATCAACATTGCAAGTGACCAATCAGAATGTTGTGACGTCATACTTTTGCGACTTCGGGAAAAACCGCCGTAAAACAAAAAACTGTACTTAAGCTGCGAGAAACCGCCTCTGTCCGCCGATCAACCGACCTTGACCCTAACCCTTTAATAAACGCTAAGCAGAATTGATATTGTCCTTGCAACATTGGAATTTCATAAATGCATGAATAACGTCACAACAATGTGATTGGTCATTTGCAATGTTGATCCTGGAACAACATAGTAAATGTTGTTCCAGGAACAACACCAACACGACGATATCAGATCATCCCTTATGCCACATACTTATATAAACTATAATATTCCCATTTCTTCACTTTTATATTTTATATTCCCATCGACTTCCACAGGATCACCAAGGCAGCCCTCCAAAACACTTAACGTCCCACTATAAAACTACAAAAGTATGTCACTGATATTTCGATTTGCTTTTCAAAACACCTGCGTGTTTTGTGATCTTTTTTAAAAAAAAATAATGAAGTCCATCCGAGCAGTATCTCCAAACTTTTGGTGATGTGACTGTCCTCTTCAAGGAAAATGCCTGGGCTCTGCTTTGTTGCCTATCCTTCTTCCAAGTATGGCAGCTTTTGAAAATGCTTCTAGGACTGTTTTTTAACTTCAGCTGTGGGTTTCAATTGTACGCTACTTTGCAGACTATTTCCGTCCGGATTTCCAGGAAGCGAGCTTAGGATGCTCTGACATTCAAGATCCTTTGAGTGTGCTATTAGTCAGGCTACCTGGTGCAGTGAGATAGCACTGAACCCCTTCAACCCTTTGAAACGCTGGGGACCCACAAAGCATCTTAGAACCAGAGCACCGATCGGAGACCAGCCTCTCTTTCACGGTGTGTTCATGTTCAGGAATCCATGGGACCACACTGATGAGTTCTGATCAGTGTGTTTATTCTTAGAGCCTTTATGCACGCCATCCCCAAACTCTCCACCGTCTTTGAAGTGCAGACACACGAAAGGGGAAAACGTTGGCTCAAAGCCCAAAGGAGCCATGAGAGCTTGCAAACACATCTCCAAGTTGTTATTTACAAAATGCTTTGTTTTCCCATGGTCCGAAAGATGCCAAAATAACCCTCCATTTGTGGCGTTTTCAGTTTGGAGACTATAAATGTTTCATTGTTTCTATGTGAGCTAAAGTGCAGTGGCGTGAAGTCATGGTGATGTATTAGTTATGACTTCCTGGCTTACAGGGGAAGATTACCTTTACTCTCTCACCAACAAATCCTACTCCGTAACCAAGTGGAAGACACAAAGAGGATCAGTTCAAAATTACGGATCAGGGTCGCAGAGTTATGATGCCTGACGTCTTAGAGTTGTGGGAGGAATTTAAAGGACAGTAAGTCACTTGTGGTCAGGTTTGATAAACTGTTACTTTCACACAGCGGGTTGTGTCTGTTTACACTTTCTTTCTATCTTAAATTGAACTCAACATCAATAGATTCCTTTAGTTGTAGAAGTCAGACTTGAGGTGAAGTCAAGAATTCAGACGTGGCAGAAATATTCTTTGACTCAAGACTCATTTGACTCAAACAGCCCAGATTTCTCACTCATTTATTAGTTGCAACTTTTAGCCAAACTCGAGTTAGGATGCCAGGTCACGTACCTGTATAGAGCTGACCTTACAGAAGGAGGTGATTAGTGAAACGACCCGGTCTGTCAGCACACGGGCACGGTTTGCTGTCGTAATTGGTCATAACAGTTGTGCATGCTGAATTGCTGCTCTTTTCAAGCTCAGTATGTCTGTGTAGAGCGATGCGTGAAGAGCCTTGTGCTAAGTGCATGCTACTCAGATTATTTAAAGTAACGAGAAGAGCCAAATGAAGATGTTTTCTGTGTACATTTATGTGTGTCTGCCAGGTTTAGCGCACTGGATTGTCTGCTGGGGGGTTGATGCTAAAACCTTCAAGACAAAAAGGCAGTGGTACTATTGACTGTTTCATTTGAGACTGTTAAATGATTTGTTCAGTTGTTAAATGTTCCTGTTTGAATGCCACTGTTGTCCCCAGTGGGCCAATGAAGGAGGTTCCTAGGAGGCAGTGAAAATATTCAGCGTGTCTGGCAGATGAAATAGTTTTGTTTTTTCCTGTCAGAAAACATTTGAGAATACAGTTTGCAGAAGGCTAACACGATATGACTATTAAACACATAGCAGTATGAAAACAAATAAAACAAATCAATCGAGAGTTCTGTCAACTCTTTGTGGTGCAATCTCACAGGTTCCCCATCAATATGATCAATAATAAAAGGGCATGAAGCAGCTGTGGAAAAAAGGTCAAATAATCAGATGAACGGTCACATGTATTCTCCTTTTTTGTTCAAATTAGACATCTGTTTTGTAGAGAATGTTTGTACATTTGTTTTACTTTTGCCTCTGCCTTTTTATTACCTGTGCCAGGAAGTTGTGTTTTTCATAGCATATGCATTTGCGTGTGCATGTCATCATTTCATGTCTTTGAACGCGTGATCTCGAGAAGTTTTAAATGAATTCTGTTTAAACTTCATAAGGTTGTAGAGTGGGGTCATCTTAACAATCCGTTAAAATTTGGTTTACACCAAAGTCTTCAGGGTCAACGTGATTGATGATTTATTGGTCGAAAATGGACCAAAACCCATTTAACCTAGAAACTATTATTCTTACAAGTGTGATGTGTATTGTCTACATATACAAAGTACCATATAAGGATTTAAAATATGATGTCACATTTGACCTCTGACCACTCCTTCAAGTTCAGTAGATTAATCTGATGTTTCTCACTGCCATCGTTTGTACTGACAACATATAGGAATATAGGGAATGATAAATGGGGATTTTAAACATAATGTTACTTGGTGTTTATTACTATTTTAACATTTAAAAAGATAATACTAAACAATGAAATGAATGCTACTCAAAAAATTGTACTTAAAATTCTGTCAATAGGCTTTAACAGAAAAAATAAAAGTCTGCATTTCCAAATGGGTTTTTTTCACTTCAAACTTCTTAAAATATGTCGAAAAAAACCCCCACAATGCTATTCCACTCCTTGGTTGAGGATTGTGCTCTTGGAGTGCTTCTTGTTAACAAAAGTTTTTGGGAAAGAGAAAAATCTGCCACGTCCTCACTTCCTGAAAGAGCAGTTTGAGTTTTAAGGTGATAATTTATAGCTGCTTTTTCTCATAGAATTAGATTGATGGGAATCTTAGGTTCACGGTGTAGTTTACAGATTTTGCAGTTGTTTTTTTAACCTAATTAGTAAGGGTTGGAAAAGCTGGAGTGGACATTGTTTAAACTTTGAACAGAATTCCGGGCCAGATTAGAATCCAGACACGACAGTCGAATCTGTTTTTCTCATCTCGCTCTCAGCAACACTCACATTTTTATCTACTGGATACAAGACATCACTGAAAGCCCGTTCTCCGTGTTTGAGCAAGAGAGGCTTAAAGTTCATTACTTCATGTCACAGATGTCAAAGTTGGCTGTTGGACCAGGATTGGCTTCTAAACTAGTTGTAATGACACAAATCCTGCCCAAAGGTACATGGCTTAAAATCAGACTTTATAAGAGCCTGGATTAATTTAAAAAGGGTCTCCTGATGTCAGATGCTCAACATACATCATGCTGAACAGCAATAGGGTGTGTGTGAGTGTGTGTGTATGTGTCTATGTAAAAGAGGGTACTACTCGAGCAGATTATCCTGGGTCTTTTCATAGATCCCTGTCTCATTTCAATGACAATGGGAGATCAGTGTCAATTAGTGCCGTGTCTTTGCATTGTGATCCGGAGAGGCGATAATAAAGCTGGGTTTTAGCCTAGGAAGACGAAGTGACATTTAATTATTTCACCTAATGTATCCTGTATGTGCTGTACTCTATGACCGTATCAGTTTGATCCAAATGTGTTTCTTTATGCGCATTATTTCCTCCTTATGTTCTATTAAAATGTCCCCTACAGATTGTTTGCTAGGTTTGCTCCTCCGTCCCCTTCACAGAACCACTCTTCCCTCTGGCTGCTCATTTGTTATGATGGCCTCTGGATTTGAGTGTGTGTATGCGTGCATATGTGTGTGTGTCTGTGTGTGTGTTAGAGGTCAGTGGGGAGTGAGGCTCCTCATAATCCGGTAATCAAACCAGCTGCCACCAGACCCAACCCCCAGCCTCCATACATCCGTCTTTCCATTCTCTCTCGCTCTCGCTGTATGTCCTCCTACATTTATCCTGTTCTTCTGACAGTTTTACGTTCTGCGTTTTTCTTCCGTTTGATGTCTTTTTTTTTTACACGTTAGAGAATCGCCAAATAACCATACATAAATCAAAAATCTAAATAAAAGAATTTGATTTTTTCCCTTTTTAAAACTTAAATAAATTCAATTAATAACATCCTGAAATATTTTTACTAAAGCATTAACAAAGATAAAGATTTGTGTTTATTTATAGTAGCGTAAACAAATTAAGCCATAATCTCTCGTTTTATTAATCCCTGGTTAAAAGCTCTCTCTCTCCCCCTTTTTTCCATTTCAGTTTTCAGTTTTTAATAAACCTTCTTCGCGCTCCTTCACCCTCCACCGCCTCTCTGTCCTCCTGCTCATGTCCATGTCACATCTTCCCTCTGTCTCTGTTCACCCCTCACCCTCCACCCATAATGCTCCTTTTTCTCCCTTTCTTTATTTCATTCTTTCCTGTCATTTTTTCCGTGTATTGCTTTCTTATGCTGTGTTTGTGTGCATTTGTGTCCCTTTATAGCTTATTTGCCAGCTTGTTGGACCAAATTGCTTTACAGCATACAACACTGCCCAGCAGTACATCCAGTTTAGATTAAACACACTTCGTGTCTGCGAATAAAATGGGTGTTTGTGAGGGCTGTGACCTGCTGCGCTTCCAATGAGCTCATTTTGTGGACTCCCAGCGAAAGGAGTGCCCTGTCGAATCTGTAAGTAAAGCTGCGTGTGGGAAGATGGAAACCCAACGCTTCCCTACATGAGAACGCTCAGTTTGCGCGCCACCTTCTGTGTGACTCACAAATAGATGTAGACTTCAGAGGATCACTTTTCTATTACTTAACTGTAACACATGATAATGAACTGCATCATCCTTTCCAGAGACTAAAGTGGACCTCAGAGGATTCAGCACTTTTATGCTGCAAATCTCCTATCACCACATCTTATGCCTGACATGTAGGTTCACAGATGATGACTACATTCACACATACAGCAATACAGAGTGTCTACAGCCATGCTGTTTGATCTTCGGGGCTGTAGTGGAAGTAAGAAGAGCGAAAAAGGAGCACTAAAATACTTTGTGTCATGCTGTCTCCAAGTGTCAGTGAAAGCTAATGCAAAAAAAATAAAGTGTTTATGTGGAGCTGCTGCCCATGTTCATACTCAGACTCATACGTATACAACATATACCTTCATTGTATCAGATTTTTCCTATTTGATGTTATGAATTTGCTTAAGCTTAGAAAGATTAGTGGTGCTGGTTCAATATTAAAGGCAACATTAATTATTAGACAAAAAAACCTTTGCTAAGACCAGCTAAACCAAGGATTTTAATACTCTAAAAAACACAGTGTGAGGCTTCTGTGCTTTGTATTTCTAACCAGTAGCACCACCATAAGTCAGTCATATTTTACCATTCCCAGTACATGTAATCCAGTTGTTTCCTCCAGTGCTTACCTAGACATTCAAGCAGACCACAAATCACCTAATAACAGCCGATCTGACTGCCAGGCCAGCCTATATCAGCGGTACTTCCTGTTTTTCCATGGGGCTCACTAATTTAAGTTGCTTAAGCTTCCCTGCAGTCGCTGTTGCCTCTGCTACTCGCTCCAGCTCCTTTAATGCTATAACTGACTTAATCAGTGTCATATCGGTTGTCACAGATGCCTACCTTTTTGTTTTTCCCCTGGGGTCCTCATGCTGCTGCCCTCACCTTTCCATCTTTGCATATTTATTTGTTGAAATTTTGTTATGGATAAAAAAAAAAGTATATAATATTTATTACAATAACTTAGGTGGTGTCAAAGCAGACTGCTATATTCAGGCTCCATAAACTCATTTTCTTGTAACTAGACAATCATATATAATACTATTATAATACTGTATAATATGTCCTACAGTAGTAATTTATCTGTTAGATATCTGTGTGAGAAACTTTCAGTGAACCGCAAATGTAAAAGAAAGTGTAAATAATGTAATTATCTCATAGTAAGACTTCAATTTTTATTTTTATTTTAGGTTAAATGTCATTAAAATATTAGAAATTAGGTTAATTTTAATTAAATTGTAAATATGTAAAGAAAAAGATACAGTTAAAGATGAACTGTAAACGATATTATAAAGAGTTGTATCTAAAAAATTCAATGAATCCAGTGGATCAGATAATGTTCCTGCTTAGACATTAAGATATCAAAGCTTCCTCCTTCTTATATGAGTTCTAATGTCACAATTCCAATATATTTTAAGGCAAATAAGGATTATTTATGTTTTTGCATGAGCTGTTTTTGCTTCCCTCAGACCGTACTGTCATACAGCTAGAATATTTTATCTATTTTATATGTTGTCAAATCTACTTCTAGTGACCAGCACCTCATGGTAACCTTTGGTGTGAATGGATTGTAAACACCACTTTTGTTACATGAATATAAAACTAAAATGAACTCCATCTTTTATCAAGATCAGCCAATGAGCTTCAGTCCCAGTCCAGTGATAGAAAACGTAGTTTCTGTGGTATCATCGACACAGAAGCACTGGTAGTTTCAGTTACCTGTGACTTTCTCTCCCACTCTTAATCAATTTAAGTAACATAAAATTACATTAATTACATTACGTTAACACGGTTGTGACTACTTCCTGTTTTATCTTTGCATTGGTGAATATCTCTGCTCTTCTGTCATCTCTGTCATTCCTCACCTCTTCCTCTGAAGCTTCCTCTCAAAGTTTCTTCTTTCACTCTGTGCCCCGTCCACATCCTGGTCACTGACTGTGCCACTCTGACTTTCTCTCTCGCTTTCTCTTTCCTTATAACCTGCATAAGTTCCTCTTCTATCCGTTCACCTAACTGGCTGCCCTCTGCTATCTTCTTCAACTCTTCAGATGGCGTCCACAGCATTTCGGCTCAGTGTGTTCTCCGCGTCCTCATTATCACAGAGGACATGTTGGGCAGCAGTGTCACTGTCCGCCTTCAGAACATGTCCCAGGAGCACTTCCTGTCACCACTGCTGGGAACCTTCTTGGAAGGTGTGTCCGCTGTTCTCTCAGTTCCTGTTGAGGATGTTTTCATCTTCAACATTCAGCCGGATCTGGATGCGGCACCTGGAGGAATCCTGAATGTTAGCTTCTCTGCCGCGTTGCCGGGCGGACATTTCTTTCCCTCTGAGGCCCTGGAGGAGCAGCTGTACCTGAACAGGCCGAGGCTGACGTCACTGACACAGATGGAGGTTAGTCCATGTGCAAAAAGACACACACAGAGGAATCACACCTCTGAGTGTCTGACTTTAACTCCTTCATCACATCACAAAGGCAAAAATGTTGGCAAGCATATAAATACCATTTAACTCTCTCATATGGTGTTTCTCTGGTTCAAAGCATGGTCTTTTTGCTGTATTGAAAACAAGAATATTCTTTGAGATTAATGAATGTACCTTTAATAATCGCCTTTAAAAATAGCCTTACACTCTTTCAGGCTGCACATGCACTGCATGAAATTATAGGAAGCTAGTTAATAAATATTAATCATTTATGAGGTATAACATTTAATATTTCTTGAAATTATTTATTTTAAAATGTATTGAGTTATTAATTCATTTTATTAAAAAGAATGACAGTAAGCCTATGTAACAGAGAAATATTCATTAGCTACACCTGTTTAACTGCACATTAATGGAAATATTGATTCAGCCAAACACATGGCAGCAACTTAATGAATTTACGCATGCAGACATGGTGAACCCGACCTGTCAAAGTTCAAATCAAGCGTCTGAATGAGAAAGAAAGAAGATTTTAGTGACTTTTGAATGTGGCATTGTTGTTTGTGCCAAATAGGCTGGTCTGAGTGTTTTACACGCTGATCTCCTGGGATTTTCCTACACTAGAGTTTATAAAGAATGGTCTGAAAAAGAGAAAATTTCCAGTGAGTGCCATTTGTGTGGGTGAAAAATGCCTTGTTGATGTCACCGCTCACAAGACAACAGGGCAACTGTCAACTCAAATAATCACTTGTTGAAACCAAGGTATGCAGAAGAGCATCTCATCAAACCTTGAAGCAGATGGGCTACAGCAGCAGAATAACACCCTGGGTGCTACTCCTCTCAGCTAAGAGCAAGAAATTGAGGCTATAGTTTACATGGGCTCACCAAAAGTGGGCATTAGAAGACTGAAAAAATTGTTGTCTGGTCTGACGAGTCCCAATTTCTGTTGAAATATTTGATGTAAACATAATCAAAACGTGTTTTCATCCTGCCTTTCATCAGGGGTTCAGGCTGCTGGTGATAGTGTTTTTTTTCCTTGGCACACTCTGTACCAACCCAGCATCATTTAAAGGCCTCGTCTGAGGCTTACTGACCATATCCATCCCTTTATGACCACGGTGTGCTCTTCCTCTGATGGCTGTTTCTAGCAAGATAATGTTGATTGTCATAAAGCTCACATCATCTCAAACTGGTTTCTTGAACACGACAGTGAGTTCACTGAACTCAAATAGCCTCCACATTCACTTCATGGATGTGCAGCTGGCATTGCTGCAGGAACTGTGTGATGCTGTCATGTCAATACGGAGCAATATCTCTGAGGAATGTTTCCAGCACTTTGTTGAGTCAATGCAATGAAGAAGACAGCTCTGATGGCAAAAAGTACTAGCAATGTGTAACTAATAAAGTGGCCTGTGAGTATACATCTGAGCTTGTTGGATGTGAACTAGTAATAACACAATACAGCTTCCTGTGGCACATCAGCCATGTGACTTTACAGAACAACGGGCAAATATGACCATTAAATGTTCTCATGCATGAAATCAGGAACACCTGGACAAGCACATCAGTTATGTAATGTTTACACAACCCAAGGGAATCTCGCGGTAAGAGAGAGATAGATAGAAGCAGAAGGAAGAAGGTGAATCCAGAAGGAAATATTTATAAAGGGGTGAGAGAGACACCAGTGGTGAGTGCCTTTGACCTTATCTTAACAGGCACTGTCACACAACCACACATGCAAACAGGATCTCAGCTCTTAAGAAGACACAATCTAGTGAATATATCTGGTCCACTGGCCTTAACAGCAAGCAAAAGCTGTAAATATACAATTTGGGAAAGTGACTGGTTATGCAAAGACACACAGCCCACTGTTGTCACTGTGTCCAAGGCAGCATGCTAAATGACTGATAGCTGGGGGGGTTGACCTGTGGAGAAGGTTAAGACTGCTAGTATCAGGTAAATGAAGGTAATATGAATATTTTAAGTACAAAGAACCAAGAAAACTCCAATGTGATAATAAAATTACATTGTTTAAAATGGAATAAATAAAGGCATTCCCATTTTAAATATGTATGTCTAACATTATTGAAGATTACCATTTTGTAGCAATCAAATGATAACTTTCACCAGTCAGAAGTGTGAAGCCACCTAACAAGTCAGTCAGTGAGAAACTCCTTCCCCAAACTACAGGTATAGACTTTTATAACCAGCCTATACATCATAGCAGAATTCAGAAGAAGGCGGGTTTACCTTACCTGCCTGCACATTTACTGTTTTGATTTATGTGCCAGTTTGACAGTAAGTATAATATAGTAAATAAACTTTAAAAGGCTGTGTAGCATTTTTGTTTTTTTGATGCTCCTACCAGTATGACTGTGACAGTGCCTTACAGTATCATGTTTATATAGCCATGAGCATGTTTTAGTGTATTAGCTAGCATGCTAGCATTCAAAACATTAGCATGCTAGCATGTTTAACTTCTCCTAAAAGAAAAAACATACTTTTTTTTTCTTTCATGTTATTATTTCTACCAGTAAAGGTTTTTAAAATACAAATTCAACCAGTAGCAGATACTGATGGTTGCTTAATTTGTTTTTATATTGTTTTTTCAATTTATGTATTTCCATTTGCCCAAATGATACAAATTAAGTATAAGAAACTGTTTTGGCATCTTTCTTCACTTCATCATAACATGTTACAAATTCATTAAACTGTATCCTTATGTCATTGTTAAAAATGATACTTTTTAAAAACTTTAATAATCATCAGGGAGATTTTTGCTTAATTAACTTCAGTACTAGGTGTTGATAATATTTAATGTACTTTTAGTTTAGTTGGATTGTTATAGTGATGCTTTTACTTTGCTTTTACTTTTTCCACCATTGCTGAAATAGATCACTGGAACACAAAAACAAGAACGATTTCACCGCTTATAAATATTAAAAAGTAACTTTATTATGAGTAATATAAGAAGCCCTGAGTGAGGACGCCTGAAAGTCTAAATTGAGAATATTCCTCACACTACACTGTATATGTTTCCTCTTCTATTGCTCCAGGTCCTCCCGTTTGATGACAACGTGTGCTTGCGGGAGCCTTGCCAGAACTACATGAAGTGCATCTCAGTGCTGCGTTTCAACAGCTCTGCCCCCTTCATCTCCTCACCCTCCATCTTGTTCCGGCCTATCCACCCCATCGCAGGACTACGCTGCCGCTGCCCAGTGGGATTCACGGGTGATTACTGTGAGACAGAGATCAACCTGTGCTACTCCAACCCCTGTCTGAACGGAGGGGTGTGTGCCCGCAGAGAGGGAGGGTACACCTGTATCTGCCGCGAAGACTACACCGGTGAGTAGCGAGGGAGTGTGTGCGTGTGCTGTTTGAAAGTGTTTTGTGGAAAAGTCTGTTTTTGTCTGAC
>NW_005187440.1:728148-740534 GCF_000239375.1 Pundamilia nyererei | reverse complement strand
AACATAGGAGGCCTAATGAGCTAAACATACTATAAACATCAAAATGAACTAGAACTCAAAACACTGGGTCCTAAGACCCAGGATCGTGACAGTATTGGCTCCAGCCTCTAAGTTCACTCTTAGTGAAGTGATGAAGAAACAGTCTATGTTAAGGAAAGTCAGCTATTTATGACTTTCTTATTACTGTATCTTCTTTATTTTGAATTATGTGAGCAGTATTTCCTGTTTTATTTTGATAGTCTCTCGTTCTGTGTGCATAGAGTTGAGTTTTGCTTGCTCTGTCTTGTTAGTGAGTAATTAGTTACAGCTGTGTACACCTGTGGTCCACCCTCTCGTTATCCTGTGTGTGTAGTTAAGTCTTCAGTTTTTCTCTGTTCTTCGATGTCTCATCACAGTTTGCTGTGTGTTTCCATGTGTTCAGTGGTGTCTGTCATTTGTTCCTCATTCCAAGTTCCTAGTTTCTCGTTTTTGGAGTTTTGTACTATTGTATTTCTTTAGTGTCTGGTAGTTACAGTAAATAAAGCTGCCTCTTTTAGTTACCCCTTTGTTCCCGAGTCCTGCCTTTGGATCCTACCTCTGGCTACCACACAGCGCTACCTTCTGTTATGCAGCAAGGTACTATAGATGTGCAAAGATTAGCAGCTAGCTGTGAAATGAAGTAAATTCTCTGTTGTCCAATCGTCCAGAAGCATCTTCACAGCATCTTCTTCCTCTTTTTACTCTTGTTGCTCTCCCCCCAAACACATCTGGTCAATAAGCAAACTGAATATTCTCACATGGCTTTTAGTGATGCATTTTGGTTCACTTGTGAAAATCCCATATCGTTAGCTTCATAGCATAAGTGCCTAAGTCATTTTTTGGTCAAATTGAGATTTTTGCCTAACTTTACTCCCCTACCACTGCTGCATCATCCTGTCCGTCTGCCTATGTCATCACAAAAAATGACTTAGGCACTTATGCTATGAAGCTAACGATATGTGAAAGCAAACCAATCCTCAGGGAAAAGCTACAAGTTTAGAAACTCATCAACTGATCTTTTTGTTCCGTAGTATTCACAAAGTCACAGTGATCTTTCGAAAGTTTCAGACCTTCAAATGAAATGCTTTGATTTTTTAAAGTTGGGTCATTATGATTATGAATACACATAATAATACAATGATTAAAATGCATACATATATATATATATATATATATATATTATACACATGCTGTAAAGATAGGCTGGAGGCAGCATTTGTGTGTTCAAATTGTTTTATCTGCCTGTCATTGGTTTGAATGCAGTGGCCACAGATAAGAAGAGAGGTGTATTTTCAAAGGAAAAAACTGCAGTGGAGTGTGTCTTTGTGTGTTTGTCTGTTTGTGTCTGATTCTAGCCTTTAATGCTGCGCTCTGAAAACTAAAACTGACTGTGTGCGTCTTTGTTCATGTCCCACACTGACTTCCGTTTTGATCTGTGCCGTTTTCACTCTTTTGTCATGTTGAGCTGAACAACATGAAAACACACACTCTGCCTCCTGGGAGAGCTTTCTCCTCCTCAGCCCTCTACCTGTTACTTAGTCTTTTGTATTCACACACACAAACACACACATATGCACATGCACGCTAACGCCACTGCCACGCTTACCGTTTTTTAATCTGTTGCCTTTTCATACACACTCTAACACACATACACAGTGCTTCGTTCTTTCTTACCTTTCCAATACACTGGACTTATTTCAACACGACTCAGATTTTTCCCTTCCCTTCATACTGCTGCATTGCTTCTGCTATTGAGTGGATGTGGGAGAGGGTAGAAGCTATGAATGTCAGCGTGTGTGTCTGGGGGATATTTCACATTGCCTTTTATTTCGAATCAAAAGAGAGCTGGGGGAGTGAAGCAACACTTTTCTTTCATGAGAGAGACAGAGTGTTTTCCGAACTCCCACCGAGGCAGACAAGAAAAAAAGAAAAAGAGATGAGGAGAGAGATAGGAAATGAGCAAAGGAGAAACGGAGGTAGAAAGAGACGTAGAGCGAGTGGGAGGGAGACAAAAAGTGGAGTATGATGAGAAAAGGGAAAGAGAGATGGAGAGGCGAGAAAGTTTAAGAAGTGGAGAGAAATTTGTAAAAGATGGATAAAAGGAACTTGAAGAAGAAGGAGAGGTATTAAAAGCACGAGGAAGAGAAAAGAATTTTTTTTATAGATCACTGGATTGCAGATGATACCAGAAAGAAATTGGTAATTGAAATGGAAATAGAAATTTCTGAGAGTATGTGATCCATGCTTACAGCGTCCACAGGGGCAGAAAACACATTTAAGTGAGGGGGCACAGGGTGGACAGAGAGAAATGACACAAAGTGTAAAAGATTGGATAGCAAAGAAGACAGCAGAGCGTAAAAGATGAAGGAAAAGAAGGAGGGGAGACGGCTATGGCAGCATAGTGAAAAATTAGGGAGATGGATGAGAATAACACGGACGAGGAGCTATAGGGGGAAAAAACGGAGAGGCATCTATGAGAGAGTGGGATAGAGCGGTGAAAGAGGGAGTGAAGGAAATCAGATGGATTCTGGGCAGTCATTGTTGTGCTTTTCCTGCGTAGGCGTCGGGTGTTACAGTGTCTTGACAATACCCCGGAGCTATTGGGAAGAGGAAAAGAAGGAATACAACAACTAAACAGGGACAAATTGATTCCCAAACACTGAACTCTCCAGATATCTCCTGACTAAGTTTGTGCTGCTGCTCATTTTTCCATCCTGCCATTATCCATCCCCCCATATGCTCCTTTGCAGCTTTGAACTGGGTTCCCTGAATATCTGTGGATTGCTCACACAGGCAGGAGGTAGGCCTGAGGTTTTGACCGAGTCGGAAAACTTTCTGTTTCCATTGAGGGAGAAACTCAAAAGATCTGAGTCAGGTGTGATCTCTGAAGCACTGTGCTGTTTCTTCAGGGTAGGTGGAGCACAGTATGCCCATCACAAAGCGCATAAGCTGCATCTTTATCATGATTGAGCATCTTCGCCTCCTTCACCAATGAGGTTTTCATAGTACGTGTAACCTCAGGCTAACCTTTCTCTAAACTCCACATTTAACCTCGGGATAAGTCATACTTGACACTTTAAAGGCGGGTTACCGCTGCTTTTTACCCAAGCTGTGTAAAAAGGTTCACACTACCTTTGTGGTGCCAACTCCAGATCTACAGCACTAAGATACTGCATCAGCAGGGGTCGTACTATTCAGCTGAGTACTGAATCCCCAGGGTTAGCCCGGGGTTTTAAATGAAACCATGACACCTTATATGTTAAACCCAGTGGGTTAGAGTCAAGGATTAAAGAATTTTAGATTAATAACAGGATTTTGTTTGGACTTTGCTGATTGGCCTTTTTCACAGAGGATCTTCAGGTATATCTAATAAAACTAGTGAATCTCCTGCACCCAAGTTTGTCCTGTAACACGACCCTTTCAACCCAGTTTTACCACCTATTTTCTTTTCTTACTGTTACATGTTAAAATTCTTTGTGGAAAAGTATCAATGAACTTAGATTTATAGTCTCTTGTCCCAGTCTTGCCAATGCTACTTCGCTGCGTGCACCACTTTGCCCCTCCACCGAGCACATGCATGGTGACCTTGAGGAAACAAACTAAAGGAGAAACCAGCACAACGGCAAATTACTGCAGTGTTGTAACCACACTGCATTGAAATTAAATAAAGGTCACACACCTTCTAACTACATAGAAAAAATGTCTAATTTCTTTCTTCTTTTAATCAAATTTTTGGGGTTGACAAACAAATCTTTGCACATCTATAACAGTGCCTGCCAAGCCAAAGGAAGGGGAAACATTCACAGGTCAATTTCAGGTTTAGGCAAGATTGTTTAGGTGTCTGCCATCATCATTTACAGTGGCCCTCAGAGGTCAAATCCATTTCAATTCAAGAAAACACCAGCAAACAGAAAAAAGCTGCAAAAACGCACAAAACAAAATAAAAGTAGAATAAAAGATAACCAAACTGTCTTTGGGGAGCCAATAATGTGACGGAACAGCTGCAAAAGTAATAAGCTAACAGTAAACGGCTAATAGCAACCAAATATGTATCTGTAGTATTACATGAATTGTGATACTTTGTATCTTTTTCTCTCTCACACCACAGATGATCCATCTGTGCTTTTGCCGCGTTTATCTGTTTGCTGGTGACTCATTAACGGAGCCTTCTGAATAAATTTGTGTTTTAAGAGAAGCGCCCCACATTTTTACCAACTAGCATTAGCATTTAAAATGCTACGCTTTGATTCATACCTCTCAAAACTATTTCCCATCAGCCTTCTGCAGATATCAAAGACCTTCTAATTTGAGCTTTAACAAACTTTTCTGTGAACTTTTGTAAAATGAGTTTAAAGTGGGAATAGAAAAATTTTCACCTTACTAGCAAATGGGTAAGCTTCTTTGTACCTGCCATCCACTCAGATGTCTGTCTGGGGAATCCAATACATTTAAGCTTTAAATTCAAACTGCATGCTCCACAGACTGAATTGTGTGTGTCTGTTGTTCTATTTATTTATTTATTGAATTACATTATTTCTTTTACCCTTTATAGTATTAAATGGTGCTCTTAAAAAAGACTACCATCTGAGCATGAAGAGATGCAGGTTGTGGTGATAAAAAGTAGAAAAAACAGACGCATTGCCACTAACTGAAGTAATTGAATGCTTTTTTAAAGCTTTTACTTCTCTAATCACTTTTCCCAAGGTGACATATATAGCAAGGAAATTATAGTTCTTACCTTTACTTGTACAAAACTCAGCTGAAGCTCTGTTTTTCTATTCATAAAAAATGTAATATTTCTTGCCGCGAGCATTCATTTCTTTGAAAAACATGCTAAGCTTACAGTGCTGACAGGGATGTGCAACAGTCATTAACCCTGAAAACAGGAAAAAGACCTCAGCGGTACAAAGACAAGTTCCCAGTACACCTTAAAGGCAGAGATAACAGCTGACTAAAAGAGCGGATATCTGATCCTCCTTACAAAGTGAAAGAAAAGACTCAGAAGCGATAAAGACAGATGCACATTATGCAGATTTAGTAAGATATACTACACCTCGGAGAGCTGGGACATGCAAAGAGAAGATGACAAAAAGAGAGAAATTGGCATGGCTGCAGACTAAATAAATTTGTGAAAAGATAAAATGGGAAGAGATGGCTTAAGTAGAAATTAAATCTCTTGGTTGTGGGGAAGCAGTTTGTATGTTAGATAGAGGAAATCTGAGAAACAGAAGAGGAGGGTAGGTGATGCAGTAGGCAGAGGAGAGATTAGTTTTGGGTGCGATAAAGAAGATATGCATGTTACACGGAGAAATTCAATCCAGTAGGCAGAGATGGAAACCAGAACACACACTAAGAACAAATAGGCAATGTTTAAGCTTGTGAAGAATAATTTAAATATATATGGAAGTTTTAGCTTTTTGTAGGAAGTGGAGAAGGTTTAGAGAGAAAAAGAAATGGGATGAGGAGTGAGTGACTAAGAAAGAATGGGTTGCAGCAAGACTGAAGTTCAGGCTATGAGACTAAATTAGTTTGAATTAGAAAAGAGAGAGAATAAAGAAAGGGAGAATGAAGAGGGAATTAGTTTGGGGAATGAAATGAAGAGTTGAGCATTTAATGCAGAAGAAGAGTGCATGGAATTAATGTGTGTGAGACAAACTGGAAAATATAGAGGATATATAGAACAGATATGAACTAAAGCAAATAATGAATATGGAACACCTCAAGCAAGAGAAAGAAAATTTGAGAAGTGAAGTTGCAGTTTTTTGTAGAACTAACCTTTGCATGGTGCACATCTATCCTGCTGTATCATTGAAAGGAAATCAGTAATTCTCCTTCAATCACTTTGACAGAGCGCTTCATACAAAGAGAAAGAATCCGTAATGTTGCACATTTTGAGGCTCAAGAACATTAACAATGTGCATTAATTATCTTTGCTCATAGTGACCACTCTACTTATTTGGTTTCTTGGTTTTAATCACACCGTTAATTGACACTTACTTATCTTACTTAACTTAATTAACCACTTTTATACACCGGTATAAATGCTGTTCCAATACTAGAATTTCAAATGAAATAGTAAACTACTCATTACATTATAAAAATATTTTAAAGCTGTATTTTGTTTTAAACATGAAAGTGAAAACAATATAAACATTTACATCAATGATGGCACTGCTTTAGTTTTCTGATTTAGTGTAAGGTCGTCTGCTTTTGTTTCTCTCTAGTTAAACATATTTCTCAGCTTCAAATTCAATATCAGTTTTAGACACCAAGATGGACCTTTGTTGCTGTTTATGTGAACAGTTTGAACAGTTTCTATCCTCTAGGAAATACATTTCAAACTGAAGGATGGCAAGAGCACTAAAAACAGCTGTATGACTGGCCTCCTGAACAGCTGGCGTTCTACTGTCCTATATACCTGCTTACTGTATCACATATGCTGGGGGAGAAAGAGCAAAAAGAGGGTTTGGTGAAGAAGACCTAATCTAACCAGAATGCAAACTGAATTAACAATAGAGCTCACAAAAACAGTACACAAATTAAAATTTGATCAAAAGTCTGGTGTGAATTTTAAACCAACAATCTGTGGATTATTTTCTGAGGGGAACATTTAAGTAAAGCAGAAAAGATATTCACCTAACTCACTATACTCCCAAAGACAGAAGAGACTCAAAGTTAGCACAGACAACTAAAAAGCAATCCAAATGAAAACTAAATTAGTTTTAAAAAGATAAGACGCGACGTCAGACCTGACAAGGAAAACGAATTAAGCGTCAAAGACGAGGAGCTTTAACGATAAGACAAAGACAATATTTGAGGAAAAAACTGATGAGAGGTTGTAAAAGGTGGAATTAAGATCATTTACCACAACGGGGAACAAAAAAGGCGTGGTGGTGAGTATTCTATAGAAAGATGGAGTTAAGAGAAAGAATAAAAGATAAAGAGGAGTTTAGAAAAGTTTCTGGAGAGGGTTAAACTGTGAGAGTATGTGGGAGAAGATAGATTTGAGTTTTGTGGGGAAGATAAAACCAGGCCGGATGGGTGAGAGTGCAGGACAGGGAGATAATTGCATAAGATAGATTATTCAGAGAGTGACATGTGTTTTAGAGGTCATTAATAGAATAAAAGTGTGTGTGTGTGTGTGTGTGTGTGTGTGTGTGTGTGTGTGTGTGTGTGTGTGTAAGTCAGAGGTAACAAAGAATAAAGTGTTTGCCAGAGCAATAAGACCAACTGGTTTCAGGAAAGAGCACAGATAGCACGGGAGGAAATAAAGGAAATAGAAACATGTAAATACATAACATAATAGAGTAGGTGTAATGGAAATATGTGCATTAAATGGGGAAAAAACACACTACAGCGGATGTGATATGTGGAATCGACTAGGCTAAATGCATTAAACAGTGTGAGAGGAAGGAAAAAGGAGGCTAAATTAGTTTTAGGAAGATAAGTTGGGGAGCAGGAGGTAAGAGGAGGAAGTTCACATATCTTGGTTCCTCTCTGGTTTTATACATGTATATAAATAGTTGGGATTTCTTCATGTACCCATAAATGCATGGTTGACAGCTGTAATTCAAAATCATGTTTGGTGCTTCGGGCGTTTGCTTACTCTGTAAAGCGAGTGTGTATAGTGCTGGTATTTTTAGGATCCTCTGAGTTTGTTGCCTGATCTGTTTGTACCGTCAGTTTCTTTACATCACAGACCTTCACTTCAGTGGTCCATGCAAAAGTCTAGAAGCAATTATGTGGTTTAATGAATCAGTCTCACCATTAGGTACACTGAACATTTTCTACTTCACTACATAAAACTGATTTAGGTTAAAGCTAAATTTAATCTTGTATAAATCTTATATTTTTGCAGGTTCTTTACCTCACAAAATAAAGTGCCTAAAACAATTTCAAATATAGCTGCAGCTATAACATTTACTTTAATATACAAATAGTTGTTATGGCATATTAAAAATTGTGATAATTTGTCCAGTTGCTTTTGAGCCCTGGAAATTGGGGTTTGTATATAGAAATGACTGTAATTCTTAAACTGTTAATACAATACCATGTTAAAACCAATGAATTCATGTTGAAAGTCTGCAGTTCACAATTTGATTGTTTCATTTAACACCTAGTGCAGCTATAAAAAAGAGGAAAATAAACATAATTGTTCAAGTTCTACTTTACAGTACTACATTTATTTATGTTCGGAAATATATAACTTTGTGAAATATGACTTATTTGGGCAGCACGGTGGTTAGCACTGTTGCCTCACAGCAAGAAGGTCCTGAGTTCAATCAGGCCGGGGTCTTTGTGGAGTTTGCACGTTTTCCCCGTGTGGCTTCTTTTCGGATACTCTGGCTTCCTCCCACAGTCCAAAGACATGCAGTTAGTGGGGACAGGTCAATTGAAAAATCTGAATTGCCCGTGTGAATGGTTGTCTGTGTCTGTGTGTTAGCCCTGTGACAGACTAGCGACCTGTCCAGGGTGTACCCTGCCTCTAACCCTAAGACAGCTGGGATAGGCTCCAGCCCCCCTGTGACCCTGAAAAGGATAAGCAGAAAAGAATGGATGGATGGATTTGAATACATTAATTATCTATTTGTTTTTTAGTAATTACTCTCTCAGCTTTAGCTTTCTGAAAGTGTTTTAAAAGTGGATCATAGAAATAAGGACTAAAAAAACTGATGTTACACAAAGCAGTCAAAATCACTCTATGCATCCCTAATAACTACTACATTAATTCATAAAGTAACTCATCTGTGCGGCAGTCATAACAAAAGTTACAGTTTCTGTTTACACAGTGATATTTTGATGGTTATTTAAACTCATTCAGATGAGGACGGGAGGGTGCAGAGTCGTAGAAATTATGTATGGCGCAATAAAATGGAGGAATAGAAAATGAAAAAGAGGGCGAACAGAAGAATAAGCAAGAAAAAGCCTAGAGGCTGAAGAGAGAAGGTTAAAGAGAATCAAAAATCAATGTGGGAAGTGATTGTTATCAATGTCCGTCATCTGATCTAATGAAAAAGGAAGAAACAGAGGGGCAAGAGAGAGCTGTGACAGAGATGGCAGCAGGTGAAAGTTGAAATGGGAACACTGAAAAAGACCGAACACGTGAAGGAAAGAGGGGGAGCAAACAAAAGAGGACAAATGCTCAAGAGTTAAAATTTTCTTTAAAAAAAAAGCTTTGAAAGGGAATACATGTGTATGGGAGGGAAATACAGCTCACAAGAAACAGAAATAAGTCAATACCAAGTAAATTAATAAACAATATAGGGCAGAGGAAGAGAAATACAAAAGCATGAAGAAAAAAAGTGCCTGAACAAAGGAAAAAGGAGAAATTTAGAGACTGAAGAGGAGGAGAGAAAATATGGGAGAGGGATGAAGTATAAAAAGTGCAAATCGAAGTTGTTAAGTAAGGAACAAACAAAATGTTTTCACAAATCAAACCAAATGTGTTGAATGGCTGTTTTTTGAAGGGCTGAGGACGAAATCCAGCCCAAAAATCAGTATGTGTGGAGTTAAGTTCAAGAAATAAGCGCAGAAGACTGATTTTCATCTCAGCTTGAGGCTAACGGCTCGAGGCTACATTAGAAGTGCAGCTGGTGGAGTTGAATTCTGGGTAATATAGGGACCAATTTTTCTTTCCTTTTCCCAAGAAGCGGACGATATCTCCCTCATCTATTGTGAGCCTGCAGTGTTAAATTGGTGGAGCACTCTTCTCAGCAGAGGCACACGCTGCAGCGATATCACACAAACAAATCTTGAGCTGCATGAAATGCGGTGAATAATCGAACAAATAAGATGTTATGATAAAGGCGTTCCTTTAGATGACACATCTCGGAAGAATGATGGACTATCAGCGGGCTGAAGTCACCTGATGATGTCATCCTGATTCCCATCCAAGCTTTGATTTCCAGTTTAAGGTCTCAGCAGCGTCTATTGACAGCCATTGACTTACTTATTGATTTTTATTTAAGCTGTAGCTTTAACCTACACCCTTTCTTTTTGCCATATGAGTTGTTTTTTTAAAATGGTTTAATTTCTTGTGATATAAATGAAACTAATAAAGAATATGATTTTAGAATTTCTTCTTTCAGACCACACAAATAAGGGTGGGAACTGAAAAATAATACGTTCGGTAATATAGGCTGGAGCCCGTACTTCCATCAGTGAGTCCTGGCTTGCCTATTAGGTTTGGCCCCTTTTATCAAGTTTAAAACTGTATTAATAGTCTTTCAGTTTTGTGTCTCTGTGCAGTGCAAAGCTTTCTATATGTGGTGTTGTTTGCTTTTTTTTCTCATGGCAGCTACATGACCTTTTTTCAGTTTATTCCAAGTAAACACATCATGATAAAATCCATTACTTCTTATACATGAAAAAGTTTTTTTTCTAAGAATCCATCCCTATTGAGTTATTATTTAGAGTACAGCTTGTAAGATAATTCATAAAGAGTATCAGCTTAATGGAAGCTATCGCTGTTTAATGTCAGATTCATGCAAAACATCACAAATTGGATCATATATTTGGGTTGTACACTATAGGTAAATAAACACCAAAAATAAAGGAGCACAAGCAAGATCTATAGAGGATATACAAGAGGAAGAAGAAGGGGGAGACAACTGGGAGCGTGCTGGCCTCGAGGGATGCACCATGTGTTGAGGTGGAGGAGGAGGGTTATGGGGTGGGCGATTGGGCGGAGCGAACTAAGATGCCGGCGGTGGTTGAAGAATACTGGCTTTGATGAATAAAACATCTGAATGAATGAAGGGGTGGTGTGAATGCATTAAGCCTGGCATAGAGGGGGGAGAGGAAAAAAAGAAGATGGTATAAGATGAAGGGAGGAAGGAGAAAGGAAGAGCAAAGCGTGGGGTGTTTTATATATAGAGATATAAGGTGGAAGTTAGAAAAAGGAAGGAAGAAACAAAGGGCGAGGAGAGGATGCAGGGAGGGGAGGAAACAACGAGGTGATTGAAAATAGTGCTTGATCTTAAACAACAAAGGGAGCGTGGAAGCTCACACTGAAGTTTTCACACTTGAATATTTTTTTCTCTGAATTGTTTTGAGCTGGTTTGTTTGTGAATAAATGGCAGAAATGGACTTTTAAAAAATACAATAAGATATAAAAAAGTGTGTCTATTTAGAAGATAAAATAGAAAAATGGGCCTAACTATCAAAAGTGAAATTACACATTGTGCAAAAGGATCCTATTAAAACCCGTCCCTGTGATTCTAACTTTTAAACATGAAGATTTGCTGCGTTTCTCTGATTCATTTCATTGTACATGTAATTTTCAAGCTTTCACTTTGACCTCTGTTTTCTTGTCATGTTATTAATTTAAAAAAGAAGAAGAAAGAGTTGCATCCCTGCTCGGTGCAGCTGCAGCGGGTTGGCGTGTATTACCTTCTTAAAATGTAAATAACAAAGCAGGAAATGCACTTGTTACTTTTTAGTAGTGGGATATTTTCATGATGCAGAGTTTTGTCTGTGTGTGATTCTTTGTTTGGCTGGGTGTATGTATTAAGGTAGCAGTGTCTTATTTGTGTGGGCGTGTGCATTTCCATTCTTGTCTGCTCATTAAAAACCATCTGTCCATGTTCGCAAAGTGTTTGTGGGGAATTTTAAGTGCTATCTTGCTATCGGACACCCACGTTTTTAGCAATCGCTTGACCTTTCTGTCTTTGTGTGAGTTAAAACGCAGAGCCAAATGAGGAATTACAAACTCTCTGTCCTGCCTTCTGTGTGTGTGCGTGCGTGCGTGGTCAAAAGACCATTGTTGAGTCAGTCTGAGATCACATCTGCTCTGCTTTACTTCTTGTAATTCCAGTGTGTGTGTATGTGTGTGTTACTTTTGGTACTGTAAAAATGTGTCCAAAGGTTGTTTTTATTTTCTCGTCAGTCTTCCGTCACTTTTACTTTCAGTTAGTCAGCTTGGTGTGCATAACGAATCAGCATGTGCCTGTGTTGTGTGTGTGTGTGTGTGTGTGTGTGTTTGCAGGTGTCTGTAAGTCTCACTGCCTGCATAATTCATGAGCATTAATGCCTATTTATTTATTTTAATATTAATGAGAGGGTCTGTACGGGTGAGTGGGTGCAACACACAAAAGCAGGGAAATGGTGCTGCGTTAGTGAGTGTGTGTTGTGTTGTGTGTCTGTGGGGTGTCTCAGTTTAATTGGTTCCCTGTTGTGTGCGCTTACATTGAAGTATACGTTTCACGTGAAATCGGAGAGAGGATGAGAGAAGCTTAAACAAGGGCAGACACGTGATAATTTGAATGTCCTTGGGCTGTTGTAAAATGGGCTGGGTGTTTGACTGGGCATCTCACTCTGTGTGTGTGTGTGTGTGTGTGTGTGTGTGTGTGTGTGTGTGTGTGTGTGTG